>NC_083459.1:19914552-20229552 GCF_023558535.2 Drosophila nasuta | reverse complement strand
CTCATAATTTTATGAGAGTCTCCACCACTTCAACTCTCTTCACTCTCTTTCACCCCTCCCCATCGCACACTTTCAATATATACACTGGCAAAATTTATGCACATTCTTGTCGATTCCCTCGGCCATATTCAGCCGCACTCAACAAAGACAATTTGCATACCAAAAGGTGCAAGGACGGCAGCCAAGCAGCCAAGCAGCCAAGAAGCAGCAGCAGTCGTCATACTATATATACTACTAAAAAGGAGCCGCTCGCGCTGTTGGAGCTCTTAACAAATTTGTTCAGGCGAAGATTCAGGTCCGCGATTCCTCGACTCGACTCGACTCGAGTCGACTCGAATTCGCCTTCATCTAATTACGGGCGCGTGTTGCAAAGGGTCAAGCTCTCAGTTGGCTTTGACTTTGGCTTCGTCTTCGTTCGCTTGTTCGATCTGTTTCGATACGCTTCTGGTTTTTCGGTTTTCTTTGCTGCTGCTGCGGTGACAACATGAAAGGCGCGCAACATCTGAGAGCGAATGCCGCAGACAGTCTTCGGACACACACACAACTGTCTGTCCGTCTGTCTGTCTGTCCACTCTGTGGGGCAACAATAACCATCACAATCACAACCAACAATAACAACAACAGCAACGCCTTGACTAAGCCGGGTCAATCAGCCAGCCAGCCAGGCAGCCAAGGGTTACATGCCACATCCAGTGGCTTCAAGGTGCGGCTCTATCTCTCTCTCTCTCTCTCGGTCTCCACCCCAAACAAAAAGATTGCAGCAATGTTTTGCTCCAACTATCGGCTCTGATGATGCATTTGAAATGCGCGGTAGCTGCACGTTAATTGACTGCACTGTCAAATGTCAAACTGGGTGTGGCACAGCGACATGTGGCATGCAACAGTGTCTGCTTAGAATTAATCTACACGAGTGAAAGTAAACTTTAATGTGATTCACTTACCACAATTTCAAGTGTCTCTCACTTCTAACTCTGAGCGAAAATAACTGAAATTGTAAGAAAAGAATTTTTGGAAAATTACATAAATGTTATTCATCAAATTACAATATTATTTATCATAAAATTTTGTATTGTATTCGATGTTGAAAATAATTGAAATAATAAAATTATAAAATGATAAATAAATAGTACAAAAAACAATCATATACAATATTTGGTTTATCTTATAATTGTTGGTCAAAAAACTAAAGGATTTATTTGTTCTTATAAATATGAACTTTGTTTTATAACAAACGTTTTTCATTCACATTTTCATATTCTTGACACACTTTTTAGACCAAAATTCATGGTATTAAAACCAAAATCATTATTTTAAAGCTTCTTTTCGATATAATAATATTTATTATAAAAAGATCTATGCTATTGGTTGGTAGAAAATTGAAAAAGTGGGATAAGAATTTTGGAAAATTACATAAATGTTATTCATAAAATTACAATATTTTTTATTATAAAAGATTCTGCGTAAATAAAAGGAATTTTAATTGCTTTTGAATTTCGTTTCTACTGAAAAGGTTTTTATATTATACATTTTTGTTATATTAGGTTTATATTTCTTAGTTCTACAAATAAATGACTAAATTATTTTAGCAATATATAACATATTTTATATAAATATTTTATTGCTAGTTTGATAGAAGAACCGCCATAAAAATTCATGTAATGTAAATGAAATATAAAGCTACTTAGGGAGCTGCTTAGGGATCTGCTTTTGATCGTCCCACTCTGGCAAATTTATAATTTATATGTCATTGTCATAATAAGTTGTTGCTAAATAAAAGTTGCTTGTATATTTCATGGAAAGTGAAGATACTTTTAAGTAAGTTATAGACTATATCCCATCGATATTTTTAAGTAAGATTTCGACTTTATAATATCATCTATATCTTGCCTAAACCTATCTTAAGATTCTACAAAATTTACTTTACTTATATAGTTATTTGAAAATACGGTTTGATGGCAGAATCTACATGAAATATCGTGTAATATAATAAATGAAAATATATTATGGAAGCTGCTTTGTGATCTAATTCTGATCCTCCTACTAAGAATTTATTATTTATTTACTGCATTATTTATTATTATCGTTAAAACCAACAGAACATTCATTCAGTCAACAAGTTTACAAATTAATTGGGAAATTATATTGCAATGTCAAGTGATCTAAATGCGGCATCTAAATGTGAACTTATCGTCGAGCACTTTGTGGCTGATCTTTGACCTCCGAAAAGGTATCACAACAATTATGCAAAGGCGTTGCTCGTTGTCGACTCGAGGCGATTGCAATCGTATTTAGGGTCGAGAAAGAGAGAGAGAGAGAGAGAAAGAGAGGGAGAGTGAAATGCGAGACGAGTTGCGCCAAAAAGTGAGCTACAATTTAAAGAGACAGAGAGAGGGAGAAATACTTTTGATATTTGGCAATTGCAATTGCAAAAATGGATAATTGGCAGCTGGGCGCAGATACAATTGCTGACGTCGAACAATTGAGCAAATCGACAGCAAATCATCTATGAATTTATGTTGAAATACGAGAAACATTTCAACACAGAGAGAGAGAGAGAAAGGGCCAAACACAGACAGACAGACGAACACACAATTCATCTCAATATGCCAATGTTGCCTTTCAACGCGATGCATTGTTTGGACATCAAAAACCAGGAGCCGGGTGCTCTAAGTAGCCTGAGAGATGGAGAGATGGAGAGCTGAGGCATAATCAAAGCCACGGCCATAGGCTGAGACTGAGACTGAGCCAAGTGGCAAAGAATGAGGTAGACTGGCAGTCGCCGTTGCTGCTAAGCTGAGGCCAAGAGAAAGAGAAGGAGACAGAGACGGAGCGAAGAGAAGAGAAGGAGACGAAGCGAGTCTTGAGTCTGAGACTGAGACTGAGACCGAGACCCAATTTCAATTCCAAGTTGTTGCAGCTAAAAAGAAGGATTATCCCGGCAATGATCAATATTGAAAGAATGAAGACATATCAATATATATATATATGGGCATGTTGTCTATGCATGGTGCATACAGTAGGCCAATTCACACACACACACACACAAACGGCGTCGGCGGAACAACTTGTAGACGCAGCTCAAGAAATTGAAAGGTTAAACAAAACAAAAGCCAGCTACGAAATAAAGGGACGCAAAATGGAAATGAAAATGGAAAGGGAAAGGGATAATATGGGAATAGGGGAATAGGGAGCAGGAATAGGGACCGGAGCGTGTGAGTCGATGGAAAGTAAAAGAAGTGGAAAAAACGAATGAAACAAAAAAATCAATTTCAAGTCGAGCAAAACAATTACTTTCTCATCGATGCATAAGTATGCGTGGGCCCAAAATTTGGTTGTCTTCAATCCGCACGTAAACAGTGTCAATCAAAAAAGGTTGCACAACAACAACAACAACAACAACAACAACTACAATAATAGTGACAACAATTGGAGACGTCGCCGCAGATAACCGCAGCAAATCTCGCTCTATCGAGAAATAGAAAAAAAAAAACCGTTGCACCAACTCACATCAACCCCTCTCTTTCTCTTTCTCTTTCGCACTCTCCCTCTCTATCCCACATTGCACATTCCTGGAAGCTGGAGTTTGTTCTCTGTCCATTGTTACAACTCGTTTCTATTAAACAACGAAACATTTTCCCTACATTATGCTCGAACTTTTCACTCTCTCCATCTCCCTCTCTCTCTCACACACTCTCTCCCTCTATTCCCAATGTGGGCTTAAAAAATTTACAGTACGCCTCGTCGATTTTTGGATCTTCCATTGTTGATCTTGTCAATGTTTTGTCAGCAGTCGCCCAATAAGCCCAAATCAAAGAGCAGCCAAATTTGATTGACGCTGCGCTTTGTTGTTGATAAGTTTCAGTCAAACACAAACGCACAAACGCACACACAAATCAACACACACACACACACACACACGCACACGCACACACACCTGCCTCTGTTGAGTGGCGAGTTGAGCTCTACTTTGCCTGCTTTGCATGTCGTCGCATAACACAATTGTTACGCACTACGCATTGCTCGTTACGTCGCATTTAACGTAACGCTACGTAACGCAATTACGCTGACTGTTACGCTCATTTGAGCTGTGTGCGTTCCTGCTCCTTCAGGTCATTAACAGCAAGTGCGAATTAGAGCTGCTGCTGCTTAAAATGCTTTCATTTAGGGAAGAGCTTGTCACTCGCAACTAAAACACAAAATCAACTTACTTTAGCTTCATTAGTTATATATTAGTTTCACAGTTAACACTACGTTAGTGTCAATATTCATAATGATATAAATGCTTAAAGGGAAAATATTACAATTATCATTAGAATTACTTTATTGAAATAACGAGTACAACTTTTTATTGCAATGAGATGGGCCAGAGAGACTAAGAACTTCAGGCTAACTAAACAATATGCATATTATAGAAAATCTTAAGTTCGTTCAATATAAAATGTTGACAATGCAACTAAATATCAAATTAATTTAATAAAATATATAAAAAATATATATATATATATATTTAATTTGCATTAAACGCACAGTAAATTATTTGAAAAGAACAATTTTTAATTCAAATTAATACTGATTTACTTTGATAAAATATTACAAAAAGAAACCAAAATTGTTTTCAATTAAATTAAATCAAATTTACCATAAATTATTTTAAACAAAAAGTGAGAAGTGAAGAAAGTAAATTCTAATCAAAGCGTTTTATTTCTTTCCTAAACAAATACATAATAAAAACAAATTCAATTTAATTATATAGTAAATAGAAAACTGACTCCTGAGGCCTTCAAATCGCAAATTCTATCCAAATATGCTTAACATATATTAAGTTTAGTTTAACTAAAACATTTTACAATTTTATTGTTTCCTTTGAGTGAGTTTGTAAGAGTTTGAATCGTAACTTTATCATCTAATTTTGTTGTATTTTGTGTAAGTTTTTTGTTGACAATCTAACTTGTCAAAGTAGATCAATTTTGTAGTAGAAAATATAATTAATATTTATAGAGAGATTAGTATGAAATAAGTTATTTATACGTTCACTAAGGAATCCTAACCAATTATTTGATTTTGACTCTTAATTTACTTATACAGATTTGAGTGAACACAAAATAAACAAACTTTTTCAACAACATACTTTCATTACTTAATTAAACAAGAATAATGTGCTTAATAAATATAGTAAATAAAGTAAATACAAAAATAGTATAATTTTATGTGAAATCAATGGAAATACTACCTACTATAAATAGTATTCTAGTATGAAAGCAACGCATTTAATAATATACGACTTGACGATGAACTGAGATCAAAGCCGCTTAAGTTCTTTATTGTTAGTGCCTTCGGACACTATAGAGCACTAGTGAATGGATAGCCAGGATACAAGGAGGCTAAGAGCAACAATTAGTGTAAGCACTTGACGAACATAAATAAATCAATAGTATTACAATATAGTATTCAGTATATTTTTTTATTTTTGTGATATACCAAATACAGCCTACAATATATTTTAGTATTTTTTCTGTATATTAAGTTGGCGTATTTTTAGAATATGGTTTTATTGAAATCAATAGTATTACAATATAGTATTCAGTATATTTTAGTATTTTTGTGATATACCAAATATAGCCTACAGTATATTTGAGTATTTTTGCCGTACATTAAGTTGGTATATTTTTAGAATATGGTTTTATTGAAATCAATAGTATATCAATAAAGTATTCAGTATATTTTAGTATTTTTGTGGCAAAGAATTTCGGTATATTTTAGGATTTTGAGCTTATTGAAGCTAGTAATCGATATACCAAATACAGTTTTCGGTATATTTTAGTATTTTTTCGTGATATTTATTTGGTATATTTGTAGAAGATATTCTAGAAAACACACAGAAGAAGGCATCTCTGAATGATTTGATTGTCGTACGATGTACCAAACGTTGCCTTTGGTATATTTTAGTATTTTTGTTTTAATTCAAACTTGTACTATATCGATATATATTTTTGCGGTACCAAGCTGGCATATTTTTAGAATAAAGTTTTATTGAAACTAGTATTACATCCATATACCAAATATAGCCTTCAGTATATTTTTGCGGTATATTAATTTAGTTAATTTGTAAACTATGCTTTCATTTAAATTAGTACTATATCTATATACCGAGCATAATGCTCGGTATATTTTAGTATTTTTGTGGTATATTAATTTGTAATATTTTTAGAGTATGGTTTTATTAAAATTGAGTAGCGGGTATCTTACATTCGAGCACACTCGATTGTAGTTTTTTTACTTCGAGTCGAGTCAAGTATATCCATTATCCTAAGCAGAAAAGAGAGAGAGAGAGAGAGAGAGAGAGAGATAGCTGCTGCTGGGTCAACAATGTGCATAATATGTAAGGAGTTAAGTAAGAAACAAACCATGCATCGCAACTGCCACGCCCCTCACTGACAGGCTGTATATGCTGCATTTAATTAATGCAATTAAACGAAGCCAAAACCAAACAAAAAAGAAGAACACAACACAACTCAGCAAGCCAAAAGGCAACCATAGTGAGCTGTTGTTGCTGCCGTAAACTTTTGCCACAAGAGTTGTGGCAACAACAGCAACAACAACAAAGTGTGGCACACGGTGGCAATGGCTGCGCAGCTGGCGTTGGCGTTGGCGTGTTTGGGGCCTCGCCTCCATGGGCCTCACCCTCTTTAATCACCGCCATAAGATTGTCCATAAAACGCGCCCAAAAAAAAAAGCGAGAAGAGAAGAGAAGCAGAAAAAACGCAGCAGCAACCGTTGCAGGTTCCCAAACTGTTCAGACAAAGGGAGAGCTTCAACTCAAAGATGTTGCTGCTGTTGCTGCTGCTGTGATGGTCAGCAGCTCCTCGCGCACGAATCGGTAGCCTAATCCCCTGTTGTACGACTAATAACATTGTTACGATTAATGCTTCGTTTTTTTTTTTTGGTGTTTTTTCTTTCGATTTTTCTGCTGTGGCTTTTATTTATTTATGCTCTCGCATGTGCTGCCTGCTTCTTCGTCTTCTGCCTTGGCTTTTCTTATAAGAATTGGTCAGTATTGTACCCCTCCTCGCTCCCCCACCCCTCTCCCCTCGCTGCTTGTGGCAAATGCAGCTACCGTGGCTGCCTCCAAAATCAAGTTTCATAAAGATGCCTCTCGAGGCGAGACTTTGAGTCGCAGTCGCAGTTGCCTCTGTGTAAGCGTGTGTGTGTTATTGTTATTGTGTGTGTGTGTGTGTGTGTGTGTGTGTGTGTGTGTGTGTGTGTGTGTGTTGTTGTTGTTTTTTTTATCTTGAAAAGAATTCGTTTGATATTAGCGCTTGCGCTGCTTCATATATCAAAAATTATTATGACGATTTTATGCGTTCGAAATGTCGTCTCATTATTAAACAAAAAGCCCAAAAGCAAAGCAAAATACACGAAAGAAGGCAACACACACACATGAAAATAAAGAAAAAATCTACATGCATATAAAACTGAGACTGAACAGCAGCAGCAAAAGAGTTTTGTAGTCGCAACAGTCGAAGATCGTTTTTTTTTTCCATCTTTTCTGTATGTTGGACTCTTAAAAGATCTTTTGTATTATTGATTTTTGTTGGCAGTGAGTGGAACCGCTGTGTGCCCCACTGCTCTCTTGCATAGCTCACACACACACACACACACACACACAAAAAAAAAAAAACATATACAAAAATTAATTATGAGGCGTCGACCATGGGTAATATATGCATGACCCATCGAGGCCCGAGACAAGCAAGCCAATTTGTAGGCCCATTGCCAAAATATCAAAAAAAAAAACCAAAGAAAAATAAAAAGACACACAAAATAACAACGAAAAATCTGAAATCAAAAATAATAATAAATAAAAAGCATAATAATCATAAAACGCTGAAGTTTGGGGCTAAAACATCAAAACTCTAACGCTAAATAGCAAGTGTTGTCAGCCTCCGTTTCCCCTTCCCCCCCTCGCTTCCCCACTCCATTTTGGTTTGAGAAAGCGTCGAGTTATTGAAGCTTTGGGTTATTTTATTATTCTTATTATTATTTCATATTTTTTGTTGGTTGTCGTTTTCATTTTATTGGTTTCCATGCGAAACAAAGCCGGAGAAAAACCTACCGAAAAAAAAACCACGTTGAAACTTCTTTTGCCGGGAAGCTACCTGATGGCATTCTTCTTCTTCTTCTTCATCATCTACTACTCGCTTTTGTTGTCCGTTTTTTCGTTGTTGTTGTTGTTGTTGTTGTTGCATTCCCCGTTCTCGTTGACGTCATAAAAATTTCCTTTAGCGGCCACCGGAAATGCCGCACAATGGACATAGATAGAACTACACACACATAACACTCACACACACACACATACACACACACACACACTAGAACGTAAGCAGCTATTCGAGTCGCTCGCTTGGCACTTTATATTATTTACAGTTGCTGCACGCTCGCTTACGCCGCGTATACGCAATTTGATATTGACTTTTATTTGATTGCTTTCAATCCAACTACTGCACCGCTGTCCCTCTCTCTCCCTCTTTCCCTATCACCCTTCCCTCACTTCTCTCTTCTCTCTGTCTGCCATTCGCTCTCTCATCAATACAATCATAAATATTAATAGTTGTTGTTGCTGGGGAAATGTTCTACGGCAATCTTCTTATATTTGAACTTAGATGACATTTATAGAACTTGCTTCCACATGTTGCAATAGACAACAGACAGGCAGACGAACAGACGACATTATTATTGTCGTCATCATTACAAAGACTAGAGCACATTTCTCATTTTCTACGCTAAATATGTAAAGGGATTTTCCCCCACATTAACTTTGCTGTTTTTGTTTAAGTGGGAAGTTTTCTAAACCTGAATATGAAGCTCTAATTATTCAAAAATTCTTCATCATAGTTTTCTTTTCTTTAAATTTAAAGTGTTTTACTTTTTAATTAAGTTAATTTAATTTTCTTTTAGATTTTAGTGTTTTCTTTTCTTCTTTAATTTTTTGGTGTCGTACATTCTAATAATGTATTTTTTTTCATTAGATTTCATTGTGTTTTCTTTAAATTTAAGTTGTCGAACTTTTGAATTCTATTATCTTTGAATTGTGTCTAACTTTTTGATAAATGTAATCTTTTGCCTTTTTCTTTAAATGTATGTCAAGTGTCTTAATTTTTATGTGATGTAATGTAATGGAAATTTATTATTTTTTTTCGTTACATTTAAAAGTTTTTCGATTTTTGATTTGTTTTTTCTTTCTGAATTTATTGCCTTTATTTATTATATTGCTTATATTTCGTTACCTATAAAATGTTTACAACAAATGTTAATTTGTTAAGAATTTAAGTATTTTTTTTAGATATAGATACTACTAACCTTAAAAACATTAGTATCGAATTTTGTTTTAAGACAAAAATTATTAAATTAAAAAGAGTATAGTATAGAGTAAAATGTTGTCTCTATCACAATAATTGAAAAGTATCATACAAATCAACTGCCTATTTTATATCTTTCTGTATACTTTACCAAATCAACTAACAAAAAGAAATTATAAAAATACTGCTATTTTAAAGAACACAGGTGCATGTACTTGCAGAAGATAAGGTTACTATAGTAAATAAATAAATTGGTGGAAAATATATTTTAAATGTAGGAGTTTTAATAATGAATTTATACATATATGTAGCTGCTGGCATTATCTTACAAGTATTCTATAATACAATTATCAAGAAGAATAAAAATTACATATCAATAACTGGAAAAAGTGAAAGACTTTTATATTTAAAATTTTTGAAATTTAAATATTGATATTATTTCTTTGGGAGTTGAACTTTTTTAATAAGCCAGTTAAGCTTACTAAAAGATGAAAAGTAATGATTTTTGTTCAATATATTATCTAAACTCAATTTCAATAAGACTGTGATTAGTTTAAAACACTATTTATAAGAAAGGCATATAAGACAGAGACAGAGACTGAAGTGTGAATTAAGTTTTATGTTTGATGGAAGACGGATTTGCAAACCTCTTGCCACTTTCCTCTTCCTCTTCAGTTGTTTTCCATTACCACAACTGCTTATAATGTGCCCAAGAAGAGTGCCACAAGAAGGAGAAGAAGAAGAAGAAGGAGAAGGAGAAGAAGATGATGTGGGTAATAATAACAACATTTAATAAGTGTTAGCTGTAACTGATGAAAAATGTATAAGCAAATTGAAGGTAGAAACGGCAACAGCACAAAGTTTAGCGACAACAACAACAACACACATGTGTGTGTGTGGTTTGGTGTGCGTGTGTGTGAGTGTGTGTTGGTGTGCTTAAAACCGGAAAAATGGAAATTGGTAAGCAAGCGAAGCAAACTGAGCATGGGCTAGAAAAGCGAGCAGGCGGAGGGTGGCCACAAAGAACAGGCAATGGCAGCAGACAGAGAAGGGGATACGTGTAAGAGTAGGAGTGAGAGAGAGCAAAGGAGCGAGAGAGAGAGAAAGAGAGAGGGAAGCAAACTGGGAATCAAGTTGCGTGTTGGATTGGCGAGGTTTCCTGTTATTACAGCTCCATGAAAATACTCTACAGAAAAAAACCGCAGAAAAACTGCTGAAAATTCGATAAGAAAATTTGTTAACTCAAGTTGAAGTTATTCGTGGCATATTATCAACACTTTTTTACGATAATGCTAAACATGTTTGTGATCGAGTTTATTGAACTAATTTATGGAAATTGTAAATGTTGAGCAACTTCATTTCGTAGAAATATGTCGTAGTAATGTACTACTGTAACGATATACCAAATATAGCTTTCGGTATATTTTGGTATTTTTGCAGGATATTAAATTGGTATATTTTTAGAAAATAGTTTTATTGAAACTAGTACTATATTTATATACCAAATACAGCTGTTGATATATTTTAGTATTTTTGTCGTATATTTTTGGTATATTTGTGAAACATGGCTTCGGGATATTTTTGTATTTCTATATTAACTTGGTATATTTTAGAATATATTTTTATTGAAACTAGTAATATATCGATATACCAAATATAGCTTTAGGTATATTTTGGTATTTTTGCGGGATATTAAATTGGTATATTTTTAGAAAATAGTTTTATTGAAACTAGTACTATATTTATATACCAAATACAGCTGTTGATATATTTTAGTATTTTTGTGGTATATTTTTGGTATATTTGTAGACTATGGCTTTATTGAACATGTGTGGTGGATATTCAAGTTGATAACATCAATATCAAATAACATTTTGTTATTACATTTAAATTTAAAATTGAATTATTATTTTATTTGTACTTGAGTTCATTCTTCCTCATTAATTGTATTTGTGCTATTTGTATTCTATTTATAAATTATTAAGCATTGCCAACGTTTATACATTTACTTTATTTTTAATTGGTAAGGATTTAAGTACTCTTAATAAAAAGAAAATACATTACGAATATGACATGATCAAAATAGTAAAATTAAGTATTAGTAATTAAACTTTGGCTGGCAGTGCTAGCAAAAAAATAAATAAATTAACAAATAAAAAACTTAATAACTAAATAAGTAAATGAATGAAATTTAACATAAATTTATTGAATAAATAAAAAAGTGAAATAAATGGATGTGTTACACTAAAAAACATTTACAAAAAAATATATCATCCAAAATGTATATCACTTTGAATATGTTATAGTGATTAAATCGAGATGAGTTATTAATTATCACAAAGGAGAGCAAAAGAAAGAGTATTTGTGGTGCGGCAATGTGCATTATTATTGTTGAATGTCTTTTGCGTTGTATGTTGTATGTTGTTTGTTTTTTCCTTACGGTAAGGAGGTAAAAGTATTTTCACCTTTTACGCTGAAATGCATTCAATTAAAAACTCGGCAAGGCACCGCGTTGTCTGTGTCGGCTGTCGACTCTCAACTGCTGTTGTTGTTGTTCTGCTCCTCTCACTTTGACTTACCCCAAAACGCACACACTTACTCTGAAAACCAAACTCGAACCCGAACCCGAACCCGAACTCAAATTCAAAACCTAAACCCATTCCCATCCCATTCGCATTTCCATTCGCATTCGCATTCTCATTCCCATTACCCGACCAACTAGTTCTCGACTTGCACTCGTGTTAATTGCGCATGCTTGCACACACGCACACCCAGCCAAAGATCTAAGTATGTGTGTGTGTGTGTGTGTGCTTATCGTTGGGCTATATCTCGACTGTGGGCTGTGGGTCTGCTGGTAACCCGATGTGCAAATAGCCTGCAGCGAGCACCGCAACGCAAAAAAGGAGCAACAAGCGCCTTCGGCAAGGATCGATAAGAGTTTTTCCTTTTGTATGTGTATGTGTGTGTGTGTGTGTGCCATACGATATGCAATTATTTGGCAATTACTTTAAGGGCTGCTGCTGCTCGTCTTTTGCTGCCCAAATCGATCGGCAATCAATCGATCATTGCGGTTTCTCGGTTTCTCTTTTCTCTCTCTCTCTCTAGCATCTTATGCATACCTAGTTATCCTTTTTCATTTTCTTTGGCTTTCCTTCCTTGTTTTTCGCACTGTTTGCCAGAGGCGTTGACACCGATCACATCTCAGTCCGTAGTCCGCAGTCCTCAGTCCCATTGTTCTTTTTTTGTTTTTATTTTTTTGCACATTCCTCGACGATCTCAAGTGGTTCCGTTTTGCAGTTCTTTGCATTGCGAATGAGAGCTCGAGGGGCGTTTATTGTGGGCATGTCCTTTGAATGGGCATTGTTAGAACACCCAAAGCGAGCACACACACACACACACACTTCGAGCCTTGTGTTGTTTGTTGTTCTCTGTGTGGTCATCGAAAAGAGTGTCAAGCTGTCATTGAATTTGGGCGTTGTCATCAATTTGGGCGCCTTTCAACAAAAATGATTTATTATTCCAAAAATTACAATCTATTGATTTAGATATAATGAGCATAGCTTGCGCTGATAAATACATATATAAAGTTTTTATGATATTTATATGTTCTATTAATTTGAAATCAGTTAAGTAAAACAAGTAAAATATCCGCTATCTATTTTCATTAAAACAATTTTCTACAAATATACCGAAAATATATAGCAAAAATAGTACAATATACCGAAGGTTGTATATCGACATTACACAACATTTCAAATATACCATAGCGTACAAAATATACCAGATTGTCAACCAAAGCAACTAAAAACCTTAGTAAGTAGGCGTTTTTCCACATTCAAAAATATTTCGTAAATTACTAATACAATTTTTATTTGATCGCAAACAAATTCATTATTTTTATTGTGATCTTCAGTTCAATGTTGAATTTTCTTGAATGATAGATAAATAGCATATCTTAGACAGATGTCAATGGACAGATGGATAGAATATTAATGTGACGTCTTTTAATTTGAAGACAAATGGACAAATGAATTGGAAAATAATAATAATTCGCACGCTTACTAGTTTAAAAATAAGAAGAAGCGTTTGTATAGTTAAGAACTACAGCCTAACAGCAAGTTATATCTATAAAGTTACAATGATAAAATAAAGATTGTTTTCAAAAAATTTGTAAAAACTGTTTAGCTTTCAGATCTGCGTCTTTTACTTTTTAAAGCGTTTTTTACAGTTTTCTAATTTTAAGTGTAAGTTGTCAATTGACCTGTACTCTTTATTTTATTCTTTTCAAACGCTTGTCAATATTTCTTCACATAAATATCAATAAAATGTTTTGTTGATTTAAACAAATATACAAGTTTTCGGGCAAATATCAAACATTTAGGTTAACATAACTAAGTTATGAAAATAAATTTCCAAAATGTAAAATATTAATGTATATTAGAACTTTTAATGTTTATTTCTAATGAAAATGAAATAGATCTGATTTTATATTAAAATATCTAAAGATAATAATTATATAATCAATATGTCAATATATTAATAAAAATTTTCCAAGATTTCAAAAAGAATAAAAAGAAATCTGATTTTATATTACTATTACTATAATATGTATAGATCTTATAGATTACGATCTTATCAGTGCTGAATTTCAATTAATTTTACAGGATTATTCTTCTAGATCTAATTGAAAATGATATAATATATAATTCGAGTGCTGAATTAGAATGAAATTTGCAAGATTTTGTTGAACTGCATTTGTAATTTCGTTAAGTCGTCTCTAGTTTGTTTCGTTCGCTGACTTTTCTCGTATCTCAGCGTTGTGGCTTCTCTTAATTTGGCACTCGCACTTTCACTCTACTGCAGCCACATTAACCCTTCACTGCCGCTGCCTGCCCCCCCTCTTTCAGCTCCCCCCACCCCCAACCACTCTTCGGTTCGCTCTCGCTTTTGGCTGTCATGCACCTGCTGCTCATTTAATGTCATTAAGCGGTAATTCTCTGCATTTGCTTCATCTTTTTTTGTCATATTTATTGTTTTGCTTTCTAACTAATTTTTGTTGGTTGTTGCGTTTGTCGTTGTCATTGTTGTTGTGTGTTGTGGTTGTTGTTGTTTAAATGGATCAATTGAAAGGCGGCCAACAAAAAGATATTGCTTATGGATATTTGGGATAACTTCTTCTCATTCTTTTTTTTGGCTACTCATCGCGCATCTCGCATCCAGGCCATAAATTGCTCTTGCTCTCGCTCCCTCTCTCTCTCTCTCTCTCTCGTTCATTCGAGTCGCTGCTCCAAACAAGTCCAACAAATTGACAACTCAGGAAATGAAGCATGACATTGCACTGTCTCGCAACGCTGCAGCAGCAACAGTAACAGCAATATCAACGGATCGGATCGGATCGGATCGTTGCATACATATTTTTAATGATTGACAGGCTGAATCGCGGAGGCAGCAGGCAGGCGACTTCGTCGTCGTCGTCGTCGTCGTCGTCGTCCAACGGCAGCTAACCAAACTAATTTGTGGCAAGATCATGCCAGAGATATAGTCATACATATCACAGCAAGCGATCTTGGGACCAAAAAGCAGAAAACGACGTTCAACTCGAATTGGCTGCGTGTGAGTTCAAGCAGAAGCTGAGACGACGACGACGACGACGACGTCGACGACGCAATCGCTTGACTGTCACTCAGTCATTCAGTCAGTCAGTCAGTCAGTCAGTCCGAGAGTCAGCACTCTATATAGTTTGCATATATATATATGTATATATACAACATTATGTTGTATATAGTCGAGGCATACTTTGTCTAAGCGTTGGTCGCCAGCAGCGCACGCTGAAATAAATCAACTGGCACACTGTGTGGAAGAGAAGCCGTGAGGCACATGGAAAAAAATTAGTTTCATCAAGGCAGGATTAGTGTCAGAAACGTGTTAAATGGACTGAAGGGTATATGATGAACGGCCGTGCAACAACTCACTGTGCTCACTCACTCACACACTCACACAGCCAGACAGCCAGCCCCAAAGATGAGGTTGAGACAGCCACAGCAGACACAGACGCAACTGAGTGACCGACCACAAATCTCAAAGCACTCCACAAATGATTTCAAGACTCGGATTCGGACTCTGTGACTGCGACTGTGACTGCGACAGTAGCTGTCGATCAAGCCAAGTTTTGATACCCGGCACCCATGGGGTAAAAGGGTATTATAACAGATGCAGAAGAAGGCATCTCTGACACTATAAAGTATGTATATTCTTGATCAGCGTCAACAGCCGAGACGATATAGTCATCTCCGTCTGTCTGTCTGTCTGTCCGTGAGTACGAACACCTTGATCTCAGGGAGTATAAGAGATATATTATAATTATTTCTACGCGCAGATCAAGTTTGTTTCAAATTTTTGCCACGAAAACTAAAGTCCCTCGCAATTTGACAAATAGAGTCGCGATTTTTGGTACAAGCAACAATAATACTTAGTTGCTTTGGCTGACAATCAGGTAGATTTTGCACTCTATGGAATATTTTAAATGTAGTACTATATTAATATACCAAATATAGCTTTTGGTATTTTGTATTCTATGGAATATTTTGAATGTAAAATTATATCAACATTCCAAATATAACAATTGGTATATTTTTCAGTATTTTTGTGGTACAATAATTTGGTATATTGTAAATACCACTCTGGTCTATTCTGTCATTTGTGATGTATTTTGAATGTAGTACTATATTAATATACCAAATATAACATTTGGTATATTTTTCAGTATTTTTGTGGTATAATAATTTGGTACATTGTAAATACCACTCTGGTATATTCTGTCATTTATGGAATATCATGAATATCATTTGGTATATTTTCAGTATATTTGTGGTATAATAATTTGGTATATTGCAAATACCACTCTGGTATATTCTGTCATTTATGGAATATCATGAATGTAGTACTATATTAATATACAAAATATAATCTTCAGTATATTTTTAGTATTTTTGTGGTATATTAACTTGGTATATTGTAAATACCACTCTGGTATATTATGCCATTTATGGTATATTTTGAATGTAGTAATATATTAATATACCAAATATACTTCTGCACATTTTTAATGTTTTGTGGTATATTAACTTGGTATATTTTAACATTATTACCGCAATGTTTTGATCTTAATGTTAAAATATTATGTAATGGCTAACGGGTATCTCACAGTCGAGCACTGTAACTCTCTTGCTTGTTGTTGCTGCTGCTTTGTCTGATCTACAACTGGGCAGGTTTCTTCCTCTTCGATGATTTTTTACTGCGCTCCGCTCTCTGCGTGCGATCGTTTGTTATTGTTGCTGCTGCTCTCTTTTAACTGATTTATTTGTTTTTGTAATTCAAGTCAGTTTTATTAATGAAAATCGCTGCACGGGAAAATCTTTCTTTTTTTTCGTTGGAGGGGAAAATGATACATAAACGATTCTCTTTTCACAGACGGAAGACGGAAATGAAATTTGAGCTTATTTCTTAAGTTATAAATTGCTATGAGCTTCAAAATTTGCATGCATAACGATTTATTTAAAGTTTAAACCAATTATAACGTAGCCTTTTATTTTATTTAAATCGAAATCATTCAAGCTTAACATAATTAGATCATTCTGTTTAGGTTAATAGACAGCTGTGAATCTTTTGAATATCACATAAATTCACAAAGGAGAGCTGCTTTTGATTTTTTTTATTGTAATAAGTTTAGAGGCAATCAGTTTGCCATAAATTCGCACAAAATCTTTCAAATTTCATTCGATATGCAGCCAACAAAAGGCGATTCGATTATTTAAAGACAGACAAATCGATTTTTGAACTATTTATGCAAAACATCAGAGAGTCTTTTTTTCGGGGGCATAAATTAAACTTTCGCCTACTAACGATGGCACTTTTGTGAATTTAAACACATGATTTTGATATGAACGAGATCTATCAAAATGATCTCAATTTATTGACAAACACTCATAAACAGTTTTGTGCACAATTCATGCAAAATTTTATAGTTTTCATTTAAGTTTATAAGGTAAAGATTTCTTTAAGAATTTGCAATTTACGCATTACTTTTATTGTTGTATATTAAAGTGATGAATAAACATATATGTTTTAATTAGCAAGTTTCGGATTTTAACTCGCTGTTTTGTATAAGTTTTGCTTTCGGCTAACATGATTTTTACATTAATTTTGCAATTGAATTTGGGATATTCTGTAGAGTCATATCAAAGTAATTGATTTGTATCAAAAGCAGTTTCTCGTTACTGAAATAATCAACTCCTTTTGCTAAGTTTTACTATGAAAAAACTTTATCCGAATTTATTATTTTATAATCGTAAATTTATTGTATGAATTGGTGCATTAGTTGCTAAGTAAATTCAATTCATTTCGCAGTGATAATGTTATAATTAATGAATGAATAAATAACTAAGGAATTTATACAAAATTTATGTGAAGAAAAAAGTTTGGTAAAATAAAGTTTTAGATTGAAAGATTTAGATTACAATTTGTATATTTTCCTTCTAAGCAGTTCACTTAATGCACTTTAATAGCTTAATTTATAGATGCTATTATCAAATGCAGTACTTAAAAATAGTTCATTGTTGATTGATATATTATTATATAGACTATTTTGTTTGCTTAATATTAAGAAAAAATGCACAGCGAGAAACAAATCTAGATGGAAAAGAAAATTGCAAATCTTGATTGAGGATATTTTTGATCTTTAATTAATTTAATTTATATTCTTGTCTTCAGCAACAGCTATTAACGAATATTTTCTTCCCACTTTTATGGCTGTAATTGTAGCGTATTTAATTCTGTATTTACAATTGTTTAAGTAGTTATTGAATGCCAACGAATGCCCAAGCGATTAATTTACCCATAATCAGAGTCAAAGTTGTTTGTCACCTTGACTTCTGATTGTTGTATTTTTGGGGTTTATGTTGAGCGACAACGTTGATGAATCCTTAAGAGCGTCGTCGTCGTCGTCATCGCAAGTGGTAATCGCTTATGGTGCAAATGATGTGAGTTGTCGAGTTTGAGTTGGAATCCAACCACCCAGAAAGCAAACAAACGTCTAACTTACAACGCAAATCTCAGTGCTTGATTTCTCCCCTCCGAATCTGGAATCGGACTCGGACTCGGACTCGAACTCGAACTCGGAATCGGAATCGAAGTCGTGCTGCCATATGGCAAGTGGATTGACATAACTTAATTGCCAGTGAGGAGGAAACCGCCCTTAAGCTACATGCCACTCGGCAAACAACAAGCGAGAAGCAAGACAAACCCAAAAAAAAAAAAGGAATGCAAAGAGAATTTGTTGCAAGGGGTAAAAGCGGCAGCAAAAGCATTTGGTTTTGGCTGGTGAAATCATAAAACGAAATCTCATTATCGAAAACGTGATAATCGCTGATAATCGTCAATGTTGTTGTTGCTGATGATATCGAGCTCTCGAGCTCTGAATCTTTGGCAAAACTGAACTGCGATTGGGATTGAGACGGCGACTGAAACTGGTTGCGAGGGGTTTCAATTACCAAAAACCCATAAATCCGTTAGCTCAAGTAGCTGCTACGTTTTTGGGGGCAGCTTTATTAAGTCAGCATGGATTTGGCAAAAGGCGTAAAGCCGTCGATGAGGCTGCTTCCTTCAGCTTCAGCTTCAGCTTCTGTTTCCAGTTAAATTTTGTGTCTTGAACATGTGCTACCTGACACACATACAGAGAGAAGATCATAAACTCATAATCACCTCTGGTTCACTCTCGTCTGGTAATTATTAGGGCTCGCAATTGGAGTCCCATGCCGAGTCCTTTTCTTTCTTTCTCTCGCGTCTCAGATTAATGCGCTCGCATTTTTATTGTTTCCGCATGCTTTTGGCCTGCCCCGAAACAATGAACGCGATTAAGGCGTTTATCCAGCTAACCGCAGCAGCCGCAGCCGCAGCGTCCTCGATTGCAGGTCGTCGAGTTGTCGAGTCGCCGAGCTGTCGAGTTGTCGTGGTTCAGATGCCAGAGTCCACGTTCAGGTCCAAAAAACCGCCCGGAATGCGGTTAATCCTTTTGCTATTTTCTATGTCGCGCGCTCTCAAAGCCGAAGTCCGTCTCGCAGTCTCTCCATCTCTCAATCTCGGGTGTCAGGTAGTTCAACTCGACTGTTTGCTGGCCCTTGTCTTGGCCCGGCATTACCGAAACTTGTGCAGCTTACGCGGACTCTTTCTCGAGTGTTGCTCTAACTTTGCTTTCTCAGTCTCTCTCTCTCTCTCTCTCTCTCTCTCACTCTTTCTCTCTGCACTTGCGCATCCTCAAACCTCAAACCTTTTCTTGTTTTTTCGCATGCAGTGCGTTTGTGTCGCGCGCGCCGAGCCACTTTGCGGTTTGAGCGCTTAACCGCATCATAAAACCATCACAAAATATAAAAGTAAACCATTATCATCATCACGAACGCACGACGGTGGTCTCTCAACCCTCAGTCTCAACCTTAGCCAGGCTTTTACCACTCTCTGTCTCTCTCTCTCTCTCTCTCTCTCCCGCTGTGTCCGCCCGCCTGACTGTCTGACCGTTTGACCGTCTTTGCACCAGCTGCATTGATCCTTTTGTTGGTTGCATTTAGCCAAGTTGCAGCAACGTTTTAATGAACGGAACTCGAAACGCGAACTCAACTAAAATTCCACTTGCCTTGGTTTTTCACATTTTCTCTGGCTGCTGCCGCCTTCTCCATTTCCCATTTCCCATTCAATGATGTCTTTAGCCTTTTTCCAAACTCATTTGTTAAGCAACGAAAATAATTATGTCAAGAGATTGCATCGAAAAGATGACAACTCTTAGAAAAACCGATTGAACATAACTTAATCAAATAATTCAATAATAATTTAGTTATTTTTAATAGAAATTTCGAATTTTTTTTAAATTTAAATTTATTTTTCTATTATTGATTTATTCCATTTTAATAAAAATATGTGAATAATTTGATAAAATTCTCTATAACTCTACTTTGTTTTTTATGGTTTAAATTATTTTGATTTAATTTTTGTTATATTATTGTTCGAATATTTTCTTTTTCATTAACTGATTAATATTAAAAATACTTTATAATGATTAAGACATGTCATTAACTAGCTTTGTTGCCTTCAATTGAATATTGCCAAAAATTATTATTATTATTAATTTAGAAACCGTATCATTTAAGTTTATCACAAATGTCTCTTAAGAAATTTATATTTTAGTTCCCCTCAAATTTAAGTCCAATTAAATTGAATCCCTGATTAAATTATGTCTTTTATTTGTGTGCTGAATGAGTTGTCATTAATATTTGATTAAGAAACATAATTTCATTACTTTATAGTTGTCTATTGAGTAATTCATATTTTTGTTAATTTTAACTACATAATGCGTCATTTTTAGTAATGTAAATTGCGACCTATAAATTGACTTAAATTTTTGATAATCGTAATGAAAATATTCAAATGACAAATACTAAATAAAAGCTAATTAAGCAAATTCCATACTTTCCCCTTTTGCCATTTATTCTGTCTTTTTTAATCTCTTTAATCTTCGCTAAGGATCGTGAAAAAGAACATCAAATCAAACTGTCAAGCGGACTTTCATTTCAATCAAACGTTGGTTATTTTTAATGCAATCGTTTATTTGCACAGCGATGTCAATAGACATCAAATATTACTCATACGCCACGTCCACATTTCAATTGAGTTGGATTTGTTTTTTTTTTTATATTTTGTGGATTTTAGTGTGACATTTGCAGCTGTCACACATTTCACACTTTCTGTTGCCGCTGTTGCTGTTGTTGCTGCTGTTGCATGCAACTTAATCATGATATGTATGCCACGCCCCCAAGACTCGCGAGGCAGACAATAAAAGACAACGGCTCAGGCGCTAATGAAATTTACTGGCTTGAGTTGCCTCTGGACACGCGCCTACGACAGCGCCTAATGAATGTGCAACAGTTGCAGTGGCAGTGGCAGTTGTGGCAACGTCTGGTGGCAATAAAAAATCAGGCAAACGAATTGTCGTTAATCAGCGCTCAGGCGAATGACGAAGTTAAAGTCCCAAGTCCCAAGTTGAAGTCGCAGTCGAAGTAAAAGTTGTGTTGTTGAGTGCAGTAGCTAAACACCCACACACATACACATACACAGTCACACACACACACATACAGTTTGAGTAAATCTCCACCTTGCCCATATTCTCCATTCTCAGCTCCTTTCGCGCCTGCAATCAAAACTGTCGCCTATGAAAAATGTGCAGGGCAATGGCGTCGAACCTTGCAAACATATGCAGCAACAACAACAACTATAACAACACACACACACACACACACACACACACACACACTTAACACCCACACTCGCACATGTCGCTTCAGTTCAGTTTAGTTCTCAATGTTTGCATTTTTTATGCCCAGCGACAATAACAGCAAAAAATTGCCATTTTTACCAAAGTGTAGTTAAAGCAGCGCTCACAATAAAAATATAGCTACGAAAATAGTATTTGAATGTGCATATATTTCCCTTCCCTCTCTCACCCACTCTCCCTCTCCCTCTCTCTCTCTCTCTCTCTCTCTCTCTCTCTCTCTCTCTCTCTAGTTTCTGTTTACTCGAGCGAGCTGTCAATAAATTTGTTGCATTTATTTTACACTCTTTAAACTGCATACCCTTCTCGCCTAAGCCGACAGAAATGGGGTATTAGCTGCTCAATAATAAATATACTCAATAATCGATACTAGTTCCATAAATTTGCAATTCTGCATAACAATTATTACAGCATTTCTTTCTGTTCAACATTGATTTTCATTTACAGAACATTTGTTGAATCAACTATGTAAAATGCTTTTACAATAGCATGTATTTTTAAATATATCCATTTTTAATGAAAGCAGAACATACCGCACGGTATTAATTTTAAAATATACCTAATTAATATACTAAATGATACCAAATGGCATATTTTATATATTGCTATTACACAACATTCAAAATACATACTATAAAGTGCAAAATATTTGAAATTAACATGCCGCAAAAATACTTAAATTATACTAAAGTCTATATTTGGTATATCAAAGTATACCAGATCAGTAGTTAAGGAAACTAAGAACCGTAGAAATTAAAAAGTATTTCTTATATAACTTCTTTTATTTTTATCCAATCGCAACCAAAAGTTCAAGAGTTATAAAAAATTATAGTTATTATTAAAGAAAAAAAAAAACATATACCGAAATATATTTTAATTTTGAGTAAAGATGAATCTTAAAGCTCTTTATTTGCACTTTCGTTAGGGCTAAGAATGATTTTGGAATTGTCTTTCTATTTTAAGATGTTTACAGCTTTGGATTAGCACTATATTTAGAGGTAAGATACATTTTCGTATATTTTTCTGTTTTACAATAAAATATTATATATAAATTTGTTCATTTTTTGGTTTGCATACGAATTCGTTAATTCTTGCAATTATCTTAAGACAGAAAAATAATTTCAAAATCATTCTTGGCTTTAATTAAAATGCTTATCAAGAGATACAAAATTCATCCTACCTCAAAATAGGTTTTTGTATAAGCAATTCTGAATATTGATTGATTTTCTTGTTTTTTAACTTAGATTTTATATAATTGTATAAATATATTTTCTCTTTAAAAATTATTATAGCATATGTTATTTATTTTGATTGATTTTCGTTTATACATAAATATATACTATATAAAATAGAATTATATATAAATATACATTACATATTCTTAGCTTTTCTTTCTATTAAAAGTTGACCTTAATTTCTTCAAATTTTACAGGACATTTACCGAGTCAGTTATCATGTGTGTGTTTTTTTTAATCGCCAGCGAATCAAGTATTCCAGTTATGCAAATGCATAGTTAATGACCCTGTCTGAGGGCTATTAGCTAAGCATGGGATTTAAAGTTTATTGAGTGTCAGTGCTTGGATGTGTGTGCATAAATTGCCAAACAAAAATAAAACTCAGCTCAACTTACATTTAACCCAGTGTGCTGTGTGTTCTTCTTCTTCTTCGTTGCGTAACTAAAAAAAAAAGTTTCCTCTTTTCGTGAGCGATAAATAAAATCAACAACAAAGTTTCATTTTAAAGTGCCAGTTGCAAGCACAATTAATGCGAAACTCGAACAGTTTTCCTCTCATCATTTTTTCTATTTTCCTTCTATTTTTTTTTTTTTGTGTTGTGTTGTGTGTTTTTTGAACGCCCCAAATTGTATGCTAAGCTGTCGTAATGGTAATTGTGTCTGTATTTCTCCGCATTCTCCGATTGCGAAGGCCGATTACGGGGCAAACTTCGAAGTACACATCAATTAGCCGCAACAATTTAATTTCCAGCCCCAGTCAAATGAGAGAAAATTTACAAGAAAAATCCATAAAGCAAAAAAAAGCAAAAAAAAAAAAAAAATCGGCGGTATATAAATGTTTGTGCAAACTTTCATTTGCGTCTGTTTCATTCATTTGTCAATGTGTGAAAAAATATATGCGCAAAAAAAAAAAGGAAAACTCTCGTCAGCTATTTGAAATTGTCATAAAAATTTGATAAGGTTTTTCTTTACTCGCTTTTTTCCACAACGTCAGCTACAACAACAACAACAACAACAATAAAATCGCAGAAAATGAAGCAAAAAAAAAATACATAGGGAAGGCATCAAAAAAAAAGGAAAAATAAATGTAAATAACTAAATGAAAGAAGGCAAAAAAAGTCAAGTCGACGAAGGGACGATGTCAACCATTTTGTTGTTGCTATCGCTGCTCTTGATGTTGCTGTTGTTAATGCGGTGGGCGAGCTAACTATCATTATCATTCACCCTGCAGACGCAACAATGTTTTAAGGGGCAACAAGCTAATGTTTTTATTTTAACTTTCAATCAAAAAAGCATCGCAATAGAAATATTAATAAATATATCAATGTTATACAGTTTTTGTATTTTTATATT
Source organism: Drosophila nasuta (assembly GCF_023558535.2). NCBI lineage: Eukaryota > Metazoa > Arthropoda > Insecta > Diptera > Drosophilidae > Drosophila > Drosophila nasuta. The sequence goes on along the minus strand of NC_083459.1, from coordinate 20,205,236 downwards.
TTAATAATAGTGTTCTACTATTATATTTGAAATTTAAATATCAACAACTTTCAAAGAAAAAGTCTTCACAATAATTTACATTAAATAGTTTTCACAATTCCATTATATTTTATTAATAGTTTATTTCACTCTTACATATATTTTAATTTAGTTTACAACTTTTCCAAAAATCAACAAAAAATTCTTCACAATGGAAATTCTTGTGACATTTTAATAAAACGTAGTTACATCGTTGTGGAAATATGTAAATATTATATTACTAATTATATTATTATTATTTATTTAAAATAATGTGCCTTTAACAAAGTTTTTTTTTTCAAAAAATACTTAATAAATAAATGCAGCTCTATTTAAACTTTTAACTAAATTATTAGTAGAAAGTTTTTTATATTGAAAATGCTTTTCATCTATCGGCATTTAAGTAAAATGTTTGCCAATTATTTGATTTTATATATTTTAATAAATTTTATTATGTGCATTTGAATTCTTTGAAATATTTAAACTTTTCATTACTTTTTTATTTTATGTGATGTTTTTTTTATATCTCAGCATCTTACTTATCAATAGCTGTATTTACATTTACTGGCATTTAAATAATATGCTCGTTAAATGGTTATGGCAGTAGCTCTATAATTTTAATAATGATTAGATTATTTCACAATTAAATTTATATCTTTTCCGCATTAAGCTAAGTTGTCTTTGTGTCTGCTATTATTTATTTATTGCATAATTTATTAGATATTTAAGCAATAAACCAGTTTAAATGATGTGTTTCTTATTCAAGTTACGTTACTTAAGCAAGTCAATTTATTTGTATTTCATTCCCGACCTAGCATAATTATTGCAATAGAAATGTGAATGATTTGAGACATGCAGGACGCTTCTTCCCCCCCCCCCCATGCTGATGTCTCAGTCTCTATCTTTGTGTCTTGCTCCAACAACTACGATGAATCGATATAGTAGTTGTTGTTGTTGTTGGGTGTGCATAACAATTTTTGGTAGCGAGGACAACACACTTGTGTGTTGTCCTTTGGCTCGCCAGTGAGTTGTTGCTTTTTCATTTTCAGTTTTTGTTTCGTCCTGTTTTTTGTTATTTGTTATTTGCTTTATTATTTATTTTCATTCGGGCTAACTAACAATTTTTGCGTTGCTTTAGTTGAGTTTTGCGTGTGTTGTTTGGACTGCTGTCATTTTCATTTAAAAATTCATTGCGCGCGCAAAACACAGCAACAGCAACAAAAGCAACGAAGAGGGAATCAAACAATTTGCAAATACAACTAGAACTAAAAAAGCAACAACAACGATAACAACAACAACAAAAAATAGCAATGTTGGCGCTCTGCTTGGTTGTTGAACCGAGTGCGAAGAGACGACACGTAGCAGCAGCAACAGCACAAAAAAAAAAAAGAAAAAACAGAAGCAGCCGCAGTAGCAATAACAACGACAACAACAACGGCAAACGTTCAATGTTTTTTGGGGGTGTGGTTCGGCAAAGCACTGAAAGCAGCAACAACACATAGGTAAATACAGCTGGCAAAGGCAGCGCACTCGCTTCCACCGTTCGCATTGCGGCCGTGTGTGTGAGCGAGACAGCTGCAAAGTCGCTGTGCAAGCGTTTATAAATACACGCGCATCATCAACCAGCCAGGCCGTAGTTGCTGCAGATGCTATTGCTGTCTCGCTTTGTCGCATTGCTGCTACGCGTCACATTGAGCGTCAGCCATTGCTAAAGCAAAACGCGTTCTCACTCTCACACTCGCTTCGGGTGTTTTTGCGTGCACGAGTACGAGTACGAGTGTACGCCTGTGTGTTTGTGTGTGTGTATATGTGGAAAAAGGAAGTTGGTTGACTTGTTGTTGCTGCTGCCGCTGCTGCTACGGCTGACGACGACAACGAAGGCAGAGAAAAGGCAACAACAAGAACAACAACAATTCGGGGACTGGTCGAACGACTTCTGCTGCTTTTGCTGCTGCTGTCGCTTCGCTTCGTTTCGTTCGTCTCTCGTCGCTTCGCTTCGTTCGTTTGGACGTTCGTTTTTGCCGCTGCCTACGTCGCTGCCGCTGTCGTTTTGCCGCTGCTGCTGCTCGCATTGAAGGTGTCACGACGAAAATCAGTTCCAAAGTAACATTCGTGCCGCTCGGGTTGTGCGTTCGTCGCTCCGCTCGCTCGTTTTGTTGTTGGTCCACAGCGTTCACATCGTTTTACCGTCAATCGTTAAGCGTTAAGCGTCAGCAAACCGTTTTACCGTTCACCGTTCATACACACCGTGCACCGTTCATCGTTACATTTCGTCGCGTTTCTTGATCACCGCCGTGTCACATACACTTTTTGCATTCATAACAAACACACAAACACACACATCGTCAAGAAAATAAAAACAAATACCGAAAAGCAAGCTATATGCAAAATATCAACCACACACTCATTCAAAACAACAGCAACAACCAGCGACAATAAACATTTGTTTACGTGCGTGTGCAACAACAACATCGACAACAACAAAGTTCTTAAAAGATACTACGTTTCCTCTATGCAAAAAGAGCGAAAGATCGCAAGAGAGAGCGAAGAGAAAGCGCGAGAGAAATTAGTGCATTGTTTTTTTTGTGTCTTGCCGCAAGTGTTTAGCATTATCCTTAACCTGGCAAATATCAACTGAATAACTCATCAAAATAACTCGCAACAATCTATATATCCGCAAATCAATCAGATATATATATATATATATCAGATGCAGTGTCTAACAATTGGATCTATATCTCAAATACAAATATAATTCTCGTTTGGAATATCTCTGCATCGAGAATCGATCGATCGAAAGTTGTTCGTTATTGGTTTTTTTTTTCGGTGAGTGTTGTTCACAGATGTGTTTTGCAATCCTTATGCACAAATCATCTTTATAATCTATCTAACAATTAACAGACGAGTATCTATCTATCTATTGAAAACTAACCAAACCAATCGACGCCACTCAACGCAACCAACGCAAGGATTACATACATATTATTATAATACTATATCATTTAATAACATATTCTTTTGACCTAAACATTTTCGTAAAGGAAAATAGTTAATCTATTATGCAGTATTAAATAGTATACACATAAAAAGGAGACATCAATAACTATTCTATTATGTAGAGAAAACATTGTTTTTTTTTTTGTTAGTAAAGATCAGTTTTTTGCCGTCGGCTTTGTATGACAACTTTTTGGAGAATTTAAGAAAAAATTGCTATAAAGAAATATTATTGTATATGAAATATATTTCTAAACAACGTATTTCAAAAAGAAACTTACAGTAAAGTGATCTTAACTCAAAAGAAAAGAATTAAGTAGAAGTTTTTTTACAATGAAATATTATTGTATGTAAAATATATTTCTAAACAACGAAACTTATTTTGGTATTTCAAAAGGAAACTTACAGTAAAGTGATATTAACTCCAAAGAAAAGACTTTCAGAAGAATTAAACAGAACTTTATCAACTTTTTAAATAACGAAACATATTTTGGTATTTCAAAAGGAAACTTAGAGTAAATCGATCTTAGTTCTAAAGATGAAACCCTACTTAAGATTTTAACTGATCTATGTTAAAATTCACAATTTCTATCCCTTATTGATAGTTCCCCCATCTTTTGGCATAGTTGAGTAAACCGCATAAAGAATCTCGATTGCACACAGGAAATTCCAGATGACTAACGGTCTATTTTTCAACATTTCGTTCGATTCGAAATCGAATTCAAATTCAGTTGAAAAGGCTGCAACAAATGTGAGAAATGATTGTATGAAAACGCAACGAATCAAAAATAGATTTTCATAATTTTAATGGGCATATTAAAGCCGCCCCTTTTGGACTGCTAATTAGGCAAAAAACAGACCGAACTAACTAACTATAGAGCAAACACTATCTATATATATACATAGGTATATCTCTGTATGTCCAGCTATAATCATATGTATGGGCTACCTGACCCAAACTACTGTGCACCACGACTTCACTCGGTCACAATGAGAAGAAGCTGAAGCTGAAACTAAAGCGTTGCCCGACGGACTCGTTCAGGCCACATTATTCACACATTTTGATAAGTTTTTGTGATGTTGTTGTTGTTTTGGTTTTGGTTTTGTTATTGTTATTGTTGTTGTTGTTGTAGCCGCCGCGCTTTATTAGCTAATTTCAAAGCGGCTGGGCTATAAATTAAAACATCGAGCGATCTTTCTGTCCGTCGTGCCTCATCTTTCGGTTTTTGGTTTTCGGTTTATTATTATTATTATTATTAATTTGCATAGATATGTATATGGATGTTATTTTCTATATGTTTTCATGTTCAAATTAATATGCAAGGCAATTTGTTTTGGCCGGCTGGCAACCAGCTTCAGCATCAGCTTCAGCTACAGATTCTTTCTTTCATTTCTGTTCATTTCTTGTTGTGCCCCAAAGCATAAAGTTAAAGAAAAAAAAAAGGGGGAAAAAAAAACACCCACGCCACATGAAATGAGAGCTGCCAATTTCAATTCGAATTCAACTACGCGAGAGGTTCATTCATTCATTCATATCCACAAGTCAGTCAGAGTCAGATCCAAGAGCCACATCCGTTACTTGGTTCAATTCATGAATTGAATTCAAGTCAAGATCGAGTCGCGACACTCTGATAGCTTATCTCGAGAGAGCCAAAAAGCAAGAAAACCAGAAAAAAAAGAAGTAAACCATTGTTTAGCATAGATACATCGATCGACGCACGCCCAAAGTCTTGGGGATCTATGAGGCGACTCGGATTCGGATTCGGATTCGGATATGGATTGGTTGATTGGTGGCGGGAAGGGGAAAGGAGGGGGAGAGAGATAGAGACTCGAAAGAGTCTTTGTCAACTTTTTGTGACGCCTTGACGTCGCCTCGCCTTGCCTTAAGTGAGGTTTCATTTCATTTCGGTTGACTTCTTTTTTTTTTCTTCTACGTTTTTTTTTCAATTATTTGTATTATTAATTTTTATCTCTCTTCACTCTTTGCTCATTACGCGGCTGTACCCAGGCTTTTTAGTTGTTTTTGCTTCTCGAATTTCGTTGACAAAGCCATTTAAATAGAAATCACTCAAAGACCCAAAAACCAAAACTGAAGCCGCAGTCGAACCGGCCAAGTTATCAAGATCACATTGACAATGCGTCAAATAATAAGTTGTTATTATTTGTTGTTTTTGTTGCTCTTGCTCTTGCTGTTGGCGTTGTCAGGGCTGTGTCTATGTGTGTGTGTGTGTTTGTTTTCGATTTATTTTTACTATGATGCAATCATTTGTAAGAGAGCTCGAAGGCGACACATTCATTCACAATAGTTCCCCAATATGTTTGTTTGTTGTCGAATTGAATGACACACTATATATATATATCTATATATTGTCATGAAGACAATCCTCCTTCTAGACGGATCTTGACAAGAAATCAAAACACAGACACAAACAACACAAAGTGAACTTCGTCTGGTTCAAATCGAAAATCATTGAGCATGGCAAATTGTTAATTGGCCAATGTGCAAAACCTGATTGCAATTGTTATAATTTGCATTGAATAAACTCAATAACTAAATAAACTATTACACACACACACATAAAGAGAGCTCCACTCTAAAGTTCAGCAGATGATGCAGCTTAATATAAACCAGACTGCAGATTGAATCAACTTGATAGCAACTTGCTTAGCTGCATTTCTTGATTTTTGCATTTTTCCTTGCTTTTTTTTGGGTTCTCTTTGATTTTTGACAAGTTTATCTTAAATGTGGCGACTCTTGGCCACATTAATCATTGGCCAATTACGGACTCTGCTAACTGTACTCGTATTTCTATTAATATCGCAATTGCTCAAGTGTCAATGTAATTAAATGAAAAACGAAAAAAAAACTAATTAAAAAGCCAAGTTGTCGCCAGTTTCTAGGCCATATATGAGCGCATATTTAAATGCGTCTTAAACTTGTCAAATCTTCACACTTTTTCAATTATTTGGCACGTTTGTTAATTAAACTTCAGCAAACGTCAACGTCAGGCTCTGTCACTCTCCTCCTCGTTGCACAGTCGCAAGTTGCAGTAGCAACAACTGGTTGCAAGGTTGCATTTTCACCAATGCAAAATAAATATAATTTTATGCGAAAATTGCAAATTTAAATGTCAAAATGCATTTGCGTAGAAATGGCAACTGAGAAACTGGCTACCAACAACTGCTGGCTGCCTCTTTGTTGCGTTTATTAAGTTGCAACCAAGAGTTGGCAGCCAACAGCAGCAGATTCCAGTAGCTATGTAAATGAGCCTGAGAAATGTTTCTCGTGTCTGCCATAACGCGTTATTCACACTTTTACACTGCCCAACACAGCACACATAGAACATAGAAAGCTGTCTTGGGTATAACTCACTTGTTGTTGCCCACTGTAAAAAGTTGCCTCGAACATATTAAGTTGTTATAGAGCTTGTTAATGGCAACAACTGCAACTGCAACTGTTGCAACTATGACAAGTGAGCACTTTTGACAGCTGGTTGCACTCGCTTCGAGTTGAGTCTAAGTATCTCTGGCAATTTGCCGCTGGCTTTAGCCCAGTGTGTTGCACAATGTGAGCTTTGCTGTCATATGTCTGATTATGATATGGCAATAGAACGATTTGTGCTTTCCAAAAAAACCAAAAACGAAACTAAAAACGTAAAACGTAAAATCGAAACCATTTGAAAAGAGACAAAAATCATTAATCACGTTTGCTAAAAATGAACATAAGAAATCGACAATGAACAAAATATATTCCCATGGCACAAATTAACAGTAGCCAGAGCGAGAAGATCAACATATCGACATACATAGCATAACATAATAATATTTATTTATTTATTTTATTTCGCTTGGCTACACACTTTCCCAGGGTACCGTCAGAAAAGTAGAGCTGGAGGGAGAGAGAGAGAGAGAGCGAGAGAGAGGGAGAGAGAGACGATCTTTTAGGGCTACCGTTTCGGTAGTTGTTACCAAAAAGTGCGGGCGATGATGGTCACTTCAGTCCGTCAGTCCGTCAGTCAGTCCGTCAGTCCGTCAGTCAGTCAATCAAGCAGGCAAGCTGGCAGCCAGTCAATCCGTCAGTCAGTCAGTTGTGTGCGGAACGTTCGGTAGTTCAGTTCGATCTTGGATTTTATGTTTATTTTCCTAAGGCTGTTTACCTTCATCGTTGCACTTATCGGGCGTAGTTTGAAAATATTATTTTGACCGTAATTACGGCCTGTCAATATCTATATCTCTCTCTCTATACATTACAAGAATCACAAGCAACCAACAATCATCAGGATAGTTTCGAAAGGTAAAACAAAAAATAACGAGTGTAGAGTGAAGAGTGAAGTGAAGAAAGAAGTTTTTTTTATCGAAGCAACGCCATTGGCCGGAAACTGAAAGTGAAAACAAAAAATCAGAATGCCGAATGAATCTTTAATGAAAGTGCGTGTACGTGATATATGACGAGCCGAAATGATTTCGTCCCCCAAGGCACAATCACCGAAAAAAAACCAACTGTCTTTCTTTCGTTCGTTCGTTTCATTTTTTTCGCCATGATTTTTCATAATCAACAACGACAACAAATGACAAGAAAATCACGTAGCCTCGCTGCGTGCAAAAAAAGCAAAAGAAAAGAAATATGTTACAATATGTGCGGCTCTCATTAGCATTAAAATTTAACTATGTATCTAACATATATGTAGATATAGATACTGTAGACTAGAGCTAGAAACTTGGTTGCATCTTGGGTAAGATTACCCAAAAACCAGGCAGGCAACGCCTTGAGTTGAGCTTGGTTTTGCGCTGCGGTCTAAAAGATCTTTGATCTCAGTGCTTAGCTGCTGGATTAGCTCAGACACTTACTAAAGGGAACACACAGACAGACGCGGGCAGGCAGACGGACAGACAGACGGACAAGCAGAGGACTAAGGACAGGCACATTTTGAGGGACAATGGGTTCGGGTATTAAGATTAGGCCAGAGACAAGCTCAGCCTCAGTTTTAACCTCAACATGAATTTCGAGCCTGGATTAATACTCATATGCTTCCAAAACTCTTTTGTCGTTCAGCTCTCGCTCTCTCTCTCTCTTTCTATGTCTCTGTCTCTTTCTCTTTCTCTTTGATTTTTTTCGTGCGAAAAAAATTAGCACTATTTTTCGGGCCAAAAACTATTTGTCGCTGCAATTGCGGGATTAGCACGAACACCTCGAAGCTGAGACTCATTGTTTTTTGGCCTAAAATTGAAAAATGCATTTCAACTATTTGTCACATACACAACCACACACACACACACACACACACACACACACGCATCGCATCGCATCGAAATTTGTTTTGTTTTGTCATGTCGTTTTCATGGGCCAATGCATCCAAATGCAGCGATCGAAATGGAAACCGGCAAAGCCAAAGCCAAAAACCAAAGCCGCAAATACATTGCCAGCCACTCGACGAATGTGTTTCACTCGCTGCTCTCCGCTCTCCGTTCTCCCCTCTTCCTTCGACCAAAAAAAAAAGGAGTCCCAAATTACATGCTCACGCGCACACGCAAATTAATAACACATCTGGCTCGAAAAATTCTGCTGACAGAGTTCAGTGTATGTGTGTGCGGTGTGTGTGTGTGTGTGTGTGTGTGGCAAAGTAACGCGGCTCAATTACAGCTCATCAAATTGTAGGCCAAAGTTGCACAACAACAACAACAACAACAACAAGATGTAGTTATAATTAACATTTACAAAAATGCAATTAAAGTCAATTTTATTTGCATTTCCAAACTGCAAACGCCGAAAAATATATACAACTATATTTTTAGTTTACTCAAATTCAATTAAATTCAACTTAAATGTCGTTTTATATACCAAAAATATTCATAGAAATGCCAAAAAAGTAATTCAACAAAAATACTTACATCAAAAAATATTTGCAAATCAATTTGTCTTTCTAAGCTGCAAAAGAAACACAAGAAAGTTTAAATAATTTCATTTAGTTGATTGATTATATATCTTAAATATCATGATAACATTTTAGTATATACCAAAAATATTTATAGAAATACCAAAGCAAAAAGTTCTACAACAAAAACAGTTAACTCAAATAAAAAATACATAGTCTTAATTAATATTTATAAACAAAAAATATCAGCTCAAATTACATTTTTGTATAATATACATTAAACATATTTACAAATCAATTTTCCTTTCTAAGTTATTATTGATATTTACAAATTTGCAATTAAGATCAACTCAAATTACAAATCTTTCATATTCATCAAGTTAATAGTTATTCATAAAATGTATTCTCCTAAACCAATTTGCATTTCTAAATTGCTAAAAAATAATGATATACTCAGAATTAACATTAAGAAAATGCAATTAAAACCAACTTCAATGCATTCCAAATATGTGAAAATAGAACCCAATAAAAAGCTGCACAACAGAAAAAGTTAACTTAAAATAAGTAATTGTAATGAACATTGCAATTTAACCTGTTTTATATGTCTTAAGAATATTTACTTATCAATTTGCATTTCAAAAGTGCAGAAATAACACAATCAAAAAGTTGTAGACTAAACTAAAGTGACATTTAAAGCAAATTCCAAATGTTTAGTATTTAATTTGCATTTCGAAAATGCACAAAAAGCAGTTGAAGTTAAAATAGAGTCAATTAAAGGCACCTCAACTAACAATTTAATGTTAAGCAAGTGACAAATTAATCAAAAAAGTTATATACTTTTAAGTTATACAATTATAATTCATATTAACGAAAATTCAATATTGATTTCTTTACCAAATTAATATTTATTTCCATTTCTAAATTGCAGAAGAAACACCAACATAAAAGAACAAACAAAAGGAAATCTCAGCGGCACACTGAGCAACTGAGTGAGTAAGAAAGTGAGAGAAGAGTGAGAGAAGAGAAGAGAGAAGAAGAAGAAGGATCATCGCGAGGACATCATAAACAGCTTCAACGTGGCGCTGCACTCAACGGAAGCTCTGATGGCGGCGGGCTTTCTCAAATCTGGCGATTTGGGCCCACATCCGCACAGCTATGGCGGACCACATCCGCATCACTCGGTGCCGCACGGTCCGCTGCCGCCGGGCATGCCGATGCCATCGTTGGGTCCCTTCGGCCTGCCACACGGACTGGAGGCTGTTGGGTTCTCCCAAGGTATGTGGGGTAAATATCGCAATAACAATTTTGGTATCAAAACAACACGTAAGAAATGCAATTTCAAGCAAAAAAAGAAAAAAAAATGAAAAAAAAAGAAACGAAATGAAACCACAAAATGTGCTGAAAGTTATTCTCAAATGATTTATGATTTACGAGTAGTATACTATATTCATGTTCATGTTGTGACTGATAACTCAATTTAGGGAAAATGCAGTTCGAAGTTGTCGCACAAAATGCTTTTCAATGCCGTTTCGCAGCGATTGCATCATTATCAGTTAAATTGTCAAAATGAATAATGAGCCAAAGCTCGAAGCTGGGTTCGCATGAGTCGAGTATTTTTTTTTTATTTTTCATCTCAGTTTCTGGGTTCCAGTTTTTTGTCTCGTTTCGGTGACGCTGCAAATGACAAAAACCTGACAAAAATGCTACAAAATGCCAAAAAGCAACCAAAACCATAACCAAAAACCCAAAAAAAAAAAAAAAAAAAATGAAAAATAAACAACCGAAAAAGTAAATACAGAAAAAAATATTTATATATAAACTTGAGAGCAACACAACAAAAGACTTGCGAGCTCACCAAAAAGCAACGATGACAAAAAAAAATAAAATAAGAGAAGAAAAATATATTAAACAACCAGAAAGCAGACACAAGACATAACATAATATGAGCAGCAATCGCATGTAATCAATTTACTTTTTTCTTTTTTTTTGGGGGCTTGTAATAAGCCAAAGTTATAGCAGAATATATTGGCGATTGATGATATTGTCATATTAACATTATGTAAGGCACAATTGTGACGACGCGCAGTTGAGTTATTGAATTTGAACCCAGCGCGGAATTACATAACACACAAATTCATGATGCAAAAAGAATCATTCATTAGGGTTTTCCAATTATTTTTAATTGAGCTCAACAGCAAATAGATTTTCAACTTTAATTTACCTTTTTTTGTATTTTATTATACTAAATCTAGTATTAAATACTGAATTGAGTGTAAATACTGCATTCAAATGCTAAATCTAGTATTAAATACTGAATTGAAATACTAAATTGAGTATAAATACTGAATTCAAATACTTAATGTAGTATTAAATACGAAATTTGGTATGAAATACTGAACTTAAATACTAAATCTGGTATGAAATACTAAATATAGTAAGAACTGCAAAATGTAAAACTGAATTGAATATAAATACTGCATTGAAATACTAAATATAGTATTAAAGACTAAATTCATATACTAAATCTAGTATTAAATACTGAATTGAAATACTAAATTGAGTATAAATACTGAATTCAAATACTTAATGTAGTATTAAATACGAAATCTGGCTTTAAATACTGAATTTAAATGCCAAATCTGGTGTTAAATACTGAATTGAGTATAATACTGCATTCAAATGCTAAATCTAGTATTAAATACTGAATTGAAATACTAAATTGAGTATGAATACTGAATTCAAATACTTAATCTGGTTTTAAATACTGAATTTAAATACTAAATCTGGTATTAAATACTAAATATAGTAACAACTACTGAATTCTACCAAATTGAGTATAAATACTACATTCAAATACTAAATATAGTATTAAAGACTAAATTCAAATACTAAATCCAGTATTAAATATTGAATTGAATTATACAACGAACTAAAGATGACTCTTTTGCTTAGACTCTTTATTTGAGAGAGGTTTTTCTTTAGAAACATTTCAAAAGTGTCTTTCCAAAAACCTAAGATCGGAAAGAATTCAATTTTTGTACGATTTAGAAAAGGTTTTTCTAGCCAAAAGCTACGCAGCCTTGTTTTTTGCGTCGCAAACGAACTTCCAGGAAATACTTGTGTGTGTGTGTGTGATATACATAAAAAAACAACTATAAAAAGAAATAAAAATAAACATGAAAATAAAACTTGGGCATAGAGGTGCAGTTAATTAAACAGCTTCAAGGTTTTGGGCAGCACTAAAAATATTTTTTTATATAAAAAAGGCAAACTACAAATTGCAATTAATTTTGTTTTAAAGCAGCAATAACAACAACAGCAACGTTGACGACGACGACGACGACCATTTTGAAAGCAACAAAAAAAAACAAAAAAAATGAGACAAAGACAAAAAAATGAAACGAAACGAAACGAAAAGCGGCAGCTGCAAAGGCAAAAGCAAAAGCAAAGGCAAAGGCAAAGGCAACGTGCGAGCCAAGTGAAGTGAAGTTTTTATTCAATTTATAAATTCATGACCAAAATGACTAACTCATTAATTTTTGATAGAGCCAAAGCGATGCGTGTGCGCTAGACAGAGACGCACATAGCGCAGTATATATAGAGGGAGGAATACGTAGGGAAGGGAAGGGGAGGGAACAGGAGGGGAGACTTAGAGTATTCACAGGGACAGGAGGCACGTTTGAATTTGGATGAAAAAGGGGTGCTCGCTCTCTCTCTCTCTCTCTCTGTTGGCTTGTGAATATTTGGGACACACGAGACACGCACCGCATCGTACCAAAAACACAAACAATGCCGCGGCTTAGCACACACACACACACACACACATGCAACTTATATATAGCACATATATGTGTGTGTGTGTGTGTAAGTATGTTATATACACAGAACTTTGTTGTTTTGGGGTTGGTTCAAAATCCTGCTTTTTAGGGGTGGCATTTTTTTTGTTGCTTTTCATTCTTCACGTTCATTTTTCGGGGGTTGCTAAATAATGGGAAAAAACACTGGGAAAAGTCTACGCTATGATGATGCTGGCTGCCCACGCGGCGTATGCGCAATAACTTTCAGCACATTTTTGGTTTTCGTTTTTTTTTTTTTTTGTGAGGCAAAAATTGTGTGTCTGAATTTTATACTAAAATATGCGATTTTTTTTTGTTTTCTTAACTTTTTCTTCGACAGGCGTCAACACGAGAAAACAGCGACGCGAAAGAACAACATTCACACGCGCCCAGCTTGATGTGCTGGAAGCGCTCTTTGGCAAGACACGTTACCCGGACATCTTTATGCGCGAGGAGGTCGCTCTGAAGATCAATCTGCCCGAATCGAGAGTACAGGTAAGCACTACACTAAAAAAAGCTTTAAAATTAGTTATTACATTACACAGTTATGGGAAGGAACTTAGGGTTGAAAATGAGTCAACTTGTCTATTTGCCTTTAAAGAATGAAATGATCTCAAAGCTGAAAGTTGACTGCAGAAAACTTATTTCAAATATATTTATTTGCCTTTCAACAACGAAATGATTTTAACTAAAAAGTGAACAACACAAAACTTCTTTTAAATGTAACACAAATACATTTATTTGCCTTTAAAAATTGAAATGATTTTAACGTTGAAAATTGACAGCAGAAAACTTATTTCAAATGCAATTAAATGACATTTCAAATATATTTTTTTGCCTTTAAAGAATGAAATGATCTCAAAATTGAAAATTGACAGCAGAAAACTTATTTCAAATATATTTATTTGCATTTCAACAATGAAATGATTTTAACTAAAAAGTGAACAGCACAAAACTTATTTAGAATGCAACTAAAGCCAACTTAAATGATATTCAATTCATGTACCAAAAATGTATTTGTTTGCTATTCAAATATGAAATGATTTCAACGTTGAAAGTGATCAACAAAAATATTTATTTCAAATGCAATTAAATGACATTCCAAATATATTTATTTGCATTTCAACAATGAAATGATTTTAATTCAAAAGTTGATAGCACAAAACCTATTTAGAATGCAATTAAATGACATTTGAAATATATTTATTTGCATTTCAAAAATGGAATGATTTGAACGTTGAAAGCGAGCAGCATAAAACTTAATTAAAATTCATATTTATTTGCATTTTTGAACTCCAAAAAAACTCAGTCGAAAGCCAACTTAAATGGCATTCAATTTATTTCAAAAATCAAATGATTTTGACATTCAAATTGTGCAGCAAGAATACTTATTTCAAATCCAATTAAATGGCATTTAAAATATATTTATATGCTTTTCAACAATCAAATGATTTTCAGGTTGAAAGTTGACAGCACAAAACTTAGAGCAAATGCATTTGAAGCCAACTTAAAGAACATTTAAAATACATTTATTTGCATTTGAATAATGAAAGTTGACAGCACAAAAATGTATTTAGAAATTTCGAAATTTGCTTAAATCAATCAACTTTCGTTAACGTTTCAATACTCTATGCATAAATATGCATATTTAAATGCTAAACAACGAAATAATAATGATGTCTCAATCGCATAAAGTCGACATGATGAATGCAAGAAAATTTCATGCACATTTTGCATTATAGATTGAAAATCGAGTCGAGTTTTTCAAGTTTCAACACCTTTTTTTGTTGTTGTGTGTGTGCACTTGCTGGAATTCTTCACACACACACACAATCATACGCATTCAGTTAGCAGATTTAAATGTTAAGTGCAGAGTGGAAATTGAAGTCAATTACTTGACCCGGCTCAAATGATTACCTGCTGCTGTTTGACTTCGATTAAGCATCATGCGTGTGTGCGTGTGTGTGTGTGTGTGGAAAAGCTTTCATCGCGTGTACGTTCGTGTGTGTGTGTGTGCGTGCGTGTGCGTTTATCTGTTTAAGTCTTTATTTGCATTTGCCAAGACTCGTTGGCAATTGTTTAATTAAGCATATGTCGAGCTCGAAGCTCGAAGCTCAAGCGACGCCCTCGACAAATCAAACTTGGCGAAAATCCATAAAACAAACAAATTACCCAAAAAACAACAGCCAAACAGCTTGTGCTGGTGTGGGCGTGGCATATGTGTGTGTGTGTGTTTAGTGAATTCATGACTTTTTCCTTACGGAAAATCATTGCGCTATGCAAATAGAAAGAGAGACACACATTAGATACAGCTGGCTGGCAAGGATGGATGGAACGATGAGTGTCAACTTTTTATGCTGCTTTCCTTCTCGATTTTTCTCTGCTTTTCATATATGTATTTGCTGAAAGCATTTGCAGCCGAGGAGGGTTGGATGACACGGTTAACTGTTAACTGTTATTTGAGTTTACTCAACGCATTAGCTGCGCATAATTTGCGCTAATTTTTTCGGGGCACAACTGCGGCTAACAGCAAACAGCAGCAGGACAACTCAATTGAGGGAATCACGGGGCAAAAATTTCCACATTATTTACTTAGGTGCCGTGTCAGAGAATTCTCTGTGTTGACAGCCAAAAATTGCTGCCTAAGCAAATAAAAAGTTTTGTTTAGCGCCGTCGGCAGCAACCGAGAAAAAAAAAAACTGCCAAATGGCAAATGCGAAAAAGGAGAAAAGAGAATGAACATTTTTCGGCTTCGATTTCGAGGAATTCCCTTGAGGATCACTTTGGACCGATTGTCACCTAATGTCTAGAGTAAACACAGCCGGATCACAAACTAGATATTAGTGTGCAATATCGATCAATTTTGGCTGTTCGTGTTGTTGTTGTTGTTGTGGGCATGTTCGCATTGATTTGTGTTGTGTGTTTGCTCTTTGCCTGTTGTGTAATTTAAGGACGTGACATGACATTACAAATGTGTCCCTCGGACATTGTCATGTTGTTCCGGTCTTGTTGGCTGAAGCCCCCTGCAGTGGCCCAGAGTGAAAAACGAGACACGAGACACGAGACACACGCGGTGTCGTCGTTCATAGTCAGGACTGACTGTAAAGGACACACAACAACAACAACAAAATACGAAATGCAGAAATATCATATGGAATTGTGCAGACAACTTGACCAGTTACGTTTTTTACACAATTGATTTGGTCGTAATGCACACCCAAACCGTGTGTGTGTGTGTGTGCTGCTAATGAATGCGAGGGAGAGGGAGGGGAGAGGGAAGACAGGTTGGGGGGGGGCAAACAAAGCGCATTGACAATTGTATAGATTTTCCACATGTCTCGACGTTTTTCTTTTGCCTTTTGCTTTTTCGCCCGTCTTTCTTTTTTTTTATAAGTCATCCTGTTACTGCGTTGCAGCTAGTTTTAGTTGCACAGTGGTTCGAGAGTGTTCAGTTTAGTGAGTCAAATTTGAGCAGCTAAAACTACAAAGAATTCATGTTACAAATTTAATACAAAATGCTGCAAATTTCATAGTAACATAACAACATTTGAGCAGCAAAAATGTTCAATTTAAATGCATTAATTTGATTTGAAATGATATGTTTAATTGTTTGACTTTCAATTTCATTTAATTAATATGAACATATGAATAATTTGAATAGCCAAATGTGCAATCTAAATACATCGATTTAATATTGAAAATGTTTTAGAAAATAGTTCTTTTATTATTCGAAAAACTTATTAGAAAAATGGTACAAAATGAAAAAAAGAATGCAGTTCAATTTGATCTTTTCTATTTAAAATGATTAACTTGGCGAAAAGAAATTTCCTTTTCCGATTTATTTTCCAATTTAATTTAAAATTTTATTTGATTTGAATTTTCAAATTTCTGTATATATTTTCAATTTAATTAAAATTAATTTAACTTACAATTTATTACATACTATCTTTCAATTGACGTTGCATTATTTTTTCAATTGTACAGTTCAATTTAACTTAAAGTTTGAATTGCAATTTTTTGTTTTCTTAATTTTCTGTTTCAATTTATACACTTTGCCACACTGTGCGTCGCGAGCGTCGACACAGAGGCAAACACCTACACACCTAAAAAAAAACACACACACACACACACGCTCGTTTGGCATATTGAATTACAGTGGCAGCTAGAAAAGTGCCCCCCAAAAAGCCAAATAGAAAACGCAAAAGCGACACAAGAAGTGGCAACAAGGCGACATGAAAATCGAGTGTTGTTGCATGCAACTGCTGTCTGCTGGAAGCCCGAGGAAGCCAAGCAACTCAATTAGCAGCCGAAGCAGTCGAAGAGTCTCTCACTCTCTCTCTCTCTTATTCTCTGTAACTAGTTGGCGTCGTGCCCCAAGGCTCCACCTACCACACACACACACACCAACGAGTGTGTGGCACAAGTAGCGCCCACAACAACAACAACGAGTCTGCGTCTGAATCGTAGGCTCGTACATAAATAATCATTTTTCACAAATGGCAAAAATTAACGACTACGACGCATTTGGCCTGGCAAATATTAATTGAATGATAGGCATCTTTATGACTGTGTTGCTGCTGCTGTTGCTGTTGTCGGTTGGTCATGAGGGTGGGCGTTGATTGCAACCAATACAAATAACGTAATAATTTTACGCAGCTTATCTGCACCAGAACAGAGCAAACATTTACGCCCTAATGTTTTCATTCGCGGCTGCAGAAGGCAGAAGGGGCACAAACTCAGGGCACAAACAACTCTGAGCACAGCCATCGCAATCATAAATCACAAGAGCTGACTCGCCTCCCCTTCCTCCCCTTCCTACTCCCCGCTGCACCCCAGTTGAGGTCTCCCTCCCTAGCCTTACCTTTTACCATTGTCACCTTCGTTCAGCTGTTCGATTTCGTTTCGTTTCGTTTCTTTTTTTTTCCTTTTGCCGTCGGGGAGGGTTGAAGCTGCTTCACCGCTGAAATTTCGCGGAGTAACAAAAGGGGGCGCAGCCATTTTAGTTTTATCCCGAGCACCTAGTCGAAAAGAGATAGCAAGAGTGTGTGTGTGTGAGAGAGAGAAGGAGAAGGAGAGTGGCAGCCAGTTTTTGGCTTGATCCTGCAACTCTTTGGCTAGGCAGTTTTCCCATTTTCACATTTTCCACTTCCCCCAGCTGTTGTTGTAAAAAGGATTTGTCTCGTTGTCACTGCAATGTAACCGGGACACACACACACACACACACACACATACAGGATATGCCACAGGATTCGACTGAAAAGTTTGTTGCCACTTTTCAATTCATGTGCGTGTGTGTGTGTGTGAGTGTTTGTGTGTGTGAGTGTTTGTGTGTGTGTGTGTGCGCCCAGCTGTTTTATAAAATTAATTTTCCCATTGCGGATTAACATTCGCTTTCAGTCGCTTCGCTTTCCCTTCTCTTTCTCACAACAATCTGATGCCATCTTTTCATCTCCCTCTCCCTCTTCCTCAGCCTCTCTCCTTTTAGATCTGCATCTAAAGGCATTGATTTTAAGTATTTATTATGCAAAGTCGCGCATAATTTTTCAATTGCTTAATGCAATTTTCACAACAAGTTTTTCTCCCCTTCCCACTTGAGATCAACTTTTTTAAGGCCAAAGTGTCAATTGTGCTAAATATTTGATCTAATAAAGAGCATTTTATTCATTTTATAATCTAAATAGTTCTTGAAAAGTTTCTATCCTAATTTAAAGTGGACAAAAAATAGTTGAATTTTATAGAAAAACAGTTTTTCGGAAACATGTTATAAAATACAACAAATTTTACTATTTTAAAATAGGTTAATAGGTAAATTTTGTAAAGAAATGGTTTTGAATAGTTTCAGGAGAAAAAGATGAGATAACATATTTCGCATTATAAAAGTTTTGCATAGCTTAAGGAAACAAATAAAACTTTATATTATAATTGACATTTCTCCAATGAATTTTAATATTTACTTGGCTTATCATAAAATATAGTTTTTTGAAGTCTTATATTCAAGTATCAAAAATTAACATTTTTACTTTTTATTTACTTAGACAGCAGCTCTTAAATTTATAGAAAAATCAATTTATTGTTTACACTAAATTTTCAAAACTGAACAATTTTTCCTTCATCTATTCTCTGTGCTCCTTAAATTATTCACTCAAGCAAATCTCTGTGTTTAAGCAAATTGTCATTCGATTTACGGAAATCAACATCAATGGAAATCATGAGCTATTGAAATGCTCTTCATTAACATGATAATTATTTGTCTGGCTATCGTTTCACTTTGCTTTGATGTTTGTCGTTTGGCAAAGTTCATTAGAGCTGCAATTGAATCACGTTTTTCGATATTTCTGCTAAAACTTGCAAAATTTCCCAGGCTAAATATGCATATTATAAAATTTGTGCAGCTCATTAAACGATTTCAAAAGTACAAAACGAAGACGAAACGAAGTTGACGACGTGAAAGTCGTCAAAGTCAAATCACAAAGCAGATTTTCCAAAATGCAAAATTCAATTGGAAATTGAAATTGAATTTAGAGCAAGCCAAAAAAAGGGGGGAGAATCTAAGAGAAGAGAGGAAGGGGAAGGTAGAGAACGAGAATAAGGACATTCTTTGTGGTGCTGACAAATAATGAAATTTGATACGCCTTGTTTAATGCTCTTTTTTTTTGGGTTGTTGTTGCTGTTGCGTCAAGTGCGTGTGTGGCACGCCTTCCGCCCACCTCCCCACAAATTGAAATCAGCGTCAGTCCCCTCACTCTCCCCTCTCACCCATAGAAAGCTGAGCTTGCTACTGCAATGAAATGCTCGAGTGGCCACAGCCGCCGCGTGGCAAGTGTTAACTTTGGGAAATATGCCATCGAGTTCTTTAGCGGGGGAAGGAAGGAAGGTGTAGGGGGGAGGGAGGACGGTAATAAATTCTGCTGTTTACCAAAGCACAAGCCATTAGCAAGCAACACCAACCCCAAATAACAAATCACTGAAACAACATTTCATTTTTGTGGCCCAGCTCCCGGGGTTGAATTCGAATTGGAATTGAGTTGGGAGAGACGTTGAGGAGAAGAAGAAGAGTCGTTGGAATTGTAGTTGGGTACTTTTGCCTTGCACTTAGCGGATTGTTTGCAGCCCCTTAAGCATAACAAACAAGGCTAAGTGAATTCCTTGCGTCGACTGTGCCGCTTTATGGCCTGTTTATTGTTGTCTTCAGCCTTCAGCCTTCAGCCTTCAGCTGGATGTGGTTGCTACCAACCAACCAAATATAAAGGGGGAATATCCAGAGGGGGAAGAGGGGGGTGCGGACACACATAATCGAGTCAATTTTCGGACTGAAGAGTCGCCGTTGATGCCGCCGGCTGTGTTGATGTAACTTTATTTTCAACCGCCGGCGAAGCGCGTGACTTTTTGCACTTGTTGTGTCGACGTTGTGAACGCTCTTTCTGTACGTGTGTGTGTGTGTGTGTGTGTGTGTGCAACGCCCCCCTTGTCAAACAAACTCATATAATTTATTCATTGCCAGCCCCCAGAAAACTAATTGATGTGGGAAAATTTCACAGCCGCTGGCAAAGAAGACACACACACACACACACACACTTGACTAAGCAAATACTTGTGATACACGTGACAATTTGATGGAACTCTTCGTACACTTGAGCTATTGATTTCTGCACTTTTATTTACAGTCTTACAGTTATAAATGGTTTAAATTAAACATTTTGTTTGCTAACTAAAAAGTAAATCTTTATTAATTCTTCTACTATATAACATCTATACAAATGACGAATTTAAAGATTCTTCATCTAATTTCTAACCAAACACTGAACAAATCTTAACAAACAAGATTCGCATTAAAAAAATTTAAAAAAAAAAATATGCAGTTGCTAAAAGAGAAATCACAATTTTTATAGCTAAGTGTAAAGATAAATCACAGTAAAAAATTTCATTTAAAAAAAATTAAAGGAACTAAACTGAAAATTTATATAAAATTCCAATTTGTGTTCAATATAAAAAAGTTTGCGAAACTTGTGTTTAAATATTTAAATTTGAAAACGTTTGCAGTTAAAAAAATTATAAATTCTAATCGATTTTTACTGCATACAATATCAAGTTTAGTCTTTGTGATTACTCAGATTGTAAAAATGTAAAAGTTATTAAAGAAATACCTTTGCTGTGGCTGACAATCTGGTATATTTTGCACTCTATGGTAGATTTTGAATGTAGTTAAAGCAAAATTATACCAAATTAATATACCACTAAAATACTAAAAATATACCAAAGGATATTTAAGTTGGCAAAAGTAAAAACAGTACGGTATTAATTAAAAAAATATAATAATAATATACCACTAAAATACTAAAAATATACTAAAGGCTATTTAGGTAGCCATTTTAAAATAAACCAATTTAATATACCGCGAAAATACTAAAAATAGACCAAAGGCTCTTTAAGTAGGCTAAAGTAAAAACAGTGCGGTATTAATTCTAAAATATACCAAAACAATATACCGAAAAAATACCACAAATGTATCAATAACTATTTTTGTAGGCAAAATCAAAAGCAGTGCGACATTGATTCTAAAATATACCAAATTAATATACCACTAAAGTACTAAAAATATACCAAAGGTAGCAAAATCAAAAACAATTCGGAATTAAATTTAAAATATACCGTATTAATATACCGAAAAAATACCACAAATATACCAATAGCTATTTTTGTAGTCAAAATCAAAAACAGTGCGGTATTATTTCTAAAATATACCGAATTAATATACCACTAAAATACTAAAAATGTAGCAAAATCAAAACAAATAGGAATTCATTCTAAAATATACCATAATAATATACCACAAAATATAAAAATATTATACCAAACGCTATATATATAATACGGTATATCAATAAACCATAAATATCAGTTGGTATATTTTTGCAGTATATTCATTTCATACATTTTATGAATAATACCGCACTGTTTCATTTTTATTCACCAAGTTTCTAAATATTACCATCAAATGATAGAGAATATATTGATTATATTTTTATATTTTATATTTAAATACTTTTAATGACACCCACTAATATCATTCTCTTCCTCTTTCTGCTTGCAGGTTTGGTTCAAGAATCGTCGGGCCAAGTGTCGCCAGCAGTTGCAACAGCAGCAGCAATCGAACAGTTTGAGCAGCTCTAAGAACGCCAGCGGCAGCAGCGGCAGTTGCAGCAGTTCCGCTAACGGTGGCCGCAACAACAACAGCAACAACAGTAACAGCAACAACAACAGTGCCAGCAACAACAACAACAACAACAACAACAGTTCGAGCAGCAGCAACAACAGCAGTAGCAACAAATCAAGCCAGAAACAAAGCCAAAGCAGCTCGAGTGGCAACTCAAGTGGCAGCTCAGCGGCGGTTGCTGCCAGTGCAGCAGCTGTTGCGGCGGCGCAATCGATTAAATCACATCACAGTTCCTTCCTCAATGCCTCCAACAACAACAACAACAACAACGGTGGCAACAACAACAACAATGGCAGCTCAACAACCAGCAGCAGCAGCGGCAGCCACGGAGGCGGCGGCGGTGGCGGTGGCGGTGGTGGAGGCGGTGGTGGCGGTGCAGCTGGCAATCCACATGCCCACATCTCAGCCGCTGCAGCGGCGGCAGCGCTCAATGTGACGGCGGCGCATCAGAACTCATCGCCATTGCTGCCAACGCCGGCGACATCCGTCAGTCCGGTGAGCATTGTGTGCAAGAAGGAGCATCTAAGCGGCGGCTACGGAGGTGTGGGAGGCGGCGTTGGCGTTGTGGGCGTGGGCGTGGGAGTTGGTGGCAACGGTGTCGGAGGTGTTGGCGTTGGCGGTGGCGTTGTCGGTGTCGGTGGTCTGGTCGGTGTTGGTGTTGGTGGCGTCTCTGGGGATGCATTGCGTTCGCCGTACGATACATTGAAAGATGCCGGCGGCGATATTGGCGCTGGGGCGCATCATCATCACAGCATCTATGGAACGGCGGCGGCGAGCAATCCGCGTCTGTTGCAGCCGGGCGGCAACATTACGCCGATGGACAGCAGCAGTAGCATTACCACGCCCTCTCCGCCCATCACACCAATGTCACCGCAATCGGCAGCAGCAGCCGCCCATGCCGCCCAATCGGCCCAATCGGCATCGGCCCACCATTCGGCCCACTCGGCATACATGTCAGCGAATCACGATTCCTACAACTTCTGGCACAATCAGTATCAACAGTATCCCAACAACTATGCCCAGGCGCCCAGCTATTACTCGCAAATGGAGTACTTTAGCAATCAGAATCAGGTCAACTACAACATGGGACATTCGGGTTATACTGCCTCGAATTTCGGACTCTCGCCGTCGCCATCGTTCACGGGCACCGTCTCGGCGCAGGCCTTCTCCCAGAACAGTCTCGATTACATGTCGCCGCAGGATAAATATGCGAATATGGTGTAGAATCTGCTGTTCCAGTACTGCAGCAGCTCTGGCGGCAGCGGCGGCAGCAGCGCCAGCAGCGGTCGCTCGCCACAGCCGCAGCAGCAACATCAGCAACAGCAGCCACATCAACAGCAGCAGCAGCAGCAGCAACATCAACAACAACAACAGCAGCAGCAGCAAGCGTATTCGCCACATCATCATCAACAGCAGCAGCAGCAGCAACATTTGCCACAGCAGCAGCAACATCAACAGCAGCAACAGCAACAACATTTGCAGCAGCAACCAGATCACGATCACGCTCATGTTGGCTATGGTTAGTTGCAACTCCACACACACACACACACACACACACATATCTCCCCCTCCTCCCTCCTCCCTCCCTTATCCCCTCCTGCGCTGCATTCTCTCAACAATTTAAAGGAATTTATACATATTTACACCTAAAGATATATATATATATATAATTTTTTTTTCTTTTTTTTTGCGCTAGTTAATAACTTTTTTTTTTATATACATTTATGCACTATATATATATATATAATATTAACTATACGTATAGCATAAAGATATATATGTACACATATATATATATATATACATATATATATCAGGATCAACGAAGAAATTGAGTGATAAAATGAACAACAAAAATGAACAACAACAACAACAACAACGTGAAGATACAATTTGTTACAACGCGATAAATGATAAATTTTTATGTGAGCGAAATTTAAGCAAAATTGCAAAAAAATGCAAAATGATAAAACAAACAAAAAAAATAATAATAATAATTGCAATATGTAGACCATTTTATGGCGGGGTGGGCGAGTACTATATATAGTCTATATATATATATATATATATTTAGCTGATTAGCGCTGTGGGCAAATCTTGATTTTCTTTTACTTCATTTACTTCTTGTAAAATAATTCGATTTATTTTTGTTTCATGCCCCACAAAGCCAGCGCCTCATATCATAAAAACAAAACAAAAAAAAAACAAAACAAAACAAAATATTTAAGAATTAAGCAAATGAAAAAAACATTTTTTAAAATATATAAAATTAATTACACTAATTCACAGTTCTAACAAAAAACAAAAACAACTCTTCATAGCTAACAAGAAAAAAAAATAAAAAAAAGCAAACAAAAAAAATTGAAATCCATTTCATTGTGACATCAAGTTAAAAAGTTCAAAGCATAATTTTGTCGTCTTTATATAAAACAATATTTATATATATACATATATAGTAAATATTAATATTTAAAAAGAAAATGCAAATGCAAAAAAACCTAAATAAATGAATTAACATTTCAGACTTTCAAAGCAAAGCAAAGCAACAATTGCAACTTCGAAGCAAAAAAAGTATTAGTACTTAAGAAGCGTCTAAAGATCGGCGATAAAAGAGATAGAAACACACATACACACATCTGTAACTATATGACAAAATATATATATATATATACTTATATAGTGAATTTTATTGCAAATATATATATATATATATAGATATATATGTATGTGCAACATGCCACAATCCAAAACGAAAAATGAATATTTATAAAACAAAAAAAAACGAAACAGAAATTATAATAATTTTAAACTTGTACAAAAACTAAAAGCGAATAATAAAACAAAAAAATAAACAAACAAAAAAAACGAAAATCTTTTCAACAAAAAAAAAAACAACTCAAAAGAAAAAAGAAATATTATATTTAAGGCGTTTATATGTATATATACGTGGGCATGTATATGTGCATATACATGTGTATATTATATATATATATGTATGTATAGATATATATATATATTTATTATATATATGTGTGTGTGTGTGTATATGTATGTTCATCATAACTTATGCTAATAAAAAGTTTATAAATATTATTATATAAAGAAAAAAAAACAAAACAAAACACAACTGTTTCTAATATTACAACACTCGACACACACACACACACACACATACATATACACATATATGTATCTATATAGTACACATATGATTAGCAAATACAACATTTTTTTTTCTAATTTAATTTTTTTGTTTAGTTTTAAGTTCAATTTAATTGTAATTTAAGCGTATCCATTTTGTTTGAAAAACACTCACACACGTACACACAACACACTCACACACACACATACACATGAACGATATTACGCTATACATAGAAACAAAAGAAAAGAAAAGAAAAAGGAAAAAACATTTAGCAACTAACTAAATATAAGTGCATTTTTTTGGCATATATTTTAAGTAACCCAAAACAACAGAAGATAAAGAATCGAAAGAAAGAACAAGAAACGAAAGAAGAAGAAAGAGAAGAATATGAGGAAAGCAACAAGCAAAAATTAGTTGATAACTTTTAATCGGATATAAAAACATGATATATACTATATACATATGTGTGTATATACTCATATGCAGCATATATGAGCGATATATAGTATATATATATATACCATATGTGTATATGTCTGCATTCACCATGCATCGATGCCAATGTGCACATATACATGTATGCATCTATATACATATATATGTATATATAGACATCTATATATATACGTACATATATATAGTACATGAAGAAAAATATGCTAATGTTTAAGCAAACTGGTTAATTCTTTTTTTTTAATTATAAAACTAAAATAATTGTAAAAAGTTCACAAAAATATGATCAGATGAATAATATATATATAAAAACAAAAATTCAAAACTCTTTTATTTCGTATCAATATGAAGTTTTCGACTTTCAGCGACATTCAAAGATTATTTTACAGTTTTCTTTCCAGGAATTTGAATACTTTATATTGAAGTATTAGAAATTCGAAAATGATTTAACATTAATATTAAGTTCTCGATTTTTAGCGACTTCGACAGATGATTTCAGAGGTTTCTCCTTCAAGTATTTTACTATTTTACCTTCCAGTAAATAATTTTAAAAATTCTAACATAAATTTGAATTTTTTTCAAGATTTGAGCAAAATCAGACTTATTTTTTTAACTTTTCGAAATTTCGTAATTCAGTATTTCAGTCTTGCATTTTTATTAAAGATTTGGAAGATCTATCAATAAAAATATTAATTTAAGAAGCGTGGTTAATATGAGATGTTGGAGAAATCTTCCTATAATTCAGTTTTCTGATAGTATATCTTCATTTCATTCTTGCTACCCCATAAATTTATATTCAGACAAGACTTCAAATAAAGATCTGCAAATAGAAGTTGATTCTGCTTAGTTCAAATCTATACTCTATTCATATAAAATGTAATGCATATTGATATAGTTTTTGATATAGTTTTGTAAGTTTACGTACTTTAAAGAAAACCCTTTAAACAAATAATTATAAAAACGTATATTAAAAGTAAAATGAATTTCATTGAAGAGACTTTAACAAATATATAATAGAAATCTTTCTGTACTCTAACCATAATATCTCAAGGAATTTGCCTTAAATGTTTTAAACTCAGTTTCAGTCAGTTTTATACGCCACATTGAAATTTTGCCAGGTTCAGACAAACTTTATGCGATTGACTCTCTGAGGTTTTTAGGAGTCTTTTTGCTTCAACCTAATAATCAGAGCAGGTCAACAAATGACGTCCATAAATATACAGTCTGCTTACGCATATCTGCATATGTTTGTGTATGTATGTGTATACACAGTTGTATCAGTATCTGTCTCATAGCTATTCGTGGGCACGCGTCGCTTTTGCCTTTTTTGGGCTCTCTTTTGTCTGCGGATCGCAGTCGGCTTCTCCCTTGCGGTGGCCAGTTCGGAGATCATGCGACGTGCGACTCCTTGAGGACAGACTGCTGAATAAATATGTATGTATGTATGTATGCATAAATGTGGATATTTGTGCGGCAGAGCGAGGCGCGTCAGCGAGTCCGGCGGCCATCATCATCATAAACCATTAATTCAGCTCATAAACAGTGCCCAACACAGTGGAAGCCAAAAGTCGCAGTTGCCACGCCTCGCAGCGCATCTTTTAAGACCCATTCACTTTTGCAAAGGTGAAGAAGGTCTATTAAGTTTATCAAAATCGATATCGAAGGCAGACGACCTCATCAAATATATTGAAAATCAGCGTGTTAAGGAATTCAGAAGATATTTTAAGAGAATGCGAGTTTCTGTTAACAGTTGGCAATGCAAAAAATGCAGAGATTATTTAAGTTATTGCTTAAGCTTTGGTTTAAGCGTAAATACACTTTCTACTTAAGAGAAATAAGTGAACACGTCAAACTAAATTAGAGCGCATGCTTAAAGTGCTCAAAGAGTCAATAACAAAGCAAGAGAGAAAGAAAAGGAAATCGCCCTATGCCGAATGACAATCCTATGATGCTAAACCGAGCCGAGCCAAGCCGAGCATGCATTCGTGTAATGACGTGAGCACACTTCGTAACACTAAATAAAGCACATACATATTTATGTAAGTTTATGCATTTGTAATTACTCACCTTCACTTGCTGCAAACATATTTATATACATTTGAAATGAAGACATAATAATTAAATTGCATACTAATGCTTTCACACTTCTAAGCACCAAAAAAAAAAAAAATGAGAAAAAAATACACACATGCACAAATTTATTAGACATATTCTTTTTTCACTGTACACACTTATAATCACCGAAAAAAAAAGCACACGCGATTTAAAGACTGACTCTTACATATAGCACACAATTCATTTGAAATGAAGATGTAATAATTAAATTGCATACTAATGATTTCACACTTTTAGGCACAAAAAAACACACACATGCACAAATTTTCTAAGATTGATGCTATTTTCACTATTGACACTTATAATCACCAAAAAAAAGCACACGCACGCCACTTTATAAGACAGACTCTTATATTTCAATTAGAACTCAACGCACTTACACCGACACACTTACATATGAACTTACTGCAGGCACCAGAAGCGAATGCGGGACGAAAAGACGCTTCACATTTTCACAAAAAAAAAAAATAAATAAATGAAAACGCACTTTAACATTAGCTAGAACGCGAGTAATCGAATAACTGCACCGAAATCAAACTACCCGATCGAACACAGAATATAACACGTGTAATAAAAACAATTGATGCTTTTTTAAATACATACAATTTTGTAGATTAATCACAATACGAAAAGGAGTGCTGCTGTCTTCGCCAATTTACGCGCAATACTGAGGCGCAAAAATTGCCCACGCCACCGTTGGGACATTTGTAGCCCCTTTCCCATTTAAAAAAGGATTTTTTGACTCTCCTTTACGCTGCGATCGAATCAACCGTTAAGAGAGCGCCACTCACGGTGTAAGCAAGCAATAAGTAAGTGCGTGTATTGTGGACAATTCTGCAAGGTACTTTTGCAAACATACTTGTACATATGTACGTATGCAAGTGTTTCCAGTTTGGGCAAATAGTGTAGAAATGTTCCAAATGGGACAATTATGAGTGCAATGTCCCATAATGAGGTTCGAAGCAAAGTTTGTGCAAGCGAGAACGCTGTACTTGACTGTCGTAGCAAAAGCTCGCTGATCGTGTCTAACTCACAGGCATTCATTTACATGCAGATGTTTGACAGTCTGCATGCTTTGTTGTTGTTGTTTTTTTTGTATGCAAAGCAAGTGGTAAAGAGTTAAAGAGAGGAATTAAGTTAAGAGAGCCAATTTATGAATTGTGCTAATGTACATATATTCTAAGCATAATATCGATAATTTCTACTGAAAATTCATAATTGTTTTAAAATTTTTAAAATTAATAAGAATTCTAATCAAAAGTATAAGATAAAACGGTTGTGAACAGGTCTCCTACAGTCAGGTCAACACTGGAAGTTTCCTTAGTTGTTGTCTTTTTTTACGTTTTGTGGGTTTATTTTATTTGTTGTGCTGCTTCTACTCATTTTAATGAACCTGGCCGCTGTGGGCAGTTTAATCTCAGTTACCGGCCAGCTCATTATCTTGACGCACAACAAAATTCCTTGCGTCTTATGCTCGTGTATGCGTGTGTGTGTGCGTGTGTATGAGAGAGCTTTCATCTTTCTATTAATTATGATAATGAAAAATGAAAATTCATTTGCCATTTGCGGCTAATTGTCGCCGCTGAGAGACACGACACGACACGCGGCAATTGGGAAACGGGAAACGGGAATGCGAATCTATTAACGTGTATCTCTCAGATACAATTTGCCGCTCGTGCCTTTTTATTATCTAGCACGCGCCCACGTCAAGCGTGTGTGTGTCTGTGTGTGTGTTGCTTCCCCGCAAAAAGGGGCAAGCAACGAGCAACTGGCAGCCAATCCATCAATGGACGCGTGTTGCTTATAGAATTACCAACTAATTCGGTATTTATGAGGCTTCGTTGTAGAGTGCATTTTGCGGCCTGTGGGGAACTGCTGCTGCTTGCTGCTTGCCGCTTGCTGTTTGCTGCTTCAAACTGGGCCCCGGCTCAAGCAACAGCAACAGCAATAGGAATAGGAATAGGAATAGGAATAGGAATAGGAAGCCTGCAAATTGAGATGCTCGACTCGGCTGAAATTGTTTTTAATCTGCAACAGCGGGTGCGACGACTTCTCTGCTATGCCACACCAACAACAACAACACCAACAACAACAACATTAACAACTCGTCGTATAACCCCAAAAAAACAGCCAAGTAGACGGAAGC
This sequence comes from Drosophila nasuta, assembly GCF_023558535.2. Taxonomy (NCBI): domain Eukaryota; kingdom Metazoa; phylum Arthropoda; class Insecta; order Diptera; family Drosophilidae; genus Drosophila; species Drosophila nasuta. Next base: position 20,175,442 of record NC_083459.1, on the reverse strand, counting down.
TATCAAAGAACCATAAACCATACACAATTGCCGCCCCCAGCTCATTATTTTGATTTCGTCTGCGATGTGCTGTGGGCGTCGTCGTTCCTAGAGTATTAGATATCAGATACGACGGCATACGGAACTCCGTTTTTGTCAGGCAAAATATTTGTTAGGGTATAAGCCAGGCAATCGCTGATTAGATCACTTCGGCCACATTGGGGGGAGAACAGCAAATAAAATAGAAATTTGTTTGAGCAAATTTAATGAGGATCCAAAATGCACATCAGCTAGAATATACTCTAACTAAGGAAGTTGTCCTAAAGTCAGTATCTAAGAAATACTATTACTATTACTATTACTATTACTATTACTATTACTATTACTATTACTATTACTATTACTATTACTATTACTATTACTATTACTATTACTATTACTATTACTATTACTATTACTATTACTATTACTATTACTATTACTATTACTATTACTATTACTATTACTATTACTATTACTATTACTATTACTATTACTATTACTATTACTATTACTATTACTATTACTATTACTATTACTATTACTATTACTATTACTATTACTATTACTATTACTATTACTATTACTATTACTATTACTATTACTATTACTATTACTATTACTATTACTATTACTATTACTATTACTATTACTATTACTATTACTATTACTATTACTATTACTATTACTATTACTATTACTATTACTATTACTATTACTATTACTATTACTATTACTATTACTATTACTATTACTATTACTATTACTATTACTATTACTATTACTATTACTATTACTATTACTATTACTATTACTATTACTATTACTATTACTATTACTATTACTATTACTATTACTATTACTATTACTATTACTATTACTATTACTATTACTATTACTATTACTATTACTATTACTATTACTATTACTATTACTATTACTATTACTATTACTATTACTATTACTATTACTATTACTATTACTATTACTATTACTATTACTATTACTATTACTATTACTATTACTATTACTATTACTATTTTATTACTATTACTATTACTATTACTATTACTATTACTATTACTATTACTATTACTATTACTATTACTATTACTATTACTATTACTATTACTATTACTATTACTATTACTATTACTATTACTATTACTATTACTATTACTATTACTATTACTATTACTATTACTATTACTATTACTATTACTATTACTATTACTATTACTATTACTATTACTATTATTATTATTATTATTACTATTACTATTACTATTACTATTACTATTACTATTACTATTACTATTACTATTACTATTACTATTACTATTACTATTACTATTACTATTACTATTACTATTACTATTACTATTACTATTATTATTATTACTATTACTATTACTATTACTATTACTATTATTATTATTACTATTACTATTACTATTACTATTACTATTACTATTACTATTACTATTATTATTACTATTACTATTACTATTACTATTACTATTACTATTACTATTACTATTACTATTACTATTACTATTACTATTACTATTACTATTATTATTACTATTACTATTACTATTACTATTACTATTACTATTACTATTACTATTACTATTACTATTACTATTACTATTACTATTACTATTACTATTATTATTATTACTATTACTATTACTATTACTATTACTATTACTATTACTATTACTATTACTATTACTATTACTATTACTATTATTATTATTTATTATTATTACTATTACTATTACTATTACTATTACTATTATTATTACTATTACTATTACTATTATTATTACTATTACTATTACTATTACTATTACTATTACTATTACTATTACTATTACTATTACTATTACTATTACTATTACTATTACTATTACTATTACTATTACTATTACTATTACTATTACTATTACTATTATTACTATTACTATTACTATTACTATTATTTATTACTATTATTATTACTATTACTATTATTATTACTATTATTATTATTATTATTATTATTACTATTACTATTACTATTACTATTACTATTACTATTATTATTATTATTATTACTATTACTATTACTATTACTATTACTATTACTATTACTATTACTATTACTATTACTATTACTATTACTATTACTATTATTATTACTATTACTATTATTACTATTACTATTACTATTACTATTACTATTACTATTATTATTTATTATTACTATTATTATTATTACTATTACTATTACTATTACTATTACTATTATTATTATTATTATTATTACTATTACTATTACTATTACTATTACTATTACTATTATTATTATTATTATTATTACTATTACTATTACTATTACTATTATTATTATTATTACTATTACTATTACTATTACTATTACTATTACTATTACTATTACTATTATTATTATTATTATTACTATTACTATTACTATTACTATTACTATTACTATTACTATTACTATTACTATTACTATTACTATTACTATTACTATTATTATTACTATTACTATTACTATTACTATTATTATTACTATTACTATTACTATTACTATTACTATTACTATTACTATTACTATTACTATTTATTATTACTATTACTATTACTATTACTATTACTATTACTATTATTACTATTATTATTATTATTATTACTATTACTATTACTATTACTATTACTATTACTATTACTATTACTATTACTATTACTATTACTATTACTATTACTATTACTATTACTATTACTATTACTATTACTATTACTATTACTATTACTATTACTATTACTATTACTATTACTATTACTATTACTATTACTATTACTATTACTATTACTATTACTATTACTATTACTATTACTATTACTATTACTATTACTATTACTATTACTATTACTATTACTATTACTATTACTATTACTATTACTATTACTATTACTATTACTATTACTATTACTATTACTATTACTATTACTATTACTATTATTATTATTACTATTACTATTACTATTACTATTACTATTACTATTACTATTACTATTACTATTACTATTACTATTACTATTACTATTACTATTACTATTACTATTACTATTACTATTACTATTACTATTACTATTATCTTTAAAGGGTATTCCAATATCGTCTATTTCTTCCACTTGCTCAGCCTGTTGCAGTTGCTCTTGCTGATGCTGATGCTGTTGTTGCTCTTGCTGCTGGTTGCCTCTCACCGCTCACCGCTCACCGCTTACCGCTTTTGACTGATGACACGTGCGATGCGGCTGCCGCATCCTCCTGCCCCGTTCATCGGGCTGGCTTCTTCCCACCCGCTCTGTGAACGCTTCACGTTCAGTTTTCATCATTCACGCTGTGCTGCCGCTTTTCGCATTTTATTTACCAACTTAATTTTTGGCTTCTTGCTAATGGACACCGCCGCTGCACTTTGCTGATAATGTGCGGCGTGTGTGTTTATTATGATTTCTAGCACATAGCTTCCCCCGCAACCCCCGCTTCCCTTCCTCTACCCTCCAAACAGCTCCTTTAGCAGCCACTTTGATGTTTGTTTAACGTTCAAGCCGTTACCAAGTATCGCTATCTCTTTCACGCATTATGCTAAATAGCAGAATCGTAAGAAGAAGAAATCCACTTGTCAACTTCGACTTTTGGATGGTGAAATTTTGTGCACGTTTTGTTTCTAATTGATTAATTGTCAGTTTTGCCTTTGTTTGCCATTGTTCGGTGTATTTCGTTGTTGAAAATTCATAATTTGAGAATTATTTGTAATCGTTAAGATAGTTTTTGTTTCTGCGTCTTGTCATTCAGCCTGATAAATTTGCTAAGATCCAATTGGCGCCAATGTCAAGGAGCAAGCGCTGAGGTCAAAGTTTTAAAAGCTTCAGCGTGTAAAGAACTTAAACAAGAATTTCATAATTAGCTAGAGATTGTGTTAGAATTTTACATAATATTTTTAAAGTAATTCCTTATATCTAAAATCCTTTAAAATGCCGACTAGAATAGGAAAATTAAATTCAAGTAAAATTATTCAATGTTGTATCCTAAAAATTTATAGTTAAAGAATCTTCTTAAGAACATAAAAGAGAGAATTGAAATTTTCTACAATTTTTGTATCATCTAAAGTAAAGCAAAATAAATAAAATAATCAATAATGTTTGTATTGATTGAATCTTACAGTTTCAATTTTATAAAACATGTGTATTATATTATTATATGCTTAATTATTATTATCCTTGAAGATATTCATACAAAATGCCTGGCTTATAACGAAGTTTGGTTATCGTTAAAACCCCAACACTCTAACTGTATCTCATCTATTAGTAAGACTTAAAGAAAACAAAAATAATAATACAGTTTGACAAAGTTGAAAATAACATTATGATGATAGAGCTGTGATATAAGTTAGTTATTGGTTTCAAATGAAGATCTGGCTACAAAAACGTTAAAGAAACGGAAGAAGAAAACAAAAAAGAGAAACACGAACAAAAGCCTCTCATCAATTGATTTGATATTTTTCTTATTATTTTGTTGTTGTTGTTGTTGTTGTTGTCTTTTTGGGGTGATTCCAGTCTGCAAAGTCGCCTAACAAAAGGCTCAGCTTAATTTGATTAATTAGTATAAAAAAGCGTTTTGAAAAATGCCCATAAAATCGATGTGTGTGCGTGTGTGTGTGTGCGTGTGAGTTGGGACCACAAAATGTAGCATTAAATTTTGTTGGAATGTGCTACTTGTATTGAAAAATGGCCACGACAAAGGCGAATCGTTAACGAAATTCGCGTAAATAATAAAATATTATATCTACATGCGAGATAAGTTTGCATATAAAGCGTGAGATTTAAGTTGAAATATTTATTCGATGCGATGGCGACGTTTTTTTTTTTTGTTATTTTTGGGAGGTAAGCAATGGGAGGGGATGGGTGGGGAGGGGAGGTGAACTGCCCTGATATTTTTACAACAACAACAACAACAACAACAACAGCAACAGCTGACAGTCGCGCATTATTGTTTTTAAATACATATTTAAATGACTCGTCGATAAATGCGATAAATAATGCAGTTTTTTGCTGCTCTTTATGCTGATTTTTTCTTTTCGTTTATTTTGTATTTTATTTTGTTTTGTTTTTGTTGCTGTTGTTGTTGTTGTTGTTGGAATCTGCCGCTGTCGCTGTAGCTGTCACCGTCATTGCCGCTTCCATTGCATAAATTTGAGTTTTTAACATACGCACAACAAAGAAAATGAGCTGACAAGCCGACAGAAAAATAAATTAAACAACAGCAACAACGGGCAGCAGCTAAAGCAAAACCAAAAGCAAAAGCAACAACAATGCAATGCGTTGGAAACTGTTCCCAGTTTCCACACTCACATTCACATCCACATCGAACACACACACACACGCATAGCTTCCATATGCGTTCCACATGCGCGCTATCCAAATATGTTATTTGTTACTCTTTCGCACTGCTGTCGAAAGCAACGCAACTTTGACATCTCGCTCGCACACTCAATTTGGGGCGTTGCCAGACCAAGCGACGCGAGCAGCGAGCAGCGACATCGACGTCGCGACGTCGCAGTCGTTAAATTGTCGCCATTGCAGTTGTTGTTGCGCTCTGCTGAGCGCGCGTGCGAGCGAGACAAGCATACAGACGACGTCGTTGTGCTGCGCTGCTGCTCAATACAAACACACACACACACACACACATACATAGCTGTGCTTATATTAACGTTTCGTTTCGTTTGTGCTTGTGCCATGTACCTCTCGCTCCCCCTCACACCCCCCACACCCACGAAGCAGGGGCCACCTTCAACGTTTCGCCTCGCACTTCAAAGTCACAATTTTCTTCAGCACTTTTCGTTCTTGTTGTTGCTGTTGTTGTTGCTGTTGCTGTGGGTGGTGGGCAACAACACAAGCTTCTAGAGCAGCCAAGGCGACTTTTCTTTTATTTTTCTTTTTTCGCTTGCCTGTTTTTTTCTCTCTCTCTCTTTCGCTCTTTCGCTCGCTGTTTGCTTATTTCCAAGAATTTTTCTTTGGCATGTGTAAACTTTTCTTTTTTCTTCTTCGTCTTCTTCTTTATCATCATTTTTGCTTCTTTTTTTTGTGTTATTTCGCTTCTTTATTTTATTTTTTATGTGCTGCTGCTGTTCTTATTTTTTTTTTTTTTGTTTTTGTCTTTTTTCGGTTTTCTTCATTTGCTGGCAATTTTTCTTTTCCCAGCATAGCAGAGGCAACGCCAATCAAGCCCCAAACAGCCACCTAACCCGAACCACCCCCGCCCCCCTCCGTCCCTCATAAAACCCGAGACTCGAACCCAACATCAACTCGTGCTCCCCTCCCGAACCCCACTTCCCCTCGCACCGAAAAACTCAAACACTCATACATAAGCAAAGGCAGCTCCCCAAAAAATATTATACATAAAACTGAACTGTGCACATTTCAGAGTTTCGCTCGTCTGTGGCTCAGTTCGGTTCGGGGGTTGTTATCCAGCAGGTAGGGGTTGAAAGGATATAGGGTAGCGAGGGTATCGCGGGTATCGAGGGCATCGAGAGGGGACATCTAGGGGGTTGCTTGGGTTGCAAAACGCACAGCCAGCGCTGAGATAACGAACTAACTAACTAACTAACAAGCATCGATAGCAAGCGCAACGTCTCCATAACAGCTATCTAACTGTATAGCTATCTAACTATCGATCTATCATATATGTATGTACTATATGCATTTTATCTATGTAGGTTCATATGTATACTCTACCTATTTATATATAGCTAACTAAAGAAGATAAATAGATAATAATAGAATTGATGAAAATAGATGCATATATTGCTAAGGAAATAAATATATAGTTTCTACTATTATCTATTCCTACTATTATCTATTTAGCTAGCTAACTATCTATTTATTTCCTTAGCAATATATCGATACAGATTGGTAACAACTTTGATAAATAGTTGGCTAGATAATCTAAATATATATGTAGATAGCTAGCTAGACAATCGAACTAACTATATATCTAGCTAACTATCAATCTAGTCAGATTATTTAACTAACTATCTATCTAGTTAGATTATCTATACAACTATCTATCAAAGTCATTAGCAATCTATATATCTATTTTCATCTACATATTTACATTATCTATATAGACAATCAGTTAGATTATCTAGCTTATCTATTATATACTTCATTATCAATCTATAAATCTACTTCCATCGTCTACTATTATACATTTATCTTGATTGCTACTTATATATCTTTCTACATATCTATCCAGCTACCAATCTATCCATCTACTTGCATTCTATCCATTCATTTATGTGTCTATCTATATCCTTTTATTTATATATCTATATTCAATATTTTATGTATATCTATCTAAATTCCTAGATCTAACTTACTAGATAGATAAATAATTTAACCAACTATCTATCTATTTCATACCAATCTATAAATCTATTTTCATCTATTCGTCTATTATTATCTATTTATCTGGCTAGCTACATATCTATCTAACTACCAACATATCTATCTACTTCGATTACATCCACTCATCTGAAAACTACATATTTATGTGTCTATTTATATCCTTTAATTTCCAATCTGTCTAATTATTTGTGTTCGATGCATTTATCTATATATTTTGTTATCCATCAATATATTTATATATTTATTCATCTATCTATATAACTAATTATCTTGTGTTCAACTATCTACCTATTAAACTACTAATGTAACTGCCTATATAACTATTCAACTGCAAAATTTATATAATTACCAATCAATCTACATCTATCTGTCCACCTAACAGTCTATCTAACATAATTACTAATGTATTAATACTTTTGTCTATAATGAATTTATCTTTTAACTATCTAGTATTTATCCATCTATCTAGTTACATATTTATTTCATTAAAAAACTATTCATTTATCTTTGATATATATTTCTCTTCTCTATCTATTAATTTATTCATCTTTCCATTTATTTAAGCACCAATCTAGCTATTCCTCTGTTGAACTGTCCACCTACAAATACAACTATGTAAATATATATCTACTATCTATCTATATACATACATATCTACCTAACTATCTATCTATATATCTATGCAATTAACAGTGTATCTAACTACTAATTCATCTATATTTTTACATTTTTACAAATACAACTATATCAATATATATCTACTATCTCTCTATCTAAATATATATAGATAGATATATAGATAGATAGATATCTCTCTACATATCTTTTTTAATTAACAAGCTAGTCACTTATCATGGATATATCTATCTACTTCTCTCTCTCTCTAACCATCCATCTATTCATTTATGCATCTCTCCACATATATCTAACCACCAATCTAGCTATTCATCTATGTACTTATCTATCGTATCTAACTAACAATCTATCTTTCTCTGACTACCAATCCATTTATCAGAGCACGCGTCACACTCATCTGCACACACACACACACACACACACACACATTTATATATCTCTAGCTGTATTATTTGTATCTCAAACTCTCTCTCTCTCTATATTTGTATCTGCATCTGCAGTGGCATCTGTAACAGCATCTGCATCTGCATATAGCATGAGTGTGAATGTGAATGTGAATACGAGTGTGTGTGTGAATGTGAGTGTGTTTGAGCTGTAACCAGGACAACCTTTTTGGCCACACATCATTGCGAACATTGCAAACTCGAAACATTTGCTTTGTTTTGATTTTAGTTTTGTTTTCTGTTTCTGTTTGCTTGTGAGTTGCATTTAAGCTATTCAGTTTTGTGAATCAAAAGTTGTGAAATCGATAGCATAAACAATCAAATTCTTTAATTACAGTTCTCTTCACTCTTCTCTTCCATCCCAAGCTCGCTTTAATGATTTCAAGTGCACTGCAACTCGACCGCATTAATCTAGATGCCAACAAACACACACACACAATGTAAACAAGTTACTTTAATCTCAAGAGATTAGCTATGAAGAACAATTTCTATATTTCAATTTCAAATTACGGATAATATGTAGAACAAGTGAATTCACATTAGCTCAACAGTAATTTATTTGAAACCTCAAATTAACTCTCGCAATTTGTAATTTAGATTAAGAAAATTATTTCTGAGAATGGTAAAATATATTAATTTGGGTGAAGAGACAGAAAAGTATAACTGCTATTAAAATTATTGCATTTTATATGCATAAAATATAGTTTAAAATGTCAGTTTAATTGTGTTAACATGTTTACTTCATTTGACTTAAAGTTATTTTGAATTACTATGATGAATAAATAAATATTTAAAGCAGATCATTTCTGACAGTAGTAAAATGTAAAATTGAAATCCTTGAAAACTTGCAACTTGTCTTAAATTATTCAATTTTGTATGTATTTTGTATTTTTTAAAATTTCAGTATAAATTTCTTAAGCACTTTTACTTTAAGTTTGCTGAAAATAATATTATACTTTATTAAAAATAAATAAATATTTGCAGTCTAAATAAATACTAACTAAATAACAAGTAAAATACATTTTAAATTTTATTTGAAATATTTTAAGGACAATTCCGATATCCTAAAAATCAATAAATAATAATAAAGTTGTTCAAGGTAATAAAAAGAAACAGCAACAAAACTATTAAAAAAAAATAAGCAAAATATTTTAATACTTTATCATTTAACTTTAAAGTAATTCCAAGTTTTTATTACTCAATATTGAAAATGAAAAACCTAAAAACTCAAAAGAATAAAAAACAAATTATTAAGAATAGCTAATTAAATATTTGAATTTAATTTTAAAATAATTCTTATACCCTAAACAATATTTTATATTCTACAAAAAGTTTTCACTACTCAATATTTAATATGAAAAACCTTAAAACTGAAAGTAAAGAAAAAGAAACATTAATAAATTATTAAGAATGGCATGGATATGAATATTTCCATATATTGTATTTCAATGTTATATATTTTAACTTAAATTAACCAAATTTGTTTCTTTCAATATTCAATATTCAAAATGAAAAATTTTAAAACTCAAAAAAGTAAGAGATCAAGAAACTTTTTTGTATAATGACATGTTAAATATTTCAAACTATTATCATTTAATTTAAAAACAATTTTCATCTACAAAAAGTTTTCACTACTCAATATTTAAAATGAAAACCCTGAGAATTCAAAATTATAAAAAGAAACATTAACAAATTGTTAAGAATGACAAATTTAATATTTCAATATATTATAATTTCATTCTAAAGTAATTTCTATAATTAAAACAATATTTTTTTTCTTCTACAAAGTGTTCGCAAACTTACTGAAAAAATAAATCCATTATAATATAGAAATATAAATAGCAAAGAATTTGAATAAACTGAACTTGATTTGTGCAATTGCAAAACAAAAATTCAAAATAAATAAATGATTGCGTGAAAATGTCAACCGAAAAAAACAAAAAAAACAAAAAAACAGGTTCGAGTTAGGTGGATTGAAGTAAGGTCTTGATCTAAGTCTAAGCTACTTACAACTAACATTATTATTATTATTACGAGTGTTGTGTGTGCGATGTGTTATGAGAAGAACATGTGTATAAATTTGTATATCCGTAAAATCGTTGTAAGCAAGTGAAAAATAAATGTGTTGTCAGTTTGACAAAGATCAGAATAAAGTCAACAAAAATATGATGCGATTTGTTGTTGTTGTTTTGTTCATAATCTGCTGCTAAACTGTTGTTGTTTATTATTATAATATTTAGTGCTTGCTTCGTCGTTGTTGTTGATTTAATTTTTGTTTAAATGCTGATTAAAACAACAACAGGGCGAGGCGCTGTCCTCGATGGCTACCTGTCATTATAAGTAGTTGTTGCTGCTGCTGGTTGCTGTTGCTGGTTGCTGGTTGCTGCTGCTGTTATTATTATGTTTGCTTTTGAGTATTAACATTTTGAGTTTTCAATTCATTTGACTTTTCATTGCAAATGCCAGGGTATTATCCACACGCTTTTAAATTAATTAAATGCAGAAGCACAGAGAAGCAGAGAAGTAGCAGAGAAACAGAGGACAGCAAGCCTGAGGCGAAGCAACCACGCTGGAAAAACACAGAAGGAATATTGTATAAAAATATAAAGAGAGAGAGAGAGAGAGAGAGAGAAGTGCAAGTGTGTGTGTGTGTATCGAATGGAAACCAAGCCTGGTAGCCAAGCATTCACTCAGTCGTCTCTGACGCAGTTATAATCAGGCGATGACGAGTTGAGACACACACACACAGATTGCCAGAGAGAGAGGGGGAGAGGGGGAGAGAGAGATCAGCCCGCCCGCGGGGGTTGTTTAAAATCCAGTGAGTAACCAACAACCAGCAAGGCAACCAACCAACCAACCAAACAACCAAACAACCGTTAACCGTCAAAGGCAAATGAGCATTTTTCGTGCATTCTCGATAATGACATTGCTGATAACGTGTGTGTGTGTGTGTGTGTGTGTGTGTGTGTGTGTGTGTGTGTGTGTGTGTGTGTGTGTGTGTGTGTGTGTGTGTGTGTGTGTAATGACCAGTAGCCAGCCCCCCGTTTACACACTTTAACTTCCACTGTGTATGTTATGCTAATTGGCATATGCTCAATTAGGCGCTGCGGCAACCCTGTCAGCGAGGCAACCCTGGGCAACCTGGGTTTGCCGCCTGATTAGATCTGGGGTAACTAATTTAAGTGGTTCAAGAAAACTTGGATTTGCATTTCGGTTGCTAGGTGCTCGCATTAAAAAATCACAAAAAAGAAATCACAACTGAATTAACTCCGTGTTGTGTGGGGAGGGGGGTGGGGGTAAGTGAGATGTGGGAAGTTCTGGGTTAAGAGGGGGAAGTTATTATCTAGAGCTAGGCATATGTCAACATTTTTCAAAAAGGGGCGCAGCAATTTGTTGCTTTGAAGATCTGGGTGAGTGTGTCTAATTGACGCCATCAACAGCACTTATCGATAAATCTATCGAATTCAATTAGAGCAGCAAACGCAGCCGCTTAATAAGTTAAACAGCTAGATAAGCAAAAGGGATAAACAATTCAACAAAAAAACATGTGTTTTTAGCAGATTCGTTAACTACGCTGAGAGATTGAATAGTTTCATATAAATACTATCGATAGAAATATAATTTATCGATTATGAGTTATCGATATATTTCTATTATGTACGTGTTATATGCTGAACATATATTTGATCGATTATGAGTTATCGGTTAAATATGATTTATCGATAACCACTAATCGATATATTTTTCTTTACCCTAAATTGTTAGAATTACACCATTTTTTTTTCAAAACCTAGCTAGTTTACTAAATATGTATGCAATTGCGAGTCGATAGTAACTAAACTGTAGTTATCGATAAATATATCGAATTAAATTTGAGTAGTAAGCGTAACAACGTAATAATATAAGTGAGGAGCTAAGTTATCTAGACTTAAGCACATTTCTATATTCCATAAAAGTGCTTAAAAATTTAACAAAATATTTGTATAATTAATAATCGATGAATAACAAAATAACATAAAGCTTAATGTTAACGAGAAATTACAAACGAGACAGCTAACCGTTTTTGTAGATTAAAAAAAAAAATAAACAGAAAAATTTAACAAAATCAATCAACAAATTCTTTGCGACTCAAAATAAGAGCTGAAAGATACAACATTATGTGTGTAATTCTATGGCGAAAAATGTGAAATTAATGTAGTTATGAATCTATGATGATGTAAAAATTTTTCTATATAAAGTTGCGCACAAATTGAGTAAGTATTGGACTAAATGTATACATCTGTAAATCAACAGCGTTTATCGATTTGCTTAACCGAGTCCAGCGCCATTTTGTCAAAGGAAAAGCAAGAGAAAGAGGGAGAGAGATGGAAAACGTATCGGCATATTGAATTACCAGATATTGCCTAATTGATATGTTTTGCCCCATTTTGTTGGCCTTTTTACGAGTATGACGCGTTTCGTATTCGTATTCGTATTCGTATTCGTATTCGATCGTATTCGAGTGCCAAGATCTAAGATCTCTTATCGCGCCCAAGTGAGAAATGTCAATGGCAAAGCCTTGCGGCCTTTTTTGGGCCCAAAACAATGGGCAGGCTTTGGGCTCGAAATCGTACTCTCGGACACCTATTAAACAGTCTCTCGATCGTGTCGCCATCAGGCAGCAAAACACACGCACACACAAAACATCTAAACAATGGGCAAAGGGCGAGAGTTGGGCAGATGAGTTGAGTGCATTTCTGAAAGCCGATCGTTTGATTGACAGTCCTCAGTCTCAGTCCTCAGTGCCCAGATCAAGAACTGAGAACTGAGCGTCAAAAGAAATTGGAACTATCAGCAGACAGGCAAAGGCAAAGGCAAAGGCAATCGGTTGATCCCGCCAGCAAAAACTTTGTGATCGAGGTGTTGATTGTCAGAGAGTTTGAAAATTGATCGAGAGCAAAAGAACAACAACAAAAAAAGAGGCTGAGTTGGCTAATCAAGTAGCTCTTTGCTCCATTGTTCTCATCCATTATCCATTAGGATTGAGAGCTGGATACAAAAAAAAAGGGTAATTTGATCGTTAATGATCGAACTATTAACACGAACAGCACTTGTTAGGCACACAGAAGCCTTGCTAATTTGTAGATCACTCGAAAAAAGGCACACTTTATAATACTTTAGAGATTACCATACAGAAAGTTAAGTATGGAATTAATTTGAATGAGGTTAAGATGCTACACTTGAATTGTATTTTGTATTTATTGATTTATTTACATGTTAATTATTACACAAAATAATATAATAACTAAAAGAAGGGAGTACTTGTGTATTTAGTAATACTTAATGAAATTAGTGAATTTAAAAAGAAATCATAAGGATTTATTGACTAGGCTAGAACTATTATTTTTTGTTATAAATTATAAAACATAATTCTTAATATTTATATTGTATTTATTTATCTTATTTATTTACTAGTCTATATAGTAAACTAAAAAATGCATAGCATAAAAATACAACTTTTATTTTTAATAAAAATGAAATATAACTTTACTGTAGCAACATGTTAAATATAAACATATTTAATAGAATATTTAATAGAATATTCAATATTAAATTTGAATAAAATAACAAATTTCTGCTGTCAATTTATATTTTTTATATTTGAATTAAGCTGCTAAAATAACATTTATGACAGCCGAAGGCCTTTGCATTTAGTGCTTTGAAAATACGTTAGTGTTTATCTTAGTTTTTTGAAACCTTTAAAAAAAAAAAAAATTGTAATACAAATGAAGTTGATGAGCTCAATGCAAATTTTCGACATAAGAGATATTTTTATATTAAATAAACTCATAAGAATAATCTTATATTATAAGATAATACTATTTAATTTACCTGAAAATTGTGAAGTTCTTCATTTGAAGTATATTTCTGATTATGGAATGCCTGGAATTTTTCTATTTTACAGCGAAGATTTATTTGTTAATTAATGATGCAAATAAAAAATAAAATGCATTAATACGAATGAAGTTGATGAGCTCAATGCAGATTTTCCATATAATAGGTTTTTATACCGGCAGGAAAATGTATGTGCCGGCAGGAAATGTATGTAACAGGTAGAAGGAGCCATCTCCGAACCTATATAGTATATATATTCTTGATCAGCGTCAACAGCCGAGACGATATAGCCATGTCCGTCTGTCCGTCTGTGTGTCTGTCCGTCTGTCCGCATGAACACCTAGATCTCAGAGACTATAAGAGATAGAGCTATAATTTTTATTCGACAGCATTTGTTATGTTTGCACGCAGTTCAAGTTTATTTCAAATTTTTACCACGCCCCCTTCCGCCCCCGCAAATCAAAAAAATCGAATAGCAAGCGTTATTTTAAAGCTAGAGCTGCGAATTTTGGTATATACAATAATAACTTTAGTAGTTGTGATTCCTGAAAATTTGATTGCGATCAGATAAAAATTATGAAAATTATTAAATAAATACTTTTATGATTATGGAATGCCTGGAATTTTTATATTTTACAGCAAAGATTAATTTGTTAATTAATGATTAAAATGCTGTTGGCTGTTGAGTTCAATGATGGGGCCAAGTTGTCTCTTATTATGCGGTGTGCCACCATTTTGTTAGCATTTGTTTTTTGCCCCATCGAACTAAGCGTCCAATTAGCCTGGACTCAACTTGCCACGAGCTCAGCTCCGAGTCGAACTTCGAAGCCACCTGGAGGCATCTTTTGGGGCGAGATCCAGTTGCAAGAGGAAGAGTAAAGTAGAACAAAATGAAAAATACAAATTGAAAATAAGAATACAAATAAAACTAAAGTAAAGTGAGGTGAAGGAGAGACTAAGTGAAGCACTTGCAGCTTTAACACTTGGCATGCAACGTGTCTGGGCCACGGGTATCTGGTGACAACGGGGCAACAGCAACAGCAACAACTGCAGATACAGATACAAATATTGCGCTATAGCTACAGATACTCAGCTCAGATACTTTGGCATATATGGTTGGTTGGTTGGTTTGCCGTTTGGTTGGTTGGTTGCTTGGTTTGTTGGCTGTTTTGGTTGACATGGACATGGATGCCTGCTGAAGTGGGTAGAGTGCGAGAGAGAGAGGGAGGGGAGAGGCAGTGGCAGAGGTAGAGGGGTAGGGGGGCTGCCTTGTAATAATGTTGGTGTAACTACGGCCAAGAAAAACGCCAACATAAGCGGCCAAGGTATTATTTTTAAGCTCTTCCTCTCATTGTCTGCCCTCCCAGACACAAGACACACCGATGAACAAGAAGAAGAAGAAGAAGAAGACGAAGAAGCAGCAGCAGAAGAAGAAGAAGAAGAAGACAAAGATGTTGACGTTGACGTTGGTTGGTTGGTTGGTTCGATGGTTGCCTTCGTTCAATTGCTTGCTTGGGGGGTTCTGCAGATCGAACTAAATAAATGTGTATTTACTTGTATATGGTATATTTTTGATGTATGTCTCGGGGTTGGCTGCAATGTAATACAACACTCAACTGGAAGTGAATTAAAAACAAGCAAGTAACAAAGCTACACACGAGTGAGCACGACTTTAAGATACCTGCTACACATTTGCAGTAAAAGCAAAATAGTTTGGTATTATTTCTAAAACATATAGTATTTTAAAACATACCGGAAAAATACTAGTAGTTGTATTTGGTATATTGGTGTACTATTACAGTGGCAATAAAAGCAAAATAGTTTAATATTATTTGTAAAACATATTTTAAAATATACCGGAAAAGACTAATAGTTTTATTTGGTATATTAATATACTATTGCAGTGTCAATACTCGCAAAGAAATATATATTTAAGAATATACCGATAAAATACTAAAATATACCAATAGTTGCATTTGGTATATTGGTATACTATTACAGGGACAATAAAAGCAAAATAGTTTGGTATTATTTGAAAAATACGAAAATATACTAAAAGTTGTATTTGGTATATTGGTATACAATTACAGTGACAATGAAAGCAAAATGGTTTGGAATTATTTGAAAAATACGAAAATATACTAAAAGTTGTATTTGGTATATTGGTATACAATTACAGTGGCAATAAAAGTGTGGTGTGGTATTATTCATAATATATATACAAAAATTATACCAGTAAAATACTAAAATATACCAATAGTTGTATTTGGTATATTGGTAAACTAATACATTTTAAATATACCAGATTTTCGACACAGAGCAGTACTATACCAAAGTAAAATACACCAGATTTTCAACACAGTCCGGAATTATTCTTAAAATATTGCAAAATAATATAAGAAGTAAGATATTGAAATATACCGAGAGTTATTTTAGGTATACTAATATCCTATAATACTTAAAATATAACATAGAAATCTGTCAACAAAGTACGGTATATTTCTTATAAAAAAATTCAAATTATTATACCGTAAAAGACTATTATTTGCCAAAGGCTATATTTGGTATATTTACAAACTACTACACTCAAAATATACCATATAGTATAAAATATAGCAGATTGTAAAGCCACGCCTTTTGATAGTGATCAAGAACGTATATGCTTTATGGATTGGGGATGTCTTCTTTTACTTATTAGAAAAAGTTTTAATGCCCTTCTTCCACCATGTGCGGTTTTCTTCTTAAAATATACCAAGTTATACCAAGTATATAGTACTTTACTATACTACCACATACAAAATATACCATATTGTGAACCAAACCCACGACTTTTTTTCTACAACACTCATTTCCTGAAGGCACAAGCTTATAATACCCTTCTACCCAATGGGTCAGCGGGTATAGAAAATAATAATAATCAAGAAAAAAATACGAGAGAAAAAAATGTGAAAAATAAAAGAAATATGTCAATGAATTCCAAATGCCTGACGACGAACGTCCAGCGACTTAGTGTGGTCCAGAGACAGTCCAAAACAACAACAAGACGGCAGCAATGGCGATGTGGCAATGTGGCAATGTGGCAACGTGCAACGTGGGACGCCATTGCCGTCAGCGTCACATTGATGGACGCAGCTTAAGTTTTGCCTGCTGTTTGCTGCCTGCCTCGGACTCCAACCTCCAACTTGAGTTTTGATGAGGAAAAATGTGTGTGCTCTAATTGACAGTTTTTAGATTTTAATCTTTGGCGCTGCAGCAGCCACAGCAAAGGTAAATTTGACTCCTCTCTTAATGCATTTTCAGCAGCAGCAGCAGCAACAGCAACAGCTTCAATAGCTACCAGCTTATGGCCACCAACAATGACAGACGTATGTGTGTGTGTGTGTGTGTTTGATACTCGTTTATTCATTCATGCATCGCATATGCTCTTTGTCAATTAAGCAATCAGCAGGAAGTTTGCCGCGCACTTTGCCTTATCACTCTTCAGCTCGGGCTTCGCCACTGATCTGAGACCCCTCCTCCCTCGTTCCTCCTCTCTGCTTCCCCCTCTTTTTGGCTGGGCACCAAATCACATCATCAAAAGCCGACTCAAAGTACGAACCCGAGAACTCTCAGTCTCAGTCTCTGTCTCAATCTCTCCTTCTCCTTCTCCTTCACGTTCTCTAACGTCCGCCTCTTTTGACTTTGACACTTGACGTTGTCGTGTCGTCGGGCGATTTTCATTTTCGCAGCCTTTTTTTTTTGTCGATTTTTTTATTTGTATATTTTTGATATTTTGTTTGTTGTTGCATCGAAAAGAATAAAATGAAATGAAAAAAAAAATGAAAGA
The DNA here is from genome assembly GCF_023558535.2 of Drosophila nasuta. Lineage (NCBI taxonomy): Eukaryota > Metazoa > Arthropoda > Insecta > Diptera > Drosophilidae > Drosophila > Drosophila nasuta. The sequence continues at coordinate 20,157,166 of NC_083459.1, read as the reverse complement.
GAATGAAACGCAACGAAATGAAAAGAATGTTGAGCCGCATATTAAATACCACCGCCTGAGCTCAAGTGTCAACAGAGTCAGCGAGCGGTACAAGAGACTCTCTCTCTGTATGTGTGTGTGTGTGTGTGTGTGTGTGTTGGAGAGGGCGTTTTACGGGTCTGACTGGCAGGCAATAAACAGGCACCAAGAGCCGTACTCAGACCACAGAGAGCCGTAAACGGCGACCACCCGTAGCGTAATTGAATATTTTGAGTGTAAAAACCGCACCAGATTTGTCTCCGTGTACGTACGTGTGTGTGTGTGTGTGTGTGTGTGTGCGAGTGTGTGTGTAAGGACATTCCAGGCACAGATCGCACAATGGTTGCAATTTACACAAAAGCTGTAAAGTGATGTAAGTCAAATCAGAAGGCGAAATAAGTATTTCATTATTATTTAAAATGTAAGATATACTTAAAATAATCAAATAATAAAAATAGGATGAAAGAGAAAAAAATTTAAAATAATCAAATAATAAGAAATAAAAAAAAGATGAAAAATAACAACTTAAAAATAATCAAATAATAAAAATTGGATGAAAAAGAAAAATTTTAAAATAATCAAAAAAGAAAACGAAAAACAACAACTTAAAAAAAAATCAAACAAAAAAAAAAAATAAGATGAAAACCAAAAACTTAAAAATAATCAAATAATACAAAATAAGATGAAAAACAACAACTTAAAAAAAAAACAAATAAAAAAAAAAAGATAAAAATCAAAAACTTAAAAATAATCAAATAATAAAAAATAAGACGAAAAACAACAACTTGAAAATAATTAAATAATAAAAATTGGATGAAAAAGGACAATTTTAAAATAATCAACTTATAAGAATTACAAATAGGATGAAAAACAACAACTTAAAAATAACCAAATAATAATAAAAAAAAAATGAAAAACAACAACTTAAAAATAATTAAATAATAAAAAATAAGATGAAAACCAAAAACTTAAAAATAATCAAATAATACAAAAAAAAAAATATTTTAATACCATATTATACCAAGTTGTTGATGTAGTAAGGCCACAATGGAATATTTTAAATACCATAATGATGAATTAATATTATAGTAATTATAAAAAAAAGGAAAAAACTCTAAAAAATGAGCGAAAAAAGAGGTCAATTTAAATTCGGTAGTGTGACTTAATAATAATTTTGGAAATATTATATAAAAATAAATACCATAAAATGAATTGAGTTTTGAACAAATGTTGGAAATATAATATAAATGTAAATCCCTTTAATTGAATTAATTCTGGAACAAACTTTGGAAATACTTTATAAAATAAAAATAAATACCTTAGCATTAATTAATTTTTTAACCAATTTAGGAAAAATAACATCAAAGTAAATACTACAATATAAATGAATTCTATAATAAGTATGAGATTTAATAACTCCACAATTTAAGGTAAAATTATAAATTTAAGCAAATTTGATTGCAATACAATAATTATATAAACTGCTAATTTATGAAAGTAATTAGATTTCTCAATTTTTTTTAACATGGAATAAAAAAATATATAATACATCAAAAAAATAATGAAATAGAAAATAATAAATCAAGAATATATAATAAATAAAATAAATAATGATATTAGTACTTTTTAATTGATTATCAGATATGTCAAAAAGTTTGCCCATCGATTCCACGGTGAATCCATGAAGATGGGCGGCATTACGGAAATGGGCGTGCCACCAGCCAGAGGTGTGGGGAATGGAGGGAGGGAAGAGGGAGGTGGGTGGGTGGATGGGTTGGCTCTTTGGTTTGAAGTGTTCACAATAATGACTGCTTTTTTGTACGCATGTGTGTGTGGGTGTGTGTGTGTGTGTTGTGAGGTGGTTGAATGGCGAGTGCAACAACAAAACAAAAGTCAAGTCAGTTGTGTTATTAAAAAATACGAGTACACTAAAAATATGTATATGATAATAATAAAAATAATAATAATAAGCATCGCATAATCACAAAGCAGACGACTACAAAAGGCGACCAAAACACGCCCAGTCACAAGGATGCAAGTGTATGCGTGTGTGTGTGTGTGTGTAAGAGAAACGAGAGCAGGCCGAGTGGCAAGAAGAAGCATGCTCTCAAGTAGGGTTGCCAACAACATGAATTGCTCATTTAGATTTAGAGACGCACTCGAGGAGCTGTTGAGGGCTCTCCTCTGAGCTCTGGGCAAAAAAAGCGAGCGAAGAGTGGGAAGAGGAAGGATGGGGAAGGGGTGGGGGCAGGAGAAGGGGAAGGGGAAGAGGGAGTGCAGAGAGAAAAAAACAAGGACAATTGCGTCGCGTCGAGTGGCCAACAAAAGTCGCTGCGAGTCGCAGTCAAGTCGCACTCACACACACACACACACACTGGCACACAGACACACACACACACCCACACATATACATACACACAAACACACACTCAAAAAACAATGCCAAACAATTGACGACCCCTTTTGGTGCCGTGTCCCCAAGGAGCAAGTGGCACCTGTGTGCATCCTCCACAGCATCCTCCACAGCATCCTTCACAGCATTCTCAACAGCATCAGCCACAGCAACAACAACAAGCAACAATCAAAGCAATAACAACAACAACAACAACAACAGCAGCAGCTATCTCAACGTATATTTGTCTTTGGCATTTGCTCTTTTCAGAGTTTGCCCAGCAGCTTAAGGGGCCATCATCATCATCATCATCATCGTCATCAACAGCATCTTCATCATCATCGTTGTCATCCTCATCGCCATCCTACTTGTCGTAGTCATAGCTAGTTCGCTGGCTTTATCAGACACACAAACAGAGAGACACAGGTCGAAGCATGCGCAGCTCAGAGATCACTTCGGCTTTCGGCTTTCGGTGGGATTAGCCCAAAGGGGCTTAATACGATAAGCGCTAAGCTAAGCGATCATCGCTGCCTTAACACATCGCGAGTAGCTTACTTAGCACAGATTAAGACGCGGTCCTCCACATGCCACATGCCGCATGCTGCATGCCACATCGCTTGATCTCTATTTGGATCAGCCAAAGTTGGCATTACTCAAAGGACAGTCCCTCCATAATCCACCGCCTACTTATTCATTTCTCTCTATTTTAGCAACGATCCACTTTTTATTGTCTTTCAATTTGTTTTCATCAATTGCTTATTTTTTACTTCAACTTATTTGCGATTTAAGTGTTTAATTTTTGAAGTGAATATTCACTTTTTATTATCCTCCAATTTGTTTCTTGCAATTGCTTTTTTTTTACTTCAACTTATTTGTGATTTTAAAATTTTATTTTTTAAGTGAATATCAACTTTTTTGTATCTTCAAATTTGTTTCTTACAATTGCTTATTTTTTACTTCAACTTATTTGCGATGAAAGTGTTTAATTTTTGAAGTGAATATCTACTTTTTATTATCTTTAAATTTGTTTCTTACAATTGCTTGTTTTTTACTTCAACTTATTTGAGATTTAAGTGTTTAATTTTTGAAGTGAATATCCATTGTTTTTATCCTCAAATTTTTTTCTTGTAATTGCTTATTTTTTACTCCAACTTATTTGTGATTTAAGTGTTTTGAAGTGAATATCCACTTTTTATTATCTTTAAATTTGTTTCTTGCAATTGCTTGTTTTGTAATTCAATTTATTTGCGATTTTAAAATTTCATTATATTTCATTATCATCAATTTGTTTTTAATAATTTGCCTATTTATTACTTCAACTTATTTGGGACTAACACATTTTAGTTTTGAAGAAAATATTTACTTTTTCTTCTCACTAAATGTGTTTCTAGCAATTGTTTTTTTTTTATTTTAATTTGACTGTGATTTAAGTATGTTATACTTGAAACAATTATCCGCTTTTTATTATTAACAAGTTTGTTGCCGGCAATTGTATATTTTTTACATTAGTGTGTCGTTTAAGCATTTTATTTGTAAAGAACACTTTCATTTTTCATTATCATCCATTTGTTTTTTAAAAATTGCCTACTTTTTACATCAATTTATTTATGATATAAATATTTTATTTTTGAAGAACATATCCACTTTTCATTATTAAGAAATTTGTTTCCATCAATTGCTTATTATTATCTTCGGTTTAAGCGTTTCATGTTTTCATCAAATTATTTTTGTAAATTTTGCAAAAGTTATAACTAAGAAAATAATTGACTTCGTTTTTCATATTCATTTATTTGCAACTATAAATTTTTGCACATTCCTTTTTTTTATTTTTGGCTTATAAATTGTTAAATGTCAAATAAATATATAATATTAAAGGACAACAATTTTAAAAGCGAACTGGTTTTTGGTTAATTTTTTTAAAAATTTCAATGATATACAATCATTCCTTTGGTAATATGATTAAAAACTCTATCGAAAGTAAGAATAAAGAAGTCTGACACATTCTGTGATTTGTACAAATATTTAAATATTATAAGTACATTTAGATTAATATTGATATTATGATAAATGAATATTTATAATATGATTTTTTTTTTAACTTCTTATTTTTTCATGTCGTTTTTTGGCTTATATATTTTTGCAATACACTCATAGTGATTTAATTTCTACTTTGTCAATACTGAAGTAATGTTATTGGAAGGTTTTAAGGCTAAGTTAATTATCATTGGAATACGAATTATTCTCATTCCTTCTTTAGAAACAATATGTTATGTCATATTAAGTTATGTAATGTTCTATATAGTATAAAATTATACTTGACTTCTAATCATAATAATATATTACTACTAATATAGATCGTTTCTTCAATTGTTTTTGTTGCATCAATTATTATATTCTTTTTTATCTATATAGATAACGTTTGATCTTAATTTTATATTATGACTTCTTGGTTTAGTTTTTAGATAATTTCATTATTACAAAATGATTATAATCTTCAATTTCAACAAAGATTTTTTGTACAATTTTAATCTTGATTTAAGAACAAATCTTGCATCAATTTTGATATCATATAATCAAGATTTTATTCTTGATTTTAGCTCGTTGTTTTTCTGTAAAGTGATTCCTAATTATTTCTAATATACATACAATACAATTTTCAATCAAGTAACTTTTGATTTTGCTAAGCTAAGAAAGTTCTTTTGCTTCATTCGTTGTTTTTTTTTGTTTTTTTGCAATAATCTTAATATTTTATATATTAAGATATAAAAGTATTTGATAATATATATAAGAAACAAAAAAAATAGCATTTCAGATTAATTTTTTTAAAGCTTACTTTTTGAGCTTTACATTTTCAGTAGTTGAGCATTTAAACCGCTTGAAATATAAACAACAATATATATAATATTACTTAAATTCAGGTTATATAATATATTATATCAAAAAGCATTCAAAATTGTTCAATCAAGTTGAATTCTATGAACTACGTTGTATTAAAATCAAGTATTTCTTTCTAACATAAACTCGATGATCGGTTGTGATCAGTTGCGATCGGTTGTGTGGATTTTTGACGAGTGTGAACCCAATGGGATGATGATGATGATGATGATGATGGCTGGGCATTGGCCCAAGCTAATTGCTCAGCCATTGTCCAAACAATGACGCGGTTCGAAAAACTTTCGACACTTGATTTAATTAGCGCGCTAATGATCAGCGACAACGATCACAACGATCACGATGCCGTTGATTTAAGTCGCGTCCCGAACCACAACAAAAATTATTTGACTTTTTTTGCTTTTTGACCAAGTCATCGTGTTAATTGCGTAGAACAAGAGAGAGCGAGAGAGAGAGAGAGAGAAGTACAGTGAATTGTTAGAGATAGAGAGAAAACCGTCGACATCATGATATTGGCTAATCGAGAATAATTGCTTGATGATGCTCGGTCACCGTCGCCTTCGGCCAGGGTCAAAGGCGGAGACAGAGACAGAAACAGAGAGCGAGAGAGGAATCGAAAATTTGTCAAAGGTATTAAAGAAAATACACACACACACACACACATACACATATATATACAATATATATCTCCGGCTGTGTGTCGATGTAAACACGAGGCCGTCAAACAATAACTGTTGACAGCTCGTAAATTAATAATTTTGCACAGAGCCCCTGGAATGAATATATGTATGTATGTAGGAAGAAAAGGCCAAAGCCCTAAAAAGGAAGAATTGTGTAGGGACTACAAACAGGATGGGAAATACTCATTGGAACAGTAGCTCAATGGGAAGGGGAAGGGGAATGGGAATGGGAAGAGGAGGGGAGACAGCAAATTAGCCGCGTTTCCGCCTCGTTCTCTTGATCGGCATTGACACTGCCCTTCGCTTTTTCCGTCTGACACTTTGACTTCCTGTGGCCTTTTTTTCCATCCCTCGTCTCCCTCTCTCTTCCTCCCTCTCTCTCTCTCTCTCCTTCTCTATTGTATATTAATTTCATGCAGTTCCAATTGCTTCGGCAATTTTCAATGTATTTTGGTAAAACAAATTTCAAATCGAAATCAAAACAAATTTTGTTACGCATCTCACTTCGTTTTCGTTCGTTTTCTTCTCTTTGTGCGTATTTAGAGCACACAATTTTGTTGTTTTGATAGTTGCCGACCAGGACGAAAATGACAAGGATGAAACGAGTTCAGCACCGAAAAGGATGTGCAACAAATTCGCAACTAATTAATTGTTTTCAAATAGACTTCCTTTTGTGCAAAAGTAATTAACTGTAGAATGTAGAACATAACCTCACTTGCATAGAATAAAATGAAAAACATAACCTCACTTTTAATAGCGATCTGCAGCATTAACAAAAAATCGATTTCTACACATTCAACAGCATTGATATTAACTTCATTTAAGTGTTGTTCAATATTTTCTATGCTATATAGTAATATATAGTACTCTGATCTGTTTTGGATCAATTGCAACAAATTTTATTAAAGATCTTCTACAGATATAAACAAAGAAACCTAAAAATGTTTTTGTTCAATTACTTTTACTTAGTAAAATAGAAGCACATATAAGAAATAAAAACTATTTTGATATTTTAAAGTAATTTTTAAGAAATGCAAATTTCTTTGAAACATGACTTGAAATTAAAAATTCCGTTTCTAATACAGACTTTATCAGCAATTAAGAAACTAAAGTTATTCACCGTTCAATAAACTATCAAAATAAATAGTTATAATAAATATTGAAACACTTTTTTTTTTAGATTAATGTGAAGGAAAATTTGACAAGTAAACTTATTTAATAAAAAGAAATCAATATAAAGAAATGCCAATAAAATAAGGCATTTCATCTTAAACAGTTTAAAAAAAAGAAGTAAGAATAAATATACAAATAGAGGGAAAATTTGGGGAAAAAATACATGTTACATTATATAATCTAAGGGAAGACTTCTTTATTGGAAAAGATAACAAATAGATGGAACATAATATAGAATTTTTGGAGGAAAAAAGTATACCCAAAAACCGCTTATAAGATATGCTATATTATATTATCTAGAAGACTTCGTTATTGGGAAAAATTAAAATAAAATATTATTTTTTTACGATCTTAAAGACTGCGTTATATGTATTTTTGATATGTTACCTTAGGAAACTCAAGGGGTAGGAGCAGAAGGGGTCAAAGACAGTGACAGTGGTAAGAGACGCATAGTCAAAAGGGGGGAGTTTGAGAGGGGAAGGTGGGAGGTGGGAGAGGGGGCACTCGATGCGATGTGACAAACAACTTTCATCGCTGGCAATTTATAAGCATGACTCGGTGAACTCGACAAACCAGAAGATCGGAAGCTGTTTTGCTGCCAACTCGAGGGATCGGTGGAGGGAGTGAGAGAGGGAGGGAGGGGTAGGGGGAGGTGTGGTGAATGGGGAGAAACTGCCACATCATCGCATCAAAGGCAATGTCAAAATGTGAATCAAGCTAATTTGTTGCAATGAAGCTTACAGAATGAGCCAGCAAATGAGGCAAAAGAGCAAACGGAATTGAATTTGACAGCTATTTATGATGTAGACGATCGACAGATCGACAGATCGACATATCGACAGTTGGACAGGTTTTTTGACGGCGATCTGTAACGTGGGCTGGCGGTGCCTCCGGGGCAGAGAAAAGTGTGGGAAATGCGTTTTCTACGAAATATCCGGAATACAACTGACAAAAAAGAAGAGAGAAAACAACGTCAGACAATGCGGCATTGTGTTAAGGACGTTTGCCGGTTGCGTCGTCGTCGTCGTCGTCGTCTCCTCCCGGCAAGTGTGTCAACCTGTCTGTCTGGCTTTTTTTCTTTCAATTTTTCGGTTTGTATACCTGGCCAAGTTAGGAGAGACACTTCCTCCCTTTGAACTGATTTCCCAAACCCAAACCCGAATCTCTTAACCATTCTGGATTCCCAATTTCACATTCTCGGTCTGTTACAATTTTAATGCGTATCCGTCTTCATCTCAAACGGCATAATAAAGCGAGTCCACACACACACATACACAGCGTTGAATGCATGCGTGGCTCTATAGAAATATGTGTATGTGTGTGTGAAAACTAAAGAGCGACTAATGAATTTTCATAGCGAATTCCTGCGGGAATTCCAATGGCTTTCAGCGCCGGTGTTGCTGCTGACGCATCTAGAGGCGCACCATGGAAGCCACAAAATGTTCAAGAAGACAAACTGACTGACTGACTGACAGATATGTTAGATATAGACACAGGGCAGGTCCAGCCCATAGAGCCACCCAAGCGAAGACCACTCGACGCTCGAACAAAAGGAAACACAAACCGCAGCGCATGGCAAACAGCGGGTGAGGGGGTTGGAGGGGCTGGCGTGGCGGGAGGCAAAAGCTATTCAACCAAATGTTGTATAAATGTAATTCAATACTTTTTTCAATCTTGTTGCTGCTTCTCGCTGTTGTTTCTCTCTTCTTCTTGTTGTTCTTGTTGTTGTTGCTGCTGCTGCTGCTTCTTCTTCTTCTTGTTCTATGGCAGTAAGTAAGCTCGCCCGCCCACTAAGTAGAATGGGGTGGGGCAGAGGTTGGGCGGCAAAATGTTGCTAACACACATTGGTACAACAAATTGGAAACACATTTTACCCTCCAATTACTTAAATACAATACTCACTGCGATTCCAAAGGCAACAACAATATGACAAGGGCGACAACCGTGCTAGAGGGGGTGAGTTAGAGAGAGAGAGAGAGAGAGAGAGGGAGATTGGGGAGTGGAAAGTCTTAACTGTGAACAGCGACTTGGTCATTTACAGTGTGGCAACAAAATTAATGTCAAAATGTTTAAGCATATTGATTTAATTTTCCAAATTAACAAATTTACTCAAATATTGTTTGCAATTAAAATTAACATTTTAATGTAGTTGATTAACATCCCAATTATTTATAATTATATTTTTGGTGTATTTTGCAATGCATTTATTTTTCTTCATCTTAGTAAAAACAAAATGGCGGCTGCTCATCGCATTCGCTCAATGTCCATTCGCAGCGGATCGAAGCACATCGATCGCAATCGAAACTATCGATAGGCGCCCGCACGCAACTTATCGCTCACGCAAGCTGGCGCGTGCTTGTCAGTCTGTCTGTCAGTCATGTCGTGCACGCTTCACGCCAACAGGTTTCTAATTTCACTCTCTGTCTCTCTCTAGCTCACTCTTTAGCGCGCCCTCAATTTGCTTTGGTTTGCGTGTCATCAAAAGGATGAATGAATAAATAAATGAATGGTTAGTGTCTGTGGCTGTGTGTGTGTGCCCAAATAGCAAAAACCCGCTCTCCTGAGAATTTTCATGTTTTTGTACGCGCTAATAGATTTTCTATTACCTCCTCATTCACATCCTGACCCTCAACCCACCACCCTCCGTCTCCACCCCCCTCCGCGTTCACATGCATGAACGAATTTTCATTTTACGCGAACTGCGCTGCTGCAGCGCAGCTCGGGCAACGAAATCCCAGCGGAACGCAACGCAAAAATTATTATTATTATTATCATCATCATTATTATTAAAGGAGTCGACATACAAAATGCGTATAATATGCCACATGCCAAGCAAAGGCCACAGACTATCATCGATTACGGAGTGGAGTGGGTGAGGGTGAGGACTAGGGCGAGGGGGTGTGTCGTCCACCCCCTTTACTTCGTGGTAAACCGCAGCAGCAGAAACTGCGCTGCTTTTGCTTGTTACACATGTCAATATTAGATTTAAGATTTGGGCGAAAGTTAAATGGGTTACGAGCAACCAGGGGGTTGGGGAAGGAGGCAGCATACACTTGTGCATCGGTTGCAATTTCCAACTACAAATTTGAGGTTAGCGTTTGCCTCCCTCGGCTATGATTGCTTATCGCAACAAATTGTAATTAAATGAATGAAAATCAGCAGCGCCCTCTACGGGCTGAAGGCAACTGCAGCTCAGTTGCCATATCAACCAGTGTGGCCAATAATATAACAGGGGGTTGGGGGCGATGTGTCTTAAGACACAAACAATTGTTTGTTGTTGTCGCAAGTGAGTTAGAGGAGATGATTGAAAAGGACACCTTAAAATGTTGTTAGTTGTAGTAGCAACAATATAAAATCCATAATGAAATAATTGTAAATAATTTTGCAAATGTGTGTTTAAGATTAATTAAATAAATTATTAAAACTAAAACCAAATATTAATATTGTTAGTTGCATATTTAAATACAAGTGCAGTACATTTTGGTGAATATGACAGCTGGCGCCATCTATGCAACGACCGCACAACGCAGCGCAATATCAGCTTTGCGTTGCCAACCATGCGAAAACAAAACACATAACAAAACTATCGATGGCGTACTGCACGCTTATCGATTGATTGGGCACAAAATGCAACACTGCAAAAACATCTGTGTATTGTTTGCTGTTGGCGCGCTTTTTACAGATATTGTTGTGCGTGTGTGTGGAAAAGATCAACGAAAAGTGGGAAAAACAACGCTGTACAATTTACATAAATAAACAAGTGAGAAAATTTCAACGTAACGTGTTAAGATGCCTGCCGGCATTGTGATTAAAACGCCAAATTCTGGACGTGCTAAGAATCCAAATGGCAGCAATAACAACAACAACAACAAAGATAAAGATCACAGCGGCAGCAGCGGCAAAAAATTTGTCCAAACTCGCCTGCCCTTTAAACTTATCACCCCCGTGGCGGCAGCAGCATCAAGTGGAGCAACTGCAGCAACATCATCGTCAACAACTGCCGCAAGCAGCGTTGATCTAATCGAGGATGCTGTTGTTGTGGAGCGAGAGCCGCGCAAGCGCAAATTGTCCTACGGCGTGGCCAAAGATGCATCTACAGCTGCGGCCGGTGAGGAGGATGAGGATGAGGCGGAGGCCTTGTCCAACAGCAAAGAGAATCAGCTGACGACGACGACGACGACGACGATCAGTAAAAAGGCCAAGACACAGGACAGTGCTGAGGATGGCGATTGCATTGAGCTGATCGACGATGATGACGACGCTGACGAAGAGGAAGAGGTGCCGGAGGTAAAGGTGAAGACAAAGGCGAAGGCGGAAGTGAAGCAGCAGCCCAAAGTCAAGGCAAAGGCCAAGCAGGAGACGGCGCCAACGACGCCGCCGGTGCAAATCAAGTTGCCATTGCACAACAAACGCGCCAAGCGACGCAAGTCGCTGAAGAAGACGGAGACGGCAACGGCGAAGCAGGAGGAGACGCAAGCGCAAGTGGCGCCACCTGTGCTGGAAGTGGAACGCAGCGATAGCAGCGACGATATCGAAGCCATAGCCGAGCAACTGAATCCGCAAAAGCGCGCCAAAGTGTTGGTCGAGTCCAAAATGGATGTGGACACGGATGAAACGCTGGCCGAGAGCGACAGCGAGCCCAAGGCAGCCAAGGAAGCAGATAAGGAACCTAAAGAACCGGCTGAAGTTGTCGGCGTTACTGAGTTGTCCAGCACAGATGTGGAACCGGAGCCGGAGCCGGACACTGAGCAGAAGACGAGCGATGATAAAAACGTTGCTGTGCCCGCCGAGAAGTCATCGACATCGACGTCGTCGCAACCATTGACGGCCAAGCAGCTGAAGCTGCAGGAGCAGCGACGCAAGGCGCGCGAGGAGAAGGAACGCAAGCTGCAGGAGGAGCGCAACCAGAAGCAGCAGGAGAAGGAGCAACGCGAACAGCAGCGCAAAGCGGAACGCGAACAAAAGGAGGAGCAGCGACGCAAGGAACGCGAAGACAAGGAGCAGGTGCGTCGGCAGGAGCGCGAAGAGAAGGAACGCAAACGTCAGGCGGAGGTGGATAAGAAGGATGAGGAGAAGCGCAAACGGAACGAGGCCAAGGAGGAGGTGCAGCGCAAAAAGGACGAAGAACGACGTCGCAAGGAGCTAGAGAAGGAGGAAGCCGAACTGAAGAAGAAACGCGCCGCCGCCTCGTTCACCAAGTTCTTTGTGCCCAAGCAGCCGCCGCGTCAATCCACCGGCAGCATTGGTGGCGGCCATCCAATGGATCACGATCAGAATAGCTGCGACAGCAATGGACACGCCAATGGCCAGAGTCAGACGCTCGCCTTTCGTCCGTTTCAGATCAAGGATGACATGATTCTGGCGCCCGTCATACGCGCCTCGATCGCCAAGGATTCGCGTCGTCAGCTGGATCGTCTCTTTCGCGATGAAGATGAGTACGACGAGGACGAGGATGAGGACATGGAGGATCTGAATGAGAGCATGGGTCGCGTGAAGCGTCCCACGCGTGCCCAACTCTACGTTGCTGAACTGACCCAGGGCAGACACAAACCGCTGTGCAGCAAACGCGATGTGCGACTTCAGCGACGCTCCAAGGACGACGAGGACGAGGACGATGTCCAGATAGTTGGTGAGTACTTTACATATATGCTAAGAATTCACTTGCAACTTGCTGAAATTACAGCATTTAGTCTGTTATAACCAACTATATTTTACACCTCTGAAAGTTGCAGCTATCTGCAATGTGCAATTAAAGTAAAATGCGCCATTAAAGTAAAATGCGCCATTAAAGTAAAATGCAGATAAGTCCACAAGCATCTCACAAAATGTGTTCTTAATTGAAAATTTAAAATTTTAAATGAAAACTATTTCCAGATCAATTTTTTATTTCAATTTATCTTCAAAGTGCATTTAAGTGCAGTTGCAGCTATAAAAATTCAACAATCAAAAATGATTTTATAGGTTTCAATGATTAATTTTGAAGCAGTAAAATCAGTATTTAAATTTGCTTTAACGGTGGCAGTAAAATGCAGCATTAATCGTTAATAGTCAACTATATTTTACACCTCTAAAAGTTGCAGCTATCTGCAATGTGCAATTAAAGTTAGATGCATATAAGTGCACAAGCATCTCACAAAATGTGTTCTTAATTGAAAATTTAAATGTTGAATGAAAACTATTTCCAGATCAATTTTTTATTTCAATTTATCTTCAAAGTACATTTAACTGCAGTTGAAGCTATAAAAATTCAACAATCAAAAATGATTTTATAGGTTTCAATGATTCAATGAAACACTAAAATCAGTATTTAAATTTGCTTTAACGGTGGCAGTAAAATGCAGCATTAAATCGTTAATAGTCAACTATATTTTACACCACAAAAAGTTGCAGTTATCTGCATTGTGCAATTAAAGTTATTTGCAGATAAGTGCACAAGCATCCCTAATACAAAAAGTGCTGTTAACTGTAAAGTTCAATTTAAAATCAAAACTATTTATTTCAACTTATCTTTAAAGTGCATTTAAATGCAGTGGAAATTATGATAATTCTATTGTACCTTCAATCCAATGTGATTTTTATAAGTTTTCTGCAACGAAAATTATAAATTTTGAAAATTAATCATAATTTTTGTGTATTATTACATTGTTCAAAAGGAATGACTGTTATTCCTTCTATTCTATTTAAGAGTCACTTTTATTTGCATTTTCACTTATTTTTATTATTTTTTTTTTGTGATGAATGCAATTCTTTATTTCAATGAAATGTGCCAAAGGGAACAAGGTCTTCAGGCTCCATGCTTAAAGATTATTACACAAAAATGGGGCTTAAGTATAGAAGATAAGAAAAAAGCCGTTAAGTGAGGTTTACTTGGTTACTAACTGCTATAATATACCGAAGGCAATATTTGGAATATCGATATTATACTAGGAATTAAGTCCCGATTGCAGTAAGCGTTTTTTTGTCATACAAAAGCATTTTTAAATAGTTTCTACATTTCTTATTCAAAGTTATAACATCCTTTTACCCTATGGGTAGTGGGTATTACAACAAGACATAGAAAACATAGAAGACATAGAAAAACGCCGTTAAGTGAGGTTTACTTGGTTACTAACTGCTATAATATACCGAAGGCAATATTTGGAATATCGATATTATACTAGGAATTAAGTCCCGATTGCAGTAAGCGTTTTTTGTCATGCAAAAGTATTCTTAAATAGTTTCTACATTTCTTATTTAAAGTTATAACATAATATAATAGCTAACTATTGAGTCAAGTGAAAATCATCGAAATCTCTATGCAATGCATTTTGTAATGAGCCAAAAGCATTTTTAAATAGTTTCTTCATTTCTTATTAAAAGCTATAACATCTTTCTACCCTATGGGTACCCACGACCCAACATAATATAATAGCTAACTATTAAGCCAAGTGAAAGGTATCGAAATCTGTATGCAAAGCGTTTTCTAATGAGCCAAATTAATGCGAATTTTAATCCACAGATGAACTGGCCAATGCGGGCACACCGATTGTCCAGGAACGGGCCAAGCAGGTGCCCTGGGTGCGTGCTAAGTACTTGCACTTTGCGGATAACCGTCGTCCGCCCTTCTACGGCACTTGGCGCAAGCGGAGTCAAGTGATCAACGCGCGTCGTCCTCTGGGGCAGGATAAGGTAAGAGAAGCAAACAGAGAGAGAGAGAGAGATGATTATAATTGTGTATACTTTGCAGGCATACTTTGATTATGAAGTGGACTCCGATTGCGAGTGGGAGGAGGAGGAGCCGGGTGAATCGCTCAGCGCAAGCGAAGATGAAAAGGAACGCGAGTCGGAGGAAGAATCAGAGGAGGAATACAACGAATGGTTTGTGCCCCATGGCCATCTCAGCGACGAGGAGCTGCAAAACGACGACGAACTCGAGGATGGCAACACACGCGAAGCCCAAAAGGCGAAGCTCCAGGTGCTGCAGCAGGAGTTCGCACAGGAGATGAAGAAACAGACTAAAAAGATCAAACCCCGATTGCTGGGACCCGTTTGGCTCGACGAGAATGGCAACAAATCGGAACTCTTCCCAGCCGTCTTTGCACAGACAATCGATATGTACGGCTGCTGGCAGCTGGAGCCGTTGACACTGGAACCTCCGCCCGAGGTGGCGGGCGAAGAGGAGCCACTCGAAGCAGCGAAGGTACCGAAGCAGGTGCTTCAGATGGACGATCGATTGCTGCAGCAGTTGGTGCGTCTCATACATGGCAATAGCAATAGCAAGGTCTTCCTCATCGCCGAGTATCTGGAGTATTTGAAGACGCAGATCACACAAGAGTCGATGACGTTGCCGCCAAAGACGTTGTTGCGCGAGAAATTCGATGAGTTGGCCGCCTGGAAATCCGTGGTGGTGGATCCCAACGGGGAGTCGGCAAAGAAATCAAAAAAACCGCGCAAACGTTTGAGCTGGGTGGTCAGCGAAGAGATATTGCAGAAATACGAACTGTCCGATCTCCCGATAATGAATCAATGGAGCTACAAGCTGACACCGAAGGTGGGCAAGGCGGACACATCGCTGCAGGAGCCAGCGGCAGCAGCAGCTGGTGATGAGCAGCAAACGGATCTCAGCAAGCAGCAAACGAAACGTGGCGAATCGTTGCCAAGCACACCGACAACCGCAAAGCCAACAGTAACCACATCGCCATCGACAGCAACAACTGCAACAGCAGCAGGTGCAACTGCAACGACAGCAGCCTCGGGGAGCAACAAGAAACGCGCCACGCTGCTGATGTCTGTGGGTCGTGATCAGCAGTTTCATACGCCCACAAAGAATGCGCTCATCAGTCAATATCTGCGCAAGCAAAACGGCTCAGAATCCAAGACAGCGAAGCCATCAAAGCCAGCGCCGTCCGTCGAGTCAAACGATGATGTTGTGCTGCTTTCCGATTGAGGCAGCTTATCTTACTTTTATTCATATACATATATTTGTCGCACTCTTTAATTACGTAGTCTGTAAGTTCGCGTAGCCGTAGTGTTCACTGTACTAGCCGTGTACGTTCCACATCAATTTTGTAATTCGTCAGCGATGAGCGACAATCCCCGAAAATAACGTACATGGATTGTCCGAAATTGTCGTCCGTCAGCTCTTGGCACTAATCTACGAGTAGTATATGCATTTTTTTTTTCAAACTCGATAATTCTGTATGTATTTCCATAACAACAAATAAATTTTGTTTATTATTTATAATCATATATGCAAAACGAATTTATTTAATGTTTCTATTTCATGGTCATTACTATATCGAAACACAGTTAATTTTGTTTATTATTTATAATCATATATGCAAAACGAATTTATTTAATGTTTCTATTTCATGGTCATTACTATATCGAAACACAGTTATAAAGCATCAAGACATCCAAAAAATATGATGCTATCTGGACTATCGATGTAGTGCAAGGATCGCAAGGATCCTCTCTATCGATTGGCATCCAAAAATTGGCGTGATCTGAGAAATAAATTCTTTCAATTTTTCGACACTTTGGTTAAAGAAATTTTGCGAAAATTTTAAAATCCAGGATAACTCGAGAACTACAAGGACGATTGGCATGAAATTTGGCAGGATAATAGTGCTCACCGATGTGCTTCGTTTGACACAGGACTCGCAAGGATCAGCCAGGACATGACCGAAATATACGCTATTTTATGTAAACAAAAAAGTTATTTTATCTAGAGTCCTTTAAGGACATTCGTCCTTTTTATGATGCCAAGCAATTTGTATTTATAAAAGTTATCCTTGTGCCAAAGGACATTCCGATCGTCCTTCGAACGGCCGAGATACGGCCATGTTTTGACATTTTTGCAAATTTTTCTATGCTCCCCCCTTGAAAAAATTTTGATTTTTCTTTTCGGAAAGATATTTCAAAATTTTGAATGTTAATGGATCATGTAATCATTACGGTGGCCATTAAAAACATGTTCTCATGAAATTCTTAAGGATTTCTATCAACATGAAGTAATAAAAGAATTCAACAAATTTTTGATTATTTGTAAAGTTTTTTTTATTATAATTTTTGCAATTTATTTTAAATTAATTTAAATATATTAAATATACATTTACTTAATATGCCCGACAAAAAAAAGTTTGCTGAAAAGGTAAATGAATTGTTTTAGATTTATGTTTCTTTTTAATAAATTTTCATTTGCTATCGATGATGTTGCAGTTGTGTGTGTGTGTGTGTGTGTGTGTGTGATAGTGAGGAGGACTTTATGTTTATGTAAATGTTTTATAAACGCGAAGTGAATGTATCTCTAATAATATTTACGTTTTTCTTTGTTATCTGATTGATATTTTCAAAATGTTCTATTGTAATCGTTGTTTTTGTTGTTGTTGCTGTCTGTTGTTGTTGTCCCTTTCCACCCCAGATATATATATATATATATATATATCTATGTTATGTATAAGCCTAGACCCCACCCGATCCCAGTCTACCCCCATTTCGAGACGAATTTCGATTTCTCAACACGCTGCAGTTGAATTAATATTTTAGAAATATTAATTGATTGATTGATTGATCAAATTAGATGCGATGCAGCATACATCATCATCATACATACATATAGAACCATGCATTCATATACAAAACTAATTACAGACATACATATTGTGTACCGTTATATTATATATAATAAGGCAAATATGACGAGGGTCAAGTTCGAAGGACGAAGAATCCATTAAAAAAAAAAAAAAAACTAAATTGTCGTGTCTGCGTTGCGTTTCCTTTTTTTTTGCGAAAGGAGTTGTGTATTGTCTTAGAAACCAGTCATTTAATGTGTTGTGTGAAAGAGATGGACTCTGCATTGTGCGAGCGAGTTAGATATAGATGCATAGATATAGACAGTTAAAAAGATACAGAGATAGAGAGAGAGAGAGTGCCAAGCAACAAAATCATTGCCAATACAAAATGGGATAAAACACACAAATATTAAGTACTTAAATTTTAAGTTCAAGTCATTTACAAGTCAAAATGGTTTTTTTAGGTTTTTCTTTTCTTTTTTGTTGTTGTTGTTGTTGTTTTTGTTGTCAATTGATGTGGGTTGTGTTAAGCGTTTTGTTGTCTTTTTCTTATATTCTTTCATACACATATATTTCTCATTTTGGTCGCCTTCTTCTTGTTGTCTTTTAGGGTTGCTCATCATCGACGTCATCATCTTCGACGTCGTCGTCGTCATCATCATCCGCATCTGCTTCGTCGTCCGCATCCTCAGCGCCTCCATCGTTAATTATCGCCACGCGTCAGGGCAACAACAACGGCTTGAAATACGCCCGACAGAAGATCGTCGATGCCGATGGCGGCAAATCCTGATTGCGATAATACATGTTGCATTCGCGCTCCGTCAGCTTATCAAAGACGGCCGCATACTCGCGATGGAATGTCGCCAGATCGACATTGGCCCGTCCGATGGCGGTGAGTGCCAGAAAGAGTATGTCCCTGTAGAAGGAATGCGAACGTTCCACGCCATTGTTCTTCAGCTTGTGGCGCTCGTTGGCCAGACGCTTCAGTGGCGTGGCCAGATCATTGCAGCGTATGGCCGAAAGGATTTGCTGAATGACGCTGCAACAAGTGAGGAAAATCGTAATTGAATTAGAATGTAGACAAACAATACTTAAACTAATATATACATATATAATACTCTTCTTTCCTATGGGTAGCGGTTATAAATAGTAATTAAATGAGAATATATATTTACAATATTCTCTTTAAATTACAAAGACAGCCTCAAATCAACAATATTGTACCGACTTAGCTAGTTCAAGTATTGCTTCTATAAAATCTCTAACGATGCAGTGGTAAACTGAAAATAATTATAGAGTACACCATCTAAAGCTTAAACACACATTAAGCTTGTGTATTCAAGCGTGTTGCCCTTGTGCTCTCTAAGTTGTATTTACAGTCTTCAAGTTTATGCTAAACACTGTAATTATTTATGCAACATCTTTACAACAGACTACAAATTAAATTGCTGTACAGTTAAATACATATTTAGCTGCGTTTTAAATTGGATTCTGGGTATAAAACATATCGAATATATATGTTTTACACATTCATGCAAGCAGACAGAAAGACGTTTAAATATATTTCTTAAACTGAATCTTATAATGTCACATTTATAAAGTCAAATTTATCAATCTGATATCTTCCATAGAATCACAAAATTTTGAAATTATAAAGATCTATCTAACTGAGTTCTTAAGCTGAATCACAATCGATGTTGTTCCATGTTGTTTTAATGCGTCCAGACTTAACAGACGCTACAATACCTTAACATAGTGCAAGAACTATTGTTGTGTTGAGTCTATTTGACATGCTTGACGTTAGTTAACAAAGTCTACAGTCTTTTGAGTATTCCAAGATATTGGCCCTAAACTTTAAGTATACAATTTAAAAGTACAAGGACTATTGAGTACTCTTGAATATAGTTTAACTATTCCTAAATTTAATAGACCCTTTATGTTAACTAAGTACAGAGTCTATGAGGCATTCCTGATGTTCACAAATATTTGAGACTTTTTAGTTCTCAAAGAGATTGTGTTGATGTTCCTACACACATTATATTTTGTTTAACACTATTGAGCTCATTTCTAACACTTTTCAAACTTAATAGACTCTTGTATGTTAACAAAATAAAGGGTCTATGCGAACTATAAAGTTCTTATCATAAGCGTGCTTACTTCTTGCTGAGCTGTGCCTGATCGGTGAGCAGAGCCTTGATTAATGGGCTCGTTGGCTGCGTCTCGCGGTAAAGAATATACATGGGCGGACCGCTGGTTTCGCTGTGCAGATTAAGATTGTCCCACAGGCACTGTATGTGCACCGTCTTCACCTTGGTCAGTGGATCCAGTTGCTCCTCGTCACTCTGTAGCCAATTAAATGGAAATGAATTAATCGTTGTAACTTGACACTTGACTTTAGCACTTACAGCTGCTGGCAGACAGAGTTCAGGCAGATGGGTTTTGCTCTCAATGCGCTCCATGAGCCACAAGAGGTTCCAATAGATGATGGGATGCTCCTCCACGAAATTGGGCTTAATCAGCGCCATGTCGCCCTCCTGTGTGAGTATATTCTCCAGCTCCTTACGCAGCACCAACGGATTTAGATACGGCAACTTAAGGCACGACTTGTCATGGGCCACACCACCTTCGCCTCCTCCTCCTCCTCCGCCATCGAGTCGGACAGCGCCGTCAACAGCATCTGTTTCACTGTCCGTCGTCGTGGAGGAGGCGGAGAGACGTGTGATCTGAACGGTGAGGGAGGGAACAGTCAGCTTGTTGCACGCATGGCACGTGGTATTCAAATTGGAATCCTCCGCCGACCAACCGCTCATGATCT
The DNA here is from genome assembly GCF_023558535.2 of Drosophila nasuta. Taxonomy (NCBI): domain Eukaryota; kingdom Metazoa; phylum Arthropoda; class Insecta; order Diptera; family Drosophilidae; genus Drosophila; species Drosophila nasuta. The sequence continues at coordinate 20,136,643 of NC_083459.1, read as the reverse complement.
CCTCATCGTAGACGAGCACCGAGCAATTGTGGCACTGCGAACAGGTTGTCAGCTGTATCAGCACATCGCAATCGGGATCAGCCGAGGCCTAAAAGAAGCACAATATAACTGGGATTAGTAATGGAATGTGATTAAACTAAACTTGTGATTAACCATAAATAAACAAATAGATAGTTGATGCGGGCAACAATTATTGCAAACTCAATTTAAACAAATTAAGAACTTGTTTTTACAAAAAATCATTTAATTTCAATCATTTAATTGCATAAAAAAGATCAAATCATGTTTAAATACATTGCAAATAAGTGCACATTTCGGTTTGCTGCATCATTTTTAAGTTTTTAGTTTTTTTAGTGGTATTAATGCAAATCTGCAGTTACATTGATAATCATTTACTTGTCTGTGATCAAAGTATGTTTAAATGCATTGCAAATAAGTGCACATTTCGGTTTGTTGCATTGTTTTTGTTGCATTAAAGCAAATTTGCAGTTAAATGAATTGCTGTCATGGGTTTGATAATGATACGTATGATAATTTATGATAATTATGATAATTTACTTGTTTTTTTTAATTATATAAAAACTGCAGTTAAACGAAAAAAGGCTGTTAAATGAACTGCTGTTATCCGCATCAATAAAATATGTTGCACAATTGATTTTTGTTGTACAAAAATGTGTTTCATACATATTGTTATATTGATTTCCACATTACGGATAACTGCATAATTCTTTTTGCAATTATCGGTGTTTGATGGACTTCACTTACCTCAGTCAAGGGGCTGTAGAGATTGTCGGGCAGCGCAGGAAATGCGTGCATATGCAGCGCCGCACTGGAACTGTTCTCGCCCAGCGGCACCAGATTGTTGTAGCTGGACTTGCGTGACTCACTCAGCTTGCCCCATGGATCCAAATCGCTTGAGACGCGTCGCAGTTTACCCTCATCGGCGTACCCGCCAGGTGCGTCATGCTCCTCGCCAGCGCCGCCTCCTCCACCGCCGCCATACGAATCCTGTTGCTGCTGATGATGATGATGGTGTTGCAGGTGATGGTGGTGGTGATGATGATGATGGTGATGCTGCTGATGCTGCTGGTGGCCTCCGTTGTTCGTCTTCACCGGCGTCGAGTTCGCTGATATCGCGCCCTTGATCTCATCGAATTTACGCGTTAGCGAATTGGCCGCATATTTGATGCTGCTCAGACTGCCCTGGATCAGTTCGTTGGACTTTTTGCCAGTCAGGCTGGGGCTGTTAGGAAATGGGAAACAATTTTTGCGATTGGTTAGAAAAGTTGTTGTAAATTGATTCAAAGAAAAAAACACACAATATTCTATATAAGAGGTATATACAAAGTTAGGGAGAGTGAACGTTAACAACATCAAGATTAACAGCTAACGATCTTGTGTGGATGTTATGTGGATGCTATTCGCTCGTTAGCTGCTGTGCTGATTAATACAAGTGCTGAGCTTCAGTGACAGAGACAAACACAGAATGTGAGAGTGTGAGTGTGAGCGAGAGACAGAGAATAAAAGTAAGTGCTGTTGTGTATAGTTTGATCGTATATGATATTATGTTATTTTCTTTATAAGAAAGTATACTTGAATGTGTTGAATGACTCCAATTGTTATATTTATTTGGCTTGAGAAAGATTATTTTTCACAGTTATAAATTTATTAGGGATTTAATGGAATATTTTTTATAAAGAGTACTAGTTTTTAATTTAATAATTTCAGGATCCCTAATTATTATAACAGTATGAAAAGTTGTTTATTTTCTATAAGTAAGAATACTTTTTAAAGCGGTGAAGTTATTGTGGAATTAATGGAAAATTTTTGCAAAAGTTATTGTTTTGTTTGCAAAGTTTTTTAGGGATCCCAATAAATATTTATTTTTATTTCTTTTATTGCAATATAAAATTAATTGTTGATTTATTTGAATACTTTTTGATTTAGTTTTTTTTTTTAAGATCTTTTATTATTATAATGAGTATTAGTTTTCTTGAAGAAGTAATACTATTAATTATGGATTTGATGAAATATTTTTGAAAAAAAAATTTTTTTTTTTTGGCACGAATATTTCAGCAATTCCAATTGTCATAACAATTCTTTTGAAATACTTTTTAAGTTATTCATTAAATACATATTTTTTTATGATACATTTCGGGCATTGCAATCATAATAAAAGTATGAAAAGTAGGTTAACACTTTTTAAAGTGTTAAATTAGTTGCTATGTACTTTTGATAGCATAATTTTGGAAAAAGAAAAATTTTTTGTGTAAAATTTTTGAAAAGAGAAATTTTTTTGTTTTTGTATTTTATTTTATAGTGTCGACTAAAAAGTTTTCTTTGTGGCATATTTTTGAAAAATTATGTACTTTTGGATGCTGTTATTATAATTTCTATATTTTTATTTTTTAATGTTAGATGCTTTAAAAACACACCATAAACAATCAAGTTGCTTGTTAATGTTAAAAACAGTTTATATTTCTTAACTTCATTTTTGTTTTTTAACTTTTATGTACGATCAATGTGTATAAGTATGTGAGTGTGTGTGTGTGGGTGTAAGTGGCTTATGTCAAACCTTGAATTGCCCGCCACCAACAACAACAAGAACAACGATTTGATGCCGATTTCAATATATAGTATAGACGAAGTCAACGACGAGGACGAAGAAAATCAATAACCGATAACCTATACAATGCTGTAAGCAATTGAGTCCAATTGTGGAACTCATGTGGAACGCATGTAGATTCAATTGTGTGTCAAGGGTAGAAAAGCAAATGCCACGCCATAAGTGTGAAATTTTAAATATTATTTAAGTCAGTTAGTAAATTTTTACTTTATTACCATAATTTGTAATTGAAAATGCTTTAGAACCAATGTGGAATCTATGTGGATTGTAAATGAGGCACATATTGCGCAGCATTTGCTTAGTGTGTGTGTGTTGTGTGTGTGAGGTAAGAGAGTGTTTAAAAATCGAAGAACATTTCGAGGGCGTACTCACCTTATGCTCGATATATTTTCTATAATATTGGCGGGCAATTTCAAGTCTTTCTTAAGGGACAATCGTGCGGGTGAATAACGTCTACGATAATACAAAAAAGTCGTTGCACAGAAACGAATTGGAGCGATTTGAGAGAGAGTTTCGATATGTAAGATAAGAAATCAAATAATAAGCAAAACAAAATAATGATACAAATCAAAAAAATGGAAAATGGAAAATGCGAGAAATTTGCAGCTGATTTGTGTGTGTGTGTGTGGAATGCATGTGGATTGCGTATGTGTGGATCATATGATACAACATCAAAGATGTCGCCATCTTTCTTTCTTTCATTTAATTTGTTTGTTTTCGAGTTGCTTCATTTCATTTTTTTTTTTTTGTTAGTTACCCGAACGTAAACTTCAGCGATGAACCAATGTTGGCCAAACTGTGCGTCACTCCACTGCTGGCCACTGGCATCGTCTCCGACCTGTGCATACTCTTTCCGATCTGTGTCGATTCATCGAACGTGGCACTGCGTTGACCCCTGAACAATATCGGCTTATCGCTGTACATGTTGCTATTGAGCTGAGCCGCTGTCGCAGCTGCGGCTCCGGTTGCCATCTCTGCTGACTGCGACTCCGGCTGCTGCTGCTGCGTGGGCGTCGACTCCTCCTCGTTGAGGGCGCCAAGTGGATCATTTTGGGTCACAGGCGTTCTTGGCGAAATTCTGCAGGGGAGAAATCACAAATAATAACAAATTAGAATCAAATTCAAGTCATATGTTAAAATTTGACTAAAGATCAATTTACATAGAATTAAATTTAATTTTATTTAAAATGTAAGACAAGTGGAATTTCCAAATTTAAAATAAAATTGATACGAATTGAAAACAATAATTGAAACCAAATTCTGTACGAAAAATGTACAGAAATTTATAAAATGGACAAGCAATTCAAATTTGTTAATTCTGGTTGGAAGTTTTTAAATAAAAATCTGAACAGTTGGATTATATTGAAAAGTCGAATTATGCGTTTAAAACCAACTAATCATATATTATATAATATACTTATCATATTAATGTTAATGAATACTAAGTGTGGTTAAATTTAAAATGTTAAATTTAAGCGATTCTTAAAAAATTTCGTTATTAGGGATGCTTTTTTAAAACAAAATACTTATTTAAATTGGACATTGGAATCGTTAAAATCTAGATTAAAAAGTTTAAATTTAAAAAGATGCTTAAAAAATATGTACAAAAACTGCATTAAAATATTTCTGAAAAATCGATATTTTCTTAAAAGTTTTTTAAAATCGGGTTTTAAAAAAATCAAAAAATTTAATTTCAATCGCTTCTTGAAATATTGAGATACTAGTTCAAAAGCTTTTGCTGTAAAATATGTTTTTTTAAGAAAGACTCAATGCTTATTTAAAGACAGCTTGAAAATTGCACTTCAAATCGATTGTTAGAAAAAGGAAATGTTTGTTTCAAAAATTCGCCTTAAATTGATTCTTGAAAGTACTAAATAAAGATTTCAAATTTTAGCCCTAAATTTGTCTGATGCTAGCACCTAATGTACAGCTATTTTGTTTTTTGGTTTTGGATAGTTTTTACTCACTTGGTGGGACTCTGGACACGTTGTCTGGCTCGCTGTGCCGCCACATGCTCGTCAAGCTCGTCGCCTTCCCGCTCCTCGTCATCCTCGTCCTCATCCTCATCCCCATCCACATCCAGATCATAATCACCGCCAGCAAACTGCAGATCATGCTTCACCTTCTGCGGCGTAACTGGCGCCGATGTCTGCGCACTCTGCACTCCATTGCCATCGACATGGACATGCTCATCCTCGTCATCGTCCTCATCCTCATCGTCGCCATCGCCAATGCTCATGATCTGCTTGCGTGGCTTAGCCAACAGCTGGCCATCGCCAAAGGTGGGCGTGTGTGGCGACGTATGCGTTGCACTCCCATTGGCGCTGCTGTTGTTCGTCGTCGACTCGCCGCTGATCAGCAAACCAGCGCTGTTCACCACATCCTCGGTGGGCAGCGCATCGCTGGCCGAACCCGTCACCGTTTGACGGACAATGCTGCCCAGTTTGTTGCGCAGCCGATCGAAGGCGGCAAAATCGAGTAAACCTCCGCCACCGCCGCCTCCTCCAGCGCCTTCTCCCGAGCTGGCGAGACTACTGCGCGATTGTCCATCGACCATTTCCAAGGTGCTGAGATTGTGATCATGCGATGCACTCAGCGATTTGCACACCTTGTTGCTGGCCCTTCGCTTGCCAGCGCGTCGAAAGTGCGCTGCACCCATCACGACATTCTTGATGCGATTCCAGCGAATCTGGCTGAGCGTTGTGCTGTCGCTGGGCCACTGCGACTCGAGAACACAGCGATTGTAGAAGCCATAAGTCAGCGCATTCGGTTGCACACCCGAACGCTTCATCAAATAGTGCAAACGCACCGCCAGCACGGGCAAATTGTGTATGCCACAGAGCTGCATCATGATGCGATAGCAGAACTCATCGCAGGTGATCTTCAATTTGCTGGCACGCACCAGCACATCGTAGGCTGCCCGCAGGATGTCGTGCTCCTTGCCCGCATGCCGCGTATCCAGCACCATCGAGGGCAGTATCAGAAAGTACAGCGAGTAGCACGTGGCCAGCAGATACTTGGACCACGCCTCCGGATGCTGTTGACACCGACTGGCCATCTTCTGGGACAGCTTCACCTCGTGCTTGGTGCGACGCGCAATCGGCGAACCCGGCGACAGCGATGCGTTCAACTGCAGCTGCAGGAACTGCGAGAGCGCCGTCTTCCTATTGCTCTGCAACAGCTCCGGTTGCAGCGTAAAGTTGCGATAATTGTAGCTGGACGAGACCACAGCTGAGCCACCGCTTCCGCCACCGCCACCGCCACCGCCACCGCCGCCAGGTGTGCTGGCCATTGAGGTGACGCTGTCGGGGGGAAAGATGTATTTGGTGCGTTCGCTGTTCTGGCCCGTGTCCCAGTCCACGAGGTGCAGCTGGGCGGGCGTCTCATCGTAGCCGCCAACCTTCTCGGCGCACTCGTCGAAGAAACTCAACCCGTGATCGCCGTCGGAGACGAAGCTGCGCTCCTCAATGAATCTTATGAACATCTGCGTTTTCATCAGTAGCTCAAAGAATTTCTGATGCGACTGTAAATGAAATGTTACGATTATATATTATTATATTACATTTAAGCAGTAAAAGAGTTGAATTAAAAAATTACTAATATAAGAGTTTAATTTTAAATAAATTAACACCAAAAATTAACAAAGAATTTGAAGGGAAGGCAAAGAAATATCTTTGAATTTAAGTGATTGTTTGCATGTGTAATCATAATGTAGTCTATTTAATAATAAAACATTTAACTTTTAAAAATTCGATTACCTTATATGAATCAACAATATTTGTTGTAAATACTTTTGTTTTAAAAAATTATTTGTCTGAATTGATTTCATTAAAACTCATCCATTTTAAAATGATTTAAGCGACAATTTTCATTTTAGTATATTTTGTAGTCTTTGGTATATTTTGTAATGTTATAGTATATTGTTATACCAGAAATAGTCTTCGGTATATTTGAGTTTTTGCGTGTATATATTAATTTGATATTCTATGGTATATTTTGAATGGATTAGTATATTAAAATAACAGAAATATGACTCAGTATATTTGAGAAATTAAGTTAGTATATTTTAGTTATACTATTTCAATTTTAGTTGCTTTAGTAGACAATCGGTTACTCTATAGTACATTTTGAATGTTATAGAAGTATTCTGTAAATTGACTTTGCGTTGAATTTGACAAATTAAAAAAAAAATAAATAAAACCAAAAATTTATAAACAATTTCATTCAAATATTTCTTATAATATCAAAAAGAAAACACCTCATTGTGGTCTAAGAAATATTAAAAAATGATGTCATGGCTATTTCTATTACAAATCGAAGTGATTCGATTTGTATGTGAAGAAAACAGAAATAATTATAGAGGTGTTACCCTCATTATATGTTGAAAGGTTTTCTTAGAAAAGTGTGTCGCAAAGTTTTAGCTAAGTTATGAAACCCAATAATTATTCTTATTATAATTTTCTAATACACATCGAATTGTGATCATTGCTGCTGCGAATCATCTTTGGTTACTTTTAGAATTGACGAGATCATTAAGAAATGATTCACACACACGATACTTTTAGCTCACGAGAAATGGCCATTTTATGATGATGTGAGAAGCGTTATCGTTCGATCATAAAAATAAAATATGTTTGATTAGCAATAATAATATTGAACAGCTGCGAAAGGGTAACGGAAGTACTTAACTGATGATTATATCAGTTATATTGGGAAGAAGGCTTGTTCATTAGATAAATGATTCTTGAGAAAATCTTTAGATATTACCAAAAGAAATGTAAATTTGTAAGTTTATTAAAGAAATATTTACTGAAGAATTAATGTGAGATGAGTTCATAATAAATCGACCCACAGGGTATCTGCGAGTCAGTCATGCTTGTGTGCTCAGCGGTTTACTTGATCTTAATTGATTGCACACAGTAAACAACAATTAAAATCAATGAACGGAAATGGCAACGAATCTATTTTAATTAAAATTGGAGAAACATTTCAGTTCAGTTGAACGAAACATGTGCGAAAAGGAAAATCATAAACAAGCCATATAGTATAATAATGTACTATATATATTAAGATTAAACGATTCAATGTACACATTCTGTTATCTTTTTCAATTGAACGAGCGCCACGGCGCTTCATAAAAATAGATTGATATTTGTTTTGTTGTCTTCGCGTGCATTTCTTCGGAAATTCTGTCATTGACTATTTACCTTATCGCGTGAGCGCAGAAAAGCCTTCAGCTGGAATAGAGCACTTGGATCTGTGGCCCCCACTGAGGGTGCCTTTGATATGGGCACCAGATAGTCGCGATAACCACGTAATATGGACGCCATGAAGAGCAGAAAAGCCTCCTGAATGCGCTGCTCCAGCACCAGCTGCAAGGCAACAAAATGCAATTGATTAACGATTTACAGAATTTAAAATGGTTGTTCATCTCTTACCTCCCGCTTGCGTTTGCGTATGTCTCGATCCAAGCTATTGGTCGAATCGTAGCTAATCGGTTTGGCATTCTCCAGTTCGGTGAGCGTTTGACGCAACAGTCGAGCGGCACGTTTCGGCAGCAATTTGGGTGTCAAGTGGCGCTGCGAATCGCAAAGCTACAACAAAGAAGTAGTATAAGAACATTAATGAATTGCCAAACACAAATGTATCTCATCTTACGCTTATGTTATTGGTATCCAGATCAATGCAGGTGACATCTGTGGGCGGTTCATACAGATCGAAAAATCGCGAATCGACGCCAATTAAATACGGCACTGGGGCATGCAACACCTCGGCCAAGCCCAGCGGACAGAGCGGTATATAGGGACACTGCCACTTGAAGGGAAACAGCAGCGAGACAATTGCCTCAGCCACGGCAGTCAACGTAGCAGGTCTGCAAAATAAAAAGAGTAGAGTTCTCTAAGTTGAACAAAGAAAAGTTTAATAAACTCGAACCTGAGCGAATGAATGAGTATCTTCTGTTCGGTGAGCGCCAGCAGCAATACGTGCAGACAATTATCGGTACCGAGATTTTGCAATAGCATATAGAAACCGGCTCCACTGCGTGGCAATGGCGAATCCTCGGGCTGTGTTAGCAGAATGCGATCGTTCGATTCGCTGGACAACTGCAGATGTATGCTCGGCGCTGGGAATGGCACCTCGTCCAGCAGCTGGATAATGTAACGTTCCACGGGTATCGGTATATTGATACCATACAGAACCATGCGCTAAATAAAGTGAAGTGAAGTATAAAGTAAATATTCAAAAGTCATTTAGCATACAACTGGCAATTGAATGAGACTTACGTGCAAGTATTTGAGCCACTTATCGAAGGTGTCGCCGAATGGATGATGCGACAGCAGACAGATCGCTTTGATCATGTGCAGCGAATGCTGTGACGCAAACTCCTCGTTCCAGCCTAGCAACTCGCGCTGCTCTGACGACAATTGCGATTCACTGCAAAGTCAAAGGTTAACAAATTGTAAATATTCAACGAATTGTAATGCTTGATTTACACAATTGAATTGCCACAAAGCCAAACGATGCATGAGCGACGACAAAACGAACAAAGATCATCAGCAAAATGAAGATTTTTTAAAAGTGTTTTAAAACATTTTACTTAAATCGATTTAAAGCTAATTATTTAAGCACAATTTCTATCGAATCTATGATTAACATAGATAGATACCATAATAAACACAAAAAAAAAAAAAATTCTTTTCTTTAAATTAGATCACATCTATGATTAACATAATGCAAAATAAAGTTGATTCATAATTTTTTTTCTTTAAATTAGATCACATCTATGATCAACATAAATCGCACCATAATTGAGATCATTTCAAGTGTTGTTAAAAGTATCAATCTGAAACGAATTGTTTACAGCTTAAAGTTGTTTAGTTTGGTACAAAAATGTTTAGGAATCGAGTGAGCATTAAGTTAAAATTCAATAAGTTTTTATCTCATATCTTTAAGTTAGTTAAAACACAGAAATTTCAAAACAATATGAACATATTAAAGGCTTTGAATTGGTTGTACATAAAGTTGATTTGCGTAACTCAAAAATTTTACTGAATTAGAGGAGAATACATTTGATAAATCTTTGTAATAGATCGCAACATGTTGAAGATATCGCTATGAATCTACTTTCTGGTACCAGGAATCGAGTTCTTTAGCTTGGAGTTCGAATGATGCATAAATGCAACGAAATCTCAACATTCCTTGCAACGTTTTAAATAGCAACTAAAATTGTTGAAAGCTTTGGCAATTGTAACAAAATGAATTTGATAAATACATCCCATATTTTATCACTATCACTATGCTTTAAATTTAACTAAACATTTGCCAGTTTGTAGATTGATAGATTGCTAGCTTAGGCTGTCAACGCTATCAAATCACTTAAGAACTATCGAATAACTTACTCGTAATCCTCGTAGAAGGTGAGCGCCGATCCATAGACCTTGTAGGTGCCATCGCTGACGGTTAGGACAAATGTGCTAAAGACCGGACTGATCGGTTTGCGTTTCTCGGTGCCATTGACATGTGGCCACGCCTCCAAGCTAGCGCCCATGGGCAGACAGAAGAGCGGCACACTGGGGCACAGCTGAAGGGGGGAAATCCGTATGATCGACGGTGGGATAGCGTAACAATATTTCCGGTTTATAGCTAATATGCTTGGGCCGATACATGGACTTTTTTGTAGCACAAATACACATCGCTGCCCACAAGGCCCTTGTTCAGCGTCTTGTAGATCAGGCAAAACGCATGCGGCGGTCGCTCTCCTTTGCTCTGAACAATCACACACAGTTCGGTGACCACCAGCTCGTTGCATGGCATTTCGGGACGGGCGCGTCGATAGGTGAGAAATGTCTTGGCCGATGAATTGTTGACGTTGGCAACACGTCCGCCTGGCGTTTCAGCGACAATTTCCGCATCGGACATGATGCGTTCGTGGCCATCATAGAGCACACCTTAAGCAGAGATTAACGAAGATTATTAAGTATAGAAAGTGAGCTAGATATTTGATCCTACCTATGTCTACTAGCGGTGGCCGATCTTTGCCGCGTCGAAAGTATATATAGCATTCGGTGGTGCGCACCGAGCCGTGATTTAAATTCGCTGGCAGGCCGGTGGGCGTGTGCTCCAGCAGCTCGTAGCCATCGGGCAGCTGTTCGCCGAGCAGTGGAAAGAAGACGCCAATGTCGGTGATGGGCTCAATTGTGTTGGCGGCCCGCAATCGTCCCGAATCATTGAATATGTTCTCCTGGAGCAGCTGGGGCTGCTCTGGCATTCCGGCTACCACAAAGTAGTCGGCAATGCGCTTCTCCTCCATTCTCGGGTGTGTTTGTGTTGCGTGTCAAGCTGCAAACAGAAATGTTAAGTTAAGTGATAAGATAGTGACAAAAAATATGAAAAAAAAAAAATTAAAAATATGTAAGAAGTTAGATAGTCTTCGTTTGATATTGGTGAACAGCACTTTTTTTTGGGAGGGAGAATAAAGAAAGCCCATGTCGGGAGCAAAAAAAAAAAAAAAAAAACTTTGTTTACATTGCCGACGCGTCGCAGTCGCTGGTATCGTTAAAGCTGATTACAAATGCACATAAGTAAAAATAAAACTGAAACGACTTTTTTTGCTGTTTGCTGGAGTCTCGCTTTGGACTTTGTTGCTGTCGTTGTCGTTGCTGTTGCTGCTATTGTTGTTGTTGCTGTTGTTGTTGTTTTATATTATGCTGCGACCACAAAAGTAAAACAAAAACAAGTAAGAAAGCTACAGTCGAGTGTACTCGACTGTGAGATACCCGCTACCCATTTTGAATAAAAGCAATATATTTTGCGGTATTATTCTCAAAATATACCAAATATACTACAAAAATACTAAAAATATACCAAATGGTATATGTGGGATACCGATATAGCACCGCATTCAAAATATACCATAGACGGCACAAAACACCAGATTGTCAGCCAAAGCAACTCAGACCCCTAGTAAGTAGGCGTTTTTGCCCATACAAAAGTATTTCTTTAATAACTTCCACAATTTTTATCTGATCGCAACCAAATTTTCAGGAATCATAACTACTACAGTAATTATAGTATATACCAAAATTCGCAGCTCTAGCTTTGAATTTACGCTTGTTATTCGATTTTTTTGATTTGCGGGGGCGGAAGTGGGCGTGGCAAAAATTTGAAACAAACTTGATCTGCGTGCAAACATAACAAATGCTGTCGAAAAAAAATTATAGCTCTATCTCTTATAGTCTCTGAGATCTAGGTGTTCATACGGACAGACGGACAGACGGACAGACGGACAGACACACAGACGGACAGACGGACAGACGGACATGGCTATATCGTCTCGGCTGTTGACGCTGATCAAGAATATATATACTTTATAGGGTCGGAGATGCCTCCTTCTACCTGTTACATACATTTCCTGCCGGCACAAAGTTATAATACCCTTCTACCCTATGGGTAGCGGGTATAACAAGTTCCGCATGATGATTCAACGCCGCTTCCGCCGCTGCTGTCGTCGTCGTCGCTCAATGCCAGAGGCTTTTAGCTTTTGGCTATGTGATGATGGCGTTGTTGTTTAGAGCAATTCCAAAAATCAGTTGTTATGACGTAGAGACGAAGAGCTCGGGGAGGGCTGAACAAGTGGCGCAGCAATGCTTACAATTTCGTTGTTATCTGCTTAAGATGCTGCTGTCCTCTGTTGTATTTTTTTTTTTTGTTCGAATTTTCGTCGTCGTTTTTGCAACTTCTCTTCTCACTACGTTAATTTCAACACACAGCGTTGCACAAACACACACACACGCACACACAACACACACTCGCAGGCACACATATATAACAAATTCATATAAATGTTCATGCAAAGTCGAGAAGACGAGACACGAACAATTCTCATACATACATATCGATATGTAGGCGGCGACATTCGCCCACTTTGCACTTTGTGTCGTTCTAGCCTTCTTTAACTATCGCGCGTCTTTTGTTCAATATAGTTACGTCGTGACCGTTTTATTACATGGCATTTTAATTATTGACAGCTCTAGTTGTTCATATATCGCATTATGCACATCGATTAAAATAAAGCAGTCTTTACGTATTATCGATTATAAACATAAATTGTATCGCTTGCTATATACAATACTCAACTTATGCAATGCAGTTGACAAAATTATATACAAATTTAACAAATTACTTAAATAACATTTTTAAAATTCCAACATTTTGTAGTCCAAGCAAAATAGCGCATAGAAAATATCGATAGCATTGTTTTGAAAAAGTGCAAAGTGCAATGAATAATTTTTTAGCCAAATGCTTACGGAATTTGGCCTGATGTTGATTTGTTTATTGTTTTTTAAATTACTCAACAATGCAATTAAATGAGTTTAGCCGCTTGGCAGTGAGCTGTGCGACAACGGTAGCTTAACAGCTGTGTTTGACAGTTCAACGCATGAATCAGCTGTTTCAACAATTGTGCGATAAGTGTAGCTGAATATATCGATATCACAGAGAAAGCAACTAGGCATCGATATTGCTATCACTAACGCGGGAAACGGTTATAAAAACGAAAAAAAAAGTGTTAAAAATATGCGTTTGTGTAATTTATCAAGTGGTTTTTTTTATTAGTTTTTAATTAATGTTTGTTTTAGTGCAAGTGCAACGATAAAATGCTAATAGAAAGTGTAAGTACATCGTCCAGCCAGTGGCGACCCAATTAATGCTTAGTAATTGAATTAAATGTGCAGCAGAGCGCGTCTAGTCGGAACAATGGCGTCACATGCATTAGACCCAATTATGCTTTTTATGGCTTAAAGCCAAGCGTTGTCTATTATTCCTAATTTACAGCGTCACAGTGGGTAACCGTTCTTGTTGTCCATTGAGCCGCATTGCCTGATTTCATTCATTCGTCCATTCATGGCTTACTCCATATGTTCCACTCAACTTGAGTGCTTTTCAAATCACTTATTGCGCACTTCACTCAACGTGAGTGCTTTTAAGCCTCTGACTCGCGCTCGTTTGACTCGTTTTTTGTTTACAAATATTCTGTCGTGCTCATTTGAGTCCATTCCATTGAGATTTGCATGCGCGCCTGTTGCATTCGTCCGTTCTACGTTGTTGTTGTGTGTGTGTGTTGGTTGTGCTTTAATGGATTCGGCTTCTTTGGCTTCGATTGCCTTTTCATTTAAACATGTGATAATCGAATTATCGCTTGTGTCATTGTCACTTAATTGCATCTTAATCAACTGCTCATCTCCAGAAATTTCTGCAATATGTTAATGATTTGCATACTTACTGCAAATGTCGCAAAACAAAGCAAAGAAATTCAGGGTGGTAAATTGAATTAATTTAGATTGAAGAAAAGGCAATAGTGTTGAGTTTCTTCTGGAAATTTAGACAAAATTAAAAAAAAAAGATATTTTTAAGTTAACTGATTGTCAGATGTCGATTATTCTGAAATAGAATAGTTCAGAATATAGTTCTTTCTTTTAATTGGGCCTTATATAGAGTCCTATTCAGGCTTCTAAGACAATAATAATTATATAATTATTTCATATTTATTATATTATTATACGACTATAATAATAATAAAGTAATTCGTTTTACAACTTTAGTATTTAATTTGATGTTATAATCTCTCATATTTTTTATATATTTTAATAAGGCATTGAATATATTAGCCATATTGAAAGATAATAAAATAGAGATTATAATTATAAGATAGAATTCAATTTTAAATTATATTTTGTTGTAAAATGAATTGTAGCTACCTACACATGTATATGTATGTAAATGTACGTATGTTACATACTTGAATATAATTTACCATTTCATCGAGTTTACAAATTGAAATGCAAATCAAATGTGTATTTGTGTATTCCTTTTTATACCCGCTACCCATAGGGTAGAAGGGTATTATAACTTTGTGCCGGCAGGAAATGTATGTAACAGGTAGAAGGAGGCATCTCCGACCCTATAAAGTATATATATTCTTGATCGGCGTCAACAGCCGAGACGATCTAGCCATGCCCGTCTGTGTGTCTGTCCGTCTGTCCGTCTGTCCGTCCGTATGAAACACTGGATCTCAGAGACTATAAGAGATAGAGCTATAATTTTTTTTCGACAGCATTTGTTATGTTTGCACGCAGAGTTTGTTTCAAATTTTTGCCACGCCCCCTTCCGCCCCTGCAAATCAAAAAAATCGAATAACAAGCGTAATTTTAAAGCATACAATAATAACATACATAACATAACATAATAAATACAGTAATAACTATAGTAGTTATATTTCCTACATTTAGTTGCGATCGGATAGAAATTGTCGAAGTTATTAAAGAAATACTTTTGTATGGGCAAAAACGCCTACTTACTAGGGGTCTTAGTTGCTTTGGCTGACAATCTGGTATATTGTGCCGTATATGGTATATTTTGAATGCGGTGTTATATCGATATACCACATATACCATTTGGTATATTTTTTGTATTTTTGCAGTATATTTTGTATATTTTGAGAAGAATACCGCAAAATATATTGCTTTTATTCAAAATGGTATCTCACAGTCGAGTACACTCGACTGTAGCTTTCTTACTTGTTTTAGGTGACTTTATTTTTAAATGCTTGCTAAAAATACGTGTAATGCTAAAATGGTAAAAGCTAATTTATTTTTAATTGTCCTTTGGGTTTTCTCAAAGTACTTTACATATTAAAGAGGAGCCACACTGTGGAAAATATAACATAACAATTCTAAGGAGGAAGAAATATACATATAAAAATACATACTTAATACACTTGAAACCGCACTAAGCTCGATTAAGTTTATTATTATTAGTAATTTCTTAAATATTAGCCACTAAACTACTGAAAAACAAAGTACCCTTCTTAATTTTGAATTAAAATAGATAAATAATAAGTAGTACACTGAATCAATGAAGAGTCAAATATATTATCTAATTTCATGTTTCGATTTTATGTTGACTTTAACTGGATTTACTTGCTAGCCGGATTATGAATGTAGGTTTTCATCTATTTTTAGTGGAATTCAATACGCCAGCTAGCAAAACGCACTCAGGATACTTTCGAGTGGGCGTACGCAGCAAAAGCACTCAAACAAACAAAAATGACTCATTCGTCACTTCGCTTCGCTTCGCATTCGTTTACCGTTGTTCGTCGAGTGTTCGGTGTGTTCGGGTCTTCGAGTTCGGTTGATGTTTTGTTTAGTTTTTTTGTGTGTATGTGTGTGTGTGTGTGTGCGTGTGTGTGTCGTCAACTTGGCCACTTGGCTTGTGATTTGAATTGAAAGCGCGCAGTTCGCATGCGAATGTCCTGACCGACGGTTGTGTGGCCGGCACAGCATCCGAGCAAAAGAAAAAAAATCACTCAATTTCAAAAATATATTGAACACAAATCGTTTCGAAAAATGTGTTTTCCAAAAAAGTGTGTCTATTAGCAAAATAAAAAAAAAAACAAAATACTCGTAAATTTGTAATAATAATTGAAATATATTTTTTTGGTTTTTTGTTCTGTGCGATAAACAAAGAGAAAAAAAATCCAAACAAAACACAAGTGTAAAATGCCATAAAGATAAAAGATTTAATACTTATAATTCAATGAATTAAATTTGAGCAAGTGAAACAAAAAATATCTAAAACATAAGTGCGAAAAATTCATCCAGAGTCTCAACTGTCTCTCCATCACATCTGGCAGAAATAACATCTGATTTTTGATCTTTTGGTGTAAAAAAAGAAAAATACGAAAAACAGGTGAGTGCACCGCATAATTGCTGGAAATTGAATTATGAGGCGGAGGAGAGTGTTGGGCTTGTGTAAAACGGTAATTCTATTACCTTCAACTTGCCAAAAAAAAAAAAATATATGTATATATATTTATACTATATATAGAGAGTACTTGTCTTCAGTTCAATTGGCGTTGAATTTGAAATTTTGTGGTTGCTCAATCAGCTGAAAATTGAACAAATTTTTCCATTTCGAAAGCTTGACGCCAAAAAAGATTTTGTGTGTGTTTTTTTTTGTATTTTCGTTTTTCTTTTATTGTATTTTGAAGAAAATGTGATTTAATTAGACGGCCGTCATTTGGCTGAGGAGTCCCTGACCTCTCTCACTTTCTCTCACTAGATGGATGGTTGCTTGGTTGGTTGGTTCGTTGGTTCGTTGCTTGGATGCTTGAAAAGCAAAAGCAGAAGCAACGAACGGCATTTAAATTCACAGACGGCATAAAGCTCATTAGCATATTGTCGCCGGTCATCAAATTTAGAGGCAGATGTTCCAAGTTCCAAGTTCTAAGTTTCCAGTTGATTGATGAGCCGAGAACTGTGTGTCCACAGTCCTCAGTCCTCAGTCCACAGTCCGCATCCGTGTCTAGTCAAGTCCCAGTTACAAATAGTACAAATGCTGATTCACACTCATACTCTGGTTTTTTTGGTAACCTGGGGACAGACAATATGATGCCAAAGAGCCGGCCTGTTCACAAAATTTACCTTCACGTTGTTAAGCTAGAGAAATTGAAACGCATTAAACAAAAAAGATGAAACATCTTTCTCCTTCCACTTTTAGGGAGATTTTCGCATTCGCAAATAGAAGGGAACTCAAGTACTTTTGGGACTGGTCAAAACCTGTCGAAAATCTTGAGGATTTTGTGTGCCAATTGAAGTGACAAAGTTTTATTAATTGCTCAAATTGTTTGCCATTCAATTATCGCTCAAACAATTTGATATTCTATAAATATTCTCTGTGCTTTGATGCAAATTATTCAATTCGTTGTTGCGAAAAGTCAATTGAAAATATTCGAAAATAATCATCGAAAGATTGTGCATAAATCACAAATTTTATTGGACAACTAAGTTTGTGACTTTCTGTTTTATGGAATGATTAAATGGTTAAGTTAAAGTTATTCAATTGACTAAGTTGCCACATTTTAGGTTTCCAAATTAAAAACATATTTTAATGGAAATGGCTAAGATGATGAATTTGAAATTCAAAAATTAGAAATATAAATTTACAGACGATGCAGAACTTTCCATTTTAAAATTATAAATATCATATTTCTAATGCTGAATTCAAAATTTTAAATCGCAAATAATTAATAATTAATTAATTATAAATTTATAAATATAATTATGTATATACATTTCAAAATTATAAATATAATTTATAATAATTTCAAATTAGAAATTATAAACTGAATTTTCATTTCGTTCTTTTCTTTTTTTTTCCAATTTTTGCTAAGTATTTCAAAATATATTTCATCTGAAGGTAAAAGTTCTTTGAATAGCTAAAATGGTGAAATTCGAAAATTATAAGTATATATTTGATGATAAATTCTAAACTTTAAGACGTAAATATAATTTGATTTAATATTAAACAAAAGTAAACTAAAAAGTATAAATACTCCTATATTTATGATGCTCATTTCTAAATTAAAAAAAAAAAAAAATTAAAAATTTTAAATATTAAATATTAAATAAATTCTAAATTTTAAATTTTAAATCTAAGTCTTAATTTTGATTTTTTTAAAATATAATTTTATTCAAATGCTAAATTTAAAACTCCATAATGATTATTATATTTATAAAGCGAAATTTTAAATCTTTTTTTCCTTTTTCGTTTTTTCTTTTTTTTTTGACATTTTTTGCTAATCATTTGGAACGATATTTCATCTGAAGACAAAAATTGGTTGGATAAAGCTGAATTTCGCTCAAAATGATAAATATAAATATAATTTAAATGCCGAAGATGCAGAACTTTAAATTTGAATATTATGAATATCATATTTATGATGCGAAGTCCTAAATGTTAAATCATTAATATATTTTTATTTCAACTTTGAAATGGATAGCCTAATTTTCATATCTTGTTTTTTTGACAATTTGTGCTAAGCATTTAAGATGATGTCTGAAGACAAAAGTTGATTTTATTAAGCTAATTTTCGCTCAAGTTTATAAATATAATAATTTGATTTAAATGCAAGATTCGAAATTCCATAATGATTATTATATTTATAATGTAAAATTTTAAATTGTAAATATAATTTGGTTAGATACAAATTTTAATTGGATTCCCTATTTTATTTTTCTTTTTCGTTTTTTCTTTATTTGGACATTTTTTGCTAATCATTTGAAACGATATTCCATTTGAAGACAAAAGTTGATTGGATTAGGCTAATGTTCGCTCAATACACTTCAAAATAATAATTAATTAATATGAATAGGAATTCAGCACTTGAGCAATTCCTTTGAATCAACGAAGCTTAAGCTAATTATAGTCCCATCTAAGTCGCATTGTGTCCCAATTGGTAATAGATAAACTGGTCTGTAATTAATTAGTTTTCTTTTTTTGGGGATCATTAAGCCGAAGTCCATTTGAATCGCTTTGTTGAAATTTGAATTGTAAACGCTTTCGTGAGAAATTCAATTCAAATTTTGGTTAAAGAAGAATTTTCTTCTTGCACTTGCTTTGTGAAGTGTCATGAGGATAAGAGATGCATTTAATTTCAATTTGCATTTCATGTTTGCAACATGTTTTTTTTTTTTTTTATGTACATTTAATTGGGCTAATTAGGTGCGAGATGGCTGTTAATGTAACGCGAACAACATTCGCATTAAGTGATTAAATGAGAGAGTGAGTAAAGTGAAGTGAAGTGAAACAAATGCGAGATATGCGAATTGCGCATTGAATTAATGAGACAAATGTCAAAATTGAATGGGTTAAATGGCGCCAAAGGCGGCGGCATGGGAAATGACTTAGAAGATGGGGAAGAGGGAAGAGGAAGGGGGCGGAGTAACGAGCGAATGCTGGAGAATCTTTGACTGGCCGCAGCATCTCAGCAGCAGCCTTAAACTTTAGCCAAGTTGCCAGTTGCCAGTTGCCAGTTGGCTACAGAAAGTGAAAGAAAATTTATAAACTTTTCATAATATTTTAACAAGAATTTAACGCTGCAGGCGAGGAAAAGCCCACACTCCAACAGACTCGACCCAACAAGCTATGCTCAGGCAAATGGACCAAGATAAGGCATTAAATATGAACAAGTTAGAATGTTGAAACTACCACACCACCAAAACTGACGCGACTTGATGCTACCCTGTAAATGGTAAAAGTTTACTACAAATTTGTGGCTAACTTTGATATGTATTTCTTGTTCTTCAAAACTTTGAATATGTATAGTTATTGTTACTAAGTTAGCAGTGCATATACCCCAAGTGTGTAGATTGCAGGGTATGCTTATGAAAAAGCTACGCAAAACGTTGACTTTTCCTGTGTCTTGCATCACTCTCAAAATGGGAACGGAGCCCGTAAAAATGCCACAACGCCAGAGTCAATGACAAAGCTGTGGCATGAGCACAGGTGGTGGGCGTGGCAAACACTACTTGCCACATTCCACATGAATGTCCAACCCCAAAGTTCTCTTTTTCCTTTTTTTTTTTTTTTTAGAATGTTTTGCTTATTGTCAAGTTGGCAAGTGCAGCCGGCATATACATACATATATAGAGATAAGTCAGATAAGTACGTTCACGTCTCAGCAATATCCATGGTCATATCCATGAACATATCCATAGCCATGTCCACTCTCTGTGGCCAGAGCTCTAAGCCCTTGGCTTGCCTTGCCTTGATTTTAGAAAAGCCAGCAAAGAAGCTGCTTCTGCTCTTGCTTTTGCTGTTGCATACTTTGTGGCGCCAGTTAAAACAAATTTATATCTGCGATATGTATCTGTCGTGAGTTTCCAGATACTTTGCTGCCTCTCTCTCCCTCTCTCTCCCTCTCTCTCCCCTCTCTCTCTTTCTCCCCCTTTCTGCAGTGGCAGATTTGCAATGACATTAGCCTCTCGTCTAGCGTTTACTTGGCAGCTCTTTGAATATTCTATCAATTACGGCTGGCATTTTGATCTTAACGGAATGTTGCATTACTTTTTTTTTGCTTTTCGCATAATGTTTTCTTTCAATTTCAAGTTTGTTCTACATTTTTGAAGCCAAGTGCATTAATTTCATACTCTTACAATATATATTTTAATTGCAATTTAATAGACACTAGACAGGCTAAAGACTTTAGTTTGATATTCAGCATTGTTTATATTTTCTTGTTATCACTTAAACGATCTTTGATTAATAAACTCACTTATATTTGGTCAAAATTTACGTTTAAATGTTATGATTAATTCATTCTCATGTTCAAATAACTTTTTTTGTTTATTAATAACATTTCAAGGGCACCTCTTAAAATGCAATATCGAAAATATTTGAATATAATAACTGTGCACAGTTTAAAATAGCAGTGCCTACAATTTTTTCTTTTTGGGTAACTCAATATTTAAAGATGGATAATAATAAAAAAAGGATGCATTATGATTGATCATTGAAATAGTTTTGTAGCTGTTTCACTGCTATTTCACAGCTGTATTTTTGTATAAAATGTAAATTTAAATAGACTAGACATAAATAAAATGTTCAAAAAGTTATGAGAAAATATTTAAGAAATCAAAATGAAAAGGTAAATTTAAGTAATTCATAATGCTTGTAATTGTAATTATATATGAACAAGCACAAGACAAATTTTATTGAAAAATGTGGCAACATTTAAAATTAAAACTATCGTAAAAAAGTCGCATGGCTGCAAATATTATAAATTGTTATTCAACTAAACATAAATTTCACAAAAGTTCTTCGGCAAAAATTATATAATTTCTAATAGCAGTAAACAAAATATGTTTTAATTGAACGGACTGAAGATATAGTAAATAGTCTTTTCAAAGAGTTTGAGAAATGATTAAAGAAATTCATATAAAAAATTATAATTTCTGAAAGCAATTTCAAATTTATTTGAGCTAACATTATACATTTTATTCAACTAAACATAAATAATATTTTGAAACAGTTTTTATGCAAATATGAAAGAATTCGTGATATCAGTAAACTAAGCAAATTTTATTTAAAAAAGATTGAAAATAAATAATATTTTTCAAATAGTTTTAAAGTTTTTTAAATGCTTTGTATGTGAGAAGACTTAACTATACTTGACTGTTTTCGGTTTAAATATTGTGTTTTGTGTCGCTTGACAGACAGTTGAGACAACCAAAAAACTGTAGCATATTTTGCGGCGCATATGCAAATTCAAGATGCAGATGAGTGAGCTCGACTTTGAGCTACGCTGTGCGAATTATTTGTAAGTAGTTGGTTAGAATTGTTGTTGTGATTCATCAGTTGAACTTTGTAATGGAAAATTGTATGCTACTGATCAGTAATATATTTCTTTAATAAGTTAACTACTACGGCTGGACTACGGCTGTTTTCTTTTGGTTGCGGAGTATAGACAGTAAACAAAAAAGAAAGTACAAGGTAACAGGGCTACACATTTTATGAGCTTGCTTCAGTACACACACACACACACACACATACACATACACACAGAGAGACGCACACAGATGAGCATACAGTCGCTTATGCATATCATGAAAAATTTATAAAATGCTGGTTACTCTCTCTTGTTCTCCCATGTTGCCATTACTGTTGCTTCCTGTGTGTGTGTGTGTAAATTTAATTGATTGACATTATTTAAGCGTAAAGACAAAAATGTGCCTGTAAACAAATGAACAAATGACATGTAAATTGTTTACCCACAAAGTGTTTTACCCAAAAACGAAAACTCCAAATTGAATTTCATTCTTAACTTTGGAGTTAAATATAATTGTGTATGTTTTGTAATATTTTTGTACATTTTTCTTTTTTTCCACAAGTATTTCTTTTTGATTAAAGTAATTTAATTATAAAATAAACATTATATTATTATTATTTTGATTGTAATAACGAATACAATTCCTTATTGCATTAACCATTATGCGTAATGCATCATAGTGAAAAATTCGTATAACTAAGTTATCTTTATTAGCGAAGCTAAAAACATCGATATTTCTTATTGCAATATTTTCCGATGTTTTTATTAATATCGTTTTGAAGCGATGCATCGATGTTTAACTAAATATTGATCTCCTAATTTCACAATGTTGCTTAATTGTGATAAACTTAAGTTTTTGTATTATCAAAAGAACATAAAAAAAATAATTCTATGGGAGTTTTATGATAAAAATGTTTACATATTTTAATGGAATGAAGCATTTATTTTTTAAATTTATTACAAAATTAAATGATGTATCGTGTATTGATTTTTTTATAGCGATGTTCATATTGATGTCTACATTTTTATTAATTTCATAATGTTCTTTAGTTGCTATAATTTGAAGTATTTGTATTTTCAAAAAAGCAATTAACAAAAAGGATTTATAAGGGAATTTGCTGATTCAAATGTTTACATATTTTAATAAAATGAAGCATTCTTTATTTACCGATGTATCGTGCATTGATTTTATTAGCGATGCTTTCCGATGTTTTTAGCTATCGATTTTAAGCGATCCATCGATGTTCTATTTTTGAAAACATCGAATAATATTCACATCTAAGTTTTTTTTTCGAACTTGCATCACAATTCTTTATATTTCTGCACAAATGTTCATTAACCTTTATCTTTTTTTACAAATAAATATTCTACCATCATAAATATCTTAAATTGCAGCAATATTTATAATTTGTTTAGCAATTGTTTGTATTTAAATATACCAAGATGTTAACACAATGTGATCAAATTGTGTGCTTATGAGATCGCGCGAATTGCGGGCGATTTGGTTGTTGGGAACACGAAAAGTCAGCCACACAATTATCCTTTGTCCATTTGTGCTGCTGTTGTCTCAACTCCTTTATTTTTATTCTTGCTGTTGTGTGCAAATTAAATATGAAATGTCGTCTGGCAGTCTGCTAAATGCTCTCTCAACTGCGCTGCTCACAATTAGTTAATTGACTTAAAATTGTTCAGTTTGTTGTCGTTGTTGTTGTTGGTGTTGTTGTTGTTGTTGGTGTTGTTGTTGTTGTTTCTTGGTGCTACTTGGCGTTGTTGCTCATCAGTGTTATCGAGATGAAAGCAAACTTTCATTTCTCAGAAGCCGAAGGAAAACATTCACACACTGAGACAGATAAACACACATACAGAGAAACACACACACACACACACACACACACAGACATACACAAAGACACTCACATACACTAAAAGAGCGAGAACGCGAGAAAGTCACTTTGAAGTTCCCATGCAGAGGAGTCAGGAAAACTGAAGTGTGGGCGAGGCGCAGGTAGAGAGTGGGAGGAAGAGAGGGAGGGGTGGTAGGTGGGGGGAGTTGCGCTGCATGCTAATCGAGTCAAAATTTGCCCCGAGGAGTTGTTGCTGCCGTTTCCATTACACCAAGATGTGCGGTTGTTCTTTTTGTCGCGCGGCATTTGTAAATAATTTATGAAGAAATTAAACTGCTTTTCGCTTTTAATCTCCCTCATTCTTTCCCCTTACTCACACACGCGCATATTGCCAGCTAATTATCTGTTGCCTGCTTTTAGGCGAAGCAACAAGAAAAGACAAAAAAAAAAATAGGAGAAGAATCTTCAGCGAAACTAGCTAATTGAATTGAAAAGTTTTTTTGTGGCAAGTGAAAAGTTTTCAACCAACGCAACACACGCGTTTTTTGCCTTAGGAAAGCGCAAAAATTGAAAACTGTTACACACACATAGAAGACAAGAAGCAGAGAAGTAAAAGCCAAGCAAAGTTATGAGCATCAGAGTCACACAAAATTTCATTGCCTGCCATGTTGAAGGACAGTCATAAGTCCGCTCAGGCATGCTTCGTATTTGTCTTTGCAGCGAACAGAAGGAACGTTGATAACAAGCAAGGATGGCTCACAGCTTGTTGCTTTTTGACTAAGGCCAAAGCCAAGAAGTACTAGCGACAGAGAGAGAGAGGGAAAGTTGACAGAGAAAGAGAGGGGCAGGAAAAGAGACAGCGACAGCGACAGGGACAACGTCAGAGGCAGAGGCACTTTGTCCGCCAAATAGTTGGCTCTGCATTTTGGCCACACGAAATTGCGCACATTCATTTCCTTTCCGGGAACTCGACGGCAGTCAAATGAGCACGCCCACACACACACACACACACACACACACACACTCGCACACCCACGCAGCAGTAGAGCGAGATAGAGATATTGACATGGCATAGGTCAGCTCAACTTGGCTCAATTCAGCTCAACTCAGCTCAGCTGTGCGACGCGAATTATCTTCTATGCGACACTAATTTAATTGCAAATTTATCAGCTGTGTTTGTTCATTCTTCTATTGCCACCACATTACTGCTTCTGTCCATACATAGATCACATTTTGGGCTGAAAGCGAACTACGCATGCTGTGCATATTAAATCAGTTTTTGTGCTTCCCAAAGAGTTCAAATTAGTCTGCAATTTTAATTACTAGTTGTGCAAGCTATTTCATTTTAGATCTATATTTCATTAACTCGCTTAACCGACGCAACAGGTTTTAACAAAATAGGCTGTTAAATGCAACGAAGTTAAGTATCCGAAGTTTTATCTGTGATGAAAGCAGTTTCATATCTGTAACTCGCTTAGTGGCCACCAAAGGTGTTAACAAATTATGCCGTTAAATGCAACGATGTTAACTTAAAGCAACCGCATTTTTCTCTGTTATTATCTCTGGTTTTTATGCATTTATTGTGCGAGTATTATTTGAAACATAGACAGCAAAGTCATTATAGAGTGGCCGTTAAGTGAAGTGTAGTGAAAATAGGTTTTACTTTTCTGCAAATTGAATTACAAGAGTTGCTGTATTTTGTACAACTGAAAGCTTCGAAAGCAGTTGCAGTTGGTTTTGTTTATGACTCCCTTAGTGGCCACAGCAGGTGTCAACAAATTTGGCTGTTAAATGCAATGATGTTAAGATTGAAGTAATCAAATGACTCTCTGATGTTTTTGTTTATTTGGCATAATTGTTTCGTGTCTGAGTATTGTTCAATACACACGTTAGCCGCCAAGTCATTATTTTTTAGGCAAGTAAGTGTGGCCGTTAAGTGAATATTCTACTTATATTAGAAATGACTATTAGTCTATGAATAAATTACTTGTCCAGCAAGTAGTTGATAAATTTTGTATAACTAAGGCTGAGAAAGCAGTTGCATAGTTTTTTGCTAACTCGCTTGGCAGTGTTAAAAGCTTAGGTTGTTAAGTGCAACGAAATAAAGTTACAGCTATAGAATTATTCTCAGTAATCTCTATGATTTTTATTTTGTTTTTTTGTCCATTAAATTAGATATAATAGTAAATATTTTGTAGACAAATGCAGTGTGGCCGTTAAGTGCACATGACTTAAAGTGAAGCGGCTCTTAAGTGATTTATGCACAAAGTCTTAAAAAATGAATGAGATTATTCTAATGCATTAACTTAGTATTTTTTATTGCTATTTTGAGAGTTATATTTTCCTGTAATAAACTCCACTCAATTTGTATTTTAAAAATGTATTTAAAGTTGCAAGAATTATATTATTTTTTACATACTCATATTTTTCATAGTTTACTTGTAATAAACTTAACTCAATTTGTATTATTTACTCCCACAATTTCGGCAAACTTGTGTGCTTAGTGTTATAACTGAATTAAACAGGTTGCTCGGCAAAATGTGCAATGAAACACAATTGTCATAGATGATGCGGATACAGGACAGAAGAGGAGAGAAGGACAACAACAAAGTAGAGCATAGGATTTGTGCAGAAGCTCGCATCTCACACAATTAAGCCTAATTCAAGTTAAACATCAACGTGCGACCCGCTCTCGCTTGCTTATTAAAATTTATGATTCACTCTATGTTCGAGTGGATCTATGTGTGTGTTTGAGTGTGCGTGTGTGTGTGTGTGTGTGTGTTAGTGTGTTTGTGGGGCGGTGATGGAGAAGTTTTACAACTTTTGGCCGAATTGTAAAGTCGGATACGCCCCCAAAGCAATAAAACATTTACGCCCCCAAAAGTATGCAATGTGCATGTTACAGTAGTCAATTGTACTCTGTATTAGTGTGCGTGTGTGTGAGTGTGTGTGGGGAGTCAAATGTCACAAAGGAGCATGTTGCTTAAGCAACGGCGGCAGCATAAAAAATTCAACAAAAGAAATGCGAAAATATGTCAGCGGGTTAAGCAGCAGCAGCAGCAAGATGAAAGAGTGGAGAGGGAAGAGTGGAGAGGCGTGATCCTGGCATTAAATTATGAACTCAACAATGCATGCGGTGCCTGCGGAGTGGAGACAGCTTACAAAAGGGTGTGGCCACACCCACACACACACACACAAACTTGTCACAAAGTTTCTCTTTAGTGCAAATCGCTTTTTACAATTCGCCGCAATTTCGCCAACTCTTTCGCTAACTTTAAATCTTTTGCATGCTAATCGAATGTCGCAATTTGTCGCAAAGTTTTAGCAAACAACAATGTTTCATAGTTTTTCTTCCATTCTGTTTCCTTAATTTTTTTAAATTGTTATTTTACGATCATTTCACGGCGAATCCAAGAAGTTTGCGCTTATGGGAACACATTCGCGTGCGATAATAGTGTTGCATGTTGTTTCCTTCCTCTTCCTATACTGGCTCTTGGTTTGAACATAACTTTTACTTAAATGTTAAGTAGTTCTATACACACTCACACACACACACACATACAGAGAGAGAAATACATGCGGCAGGAAGAGCGGAGGAGGGTTGCTAATTTGATTTTATTAATGAAATCATTAGTAGAAATGACAAAACGTAGCCCCCAAAGGTAAGGCCGAGGTCAGGACACGGTTGGAAGTCGGTCAGAAGTTGACCGGGCGCAATGGATTTAATGTAGCATGTGAGTGGTCGTTACAGCTATTCCTTTTGTATACCCTGTCAACCGCAGAGTGAGCACAAGGGTAGTTTAGCTCGCGAAGTCGGATGAATTTGGTGTATGAGAAATATTGATATGATGATTAATTCAATCAACTCTTTCGATATTTTACTTTAAATTTATATTATTTATATTTGTTATTCTATTTTTATTATTATATTTTTTAATCAAATTTTGTATTATAAGATTTATATATATATAAGATTTATGACACTGGGCTAATAATATATATAAAAATGGTATTTAGAATTTATACAATTTATTTCATATATCTTTTACTACACTATCTTTTCTTATACTATGGTGAAAACATACATTTATGTTAATGTAATTTGGAGTTTATACAATTTATTTCAAATATTTTTAACTTATATTTTAATAAATGTGATTAACACAAAAGTATGGACGATTTTATAAATTTACAAATTTAATAATATTAATATCAAAATACGAGTATAAGAATTTTAGATCTGTTTCATTTAATTCTAACGAAGTTATTTATTAATATTATTTTCTTCTTTCTACTCTTGTTATTATTGTATTTTATATTACTATTTGAAAGCTTAGCACTTCATTTTAGCATATAATGAAGTACATACTTTCAAAGTGTAAATGAATTTATATGATACTATATGATTTAATATTTAATTTATCATTATACGTAACTTGGAATAATATTCCATAGAGAGCTTTCAGCTTTTATATAATAGAAATTTAGAGACATTTTATATTTTTAATTACAATTAAATCGTGATATATGTTAAAGCAAAATATGTAGGGTATCTATTTGTTCACCTCACATTTGTTGCTCTTTTCTTTGTGTTATTTTTCTTGTTTTGCGTGCTCATTCATGGCTCTGTGGCTCTCCTCTCTCCTCTCTGCCTCTGTCTCTGGCTCCTGCGGTGTCATGTCAGTCGCTCATTTCATGTGTTCATTTTCGGGCGCAATGGGTGGGCGTGGCAGAAACTCCCGCCCACCTGGGGCGTCCGCTGAAAGCGTTACGGTAAACATATAGTATATTGCGATAAATTCGAGCGGCAACGGATGCGGTCATTTACACAAATTAAATATTTGCTTTTTACGCTATTGTAACTGAAGCGTCCTCAGCGTCGTCGTCGTCGTCGTCCAATTTTCCCGCAGCCATGTTAAATTAATTGAGGCGTTTTTTTTTTTTTTTGATGTGTGTATGTGTGTTGCAACAAACAGTGGCAACAATTGAAAGCAGCAGTTGCAACAACGACAGCAACAGCAACGAAACATCTGCAAATAACAAATACGAATTTACGCAATTCATTTGGCACCTGCAAGCAAAGATTTAAATGTTGAACCATCGAATTTACGGATGTTTGATTAATGCGTTTAAAAACATGTTGTAATTTTAACTATAAAGTAACGAAGGTCTTTAGATCTCTTATGGAATTTGGTCGAATAAAATGTTTAATCCAAATAGTTGGAATTATTTCATTAATTTAGTTGATGAATTGGAATGTGAATTCATATGAGCAGAAAATACAATTCTTTTACAGTATTTGTTGCATATTAATTTATACTTTTCTTTCTTATTAATGACTGAAATATTGCCAGCAATTAAGCAAGTGAATTTCTCTAAATTCCTTCTGATTTGCCAACAAAGAATGCACCTTGAGAATTCCCCTATTTATTTTGTTATTATTTTTATTATTGAAGCATAGATTGCAAATTAACTTATAACCAAAGAAGGCTATAGCCTTCAATTTTTTTTTCTTTTTACCTTTAAGTCTGCTTCAATGTTTACTATATTTCAATCATCGTTTTTTTTGGCGTGTTCTATTAGCTGATAGATAGTTTTGAGCTATACACTCAAACTTTCTTTCCCATTGAGATGCTAATGTGTTGCTCTTGGCTCCAAACACTTTTCATTCATTCATTGGTTATTCTCCTTTCGGCATTTCTTTGCAATTCAATTTTCTACGCTGCTTCAACTTTTGTTCATATGGTGTTGAGCAATTTAATTGACATGTTGATAAAGTGTGTGAAGCACACTACGTTAAAATGCTGCGATTAAAGCTTTCCTTACTGACAACTATTTCAGTTCATAAACAAAGTTAAGCTTTCAGCTATTTCAATTCAAATTAAATAAACATGCATATTGTTTAGCTAACTGTATAATAATTATTATACCTGTTACCCATAGTGTAGAAGGGTATAATAACTTTGTGTCTGCAGGAAATGTATGTAACAAGAAGAAGGAGGGCGTCAAGAGCGTCAATAGACAAGATGATATAGCCATCTCCGTTTGTCTGTCTGTCCGTCCGTCTGTATGAACACCTAGATTTCAGAGGCTGTAAGAGATAGAGTTGAAATTTTTTTCCATAGCACTTGTTATGTTTGCACGCATATCAAATTTGTTTCACATTTTTGCCACGCCCACTTGCGGCCCCTCGAATCGATAAATGTCGAATAAGATGCGTAATTTTGAAGCTAGAGTTGCAAATTTTGGTACAAACCAAAATAACTATAGTATTTACGATTCCTGAGAATTTGGTTCTGATCGGATAGTTATTAAAAAATTTTTTCAGGTTCGCTTAATATTCAATTGATATTTCGATAAAGTTTTTTTTAAGGTTGGTAGGGTTGGTAAATATAAAACAAAGAAATATGTTGTTACATTATAGACGCTAACGATGTTATTCTACATTCAACACTTTCAACTTTGATTAGGTATTTTTTATTGTTTGTAAATTGAGATATATAATTATGCTGTTGGCATTATGAACCTAAAAGTAGTATCTTCAAAGAATGGGTTTCAGATTATGGAAGCATGGGTTGAGGCAAATATGTAGAAGGTTTGTTTGTGACATTGTCGTTGCTTCAGAGACTGCGTTGTTTGTTGACATGTGAACAGAGCACACAAACTGTGGCGCATATAGGCACAGCACAGGACTGGCTTGGAAGCAAACGTAAGCACAGCAAACAAATCAGACTTGAGGCAAGAAGCTGTATGTGTGTGTGTGTGGCAAGAAGGTGATTCTGCTGTTGCTGCTGCTGTAAACGCGCTGAGGCGCTAAACGTGCTGGCTAAATGTTTGACTTTGGCAGAGCAGAGCAGAGCAGAGCAGAGCAAGAAACGACGACGGCAAATGATAACCGATAAATGAGGCGGCAGCTCTTATCACGAGTCAACTGCCACGCCCTCGAAAAATAGCCTTCAATACGGTCGCGTCGGCTTCCGCTAAGACAATAACCGATGCTAATGTATTATACGTGTCAATGTTGAATCCCGTTTGAATGATATCAATGCGAATGTGTGTGTGTGTGTGTGTGTGTATTAAGTATGCGCCCCCTTGGCTCAATCTGCTGCTGACTTTAGGCATCATAAAACATTCTCAGAGCCTCGCACACATTCTCAGTATCAGTCTCGAGTCTCGAGTCTCAGTCTCCTGCTCCGTCTAGTCGCAAAGTCAGTCCCCTGATGGAAGTGTTGCCTGCCAATTTGTGACAAATGCCTGAGTCGTCGCACAATGGCATTGATCAGCCAACAAGTTGTGCGGCCAATCAATGGCCGAAGCAATGGAATTGATGGACAAGCGATAACACATTACGATGACCTTTTCAAGTTATCGATCAATGTTGTCAATGTTGAACGAAATTTATAGAATAAATAGTTAAGAAACACACTTGAATTTAATTCGTTAGTTACACTTTTCTATTTTTCAAAATGTGTATATCAAATTATATTTATTTGGCGCCTCTTTCATAATACATTTAATTCATTGTTCCGACCACTCAAAGTTATCGATCAGTTGTCAATGCTGAACAAAATTTACTACTTATATTTATGAGACACTCTAGAATTGAATTCTTCAATGATGCATTTATTTACATGTGCTCATTTTTGTATTCATAACATTTAGAGCTGTGATCTCTTAAAGGTATAAATATTTAACGTATTTAAGCGACACTCTTGAGTTTAATTCTAATTATTTATTATATAATACTCTTATTATATTATGTTGACATAATTGAAGTTTAAATATTACCGATCTGGCAAGATTAATTAATTAAGCACTCTCATGTATGCTAAGCTAGTTTGTTAACATCGTCATTCCGTTTTGTAAGTTTGAATACAGAACAATATATTTTGCAAATAACCACGTACAACATTTTAACCGCCTTCGTTATTTGTTTTGCCAATTGACCATTTGAAGCCATCGATATTTGTAATAGTTTTCGAATTCCCTTGTGTAATTTGTGATATCATTTAATAGATGACGTGCTTTTGAATTTCAGCATTTCTGCATGTATTTATTTTTGTAATTATAAATGTATATATTTATTTGTGCTTTTATTTTGTATTAATTTAAAATTACAGATAATTTTTCATAACCATCTAAAATATTTTATTAGTTATTAATTATTAATTAGTTATTCTATTAGGTATTTAACGATCAACTTTGAATAGGCTTAAAAAAATTCACAGTTTATTTAAACATAAACTTTATTTATGTACTTAATATCTTCTAGTAGATTCTCATATTAAATATAATAAAAAGTAAAGCTTCAAATTCAGTTTTTAGAACAACATTTAAAATTAAACCAATATTGTTATGATATAAATTAAACACACATATTTTAATCGAACTAATCGATATTAAGACTTTAAATCATTATGTGAAAATTTAATGTAATTTTAATAATCTATTTATATAGTAAATGATATTCATTGTTGGTATAGATTTTTGCTACCAGGTATTTAATATTGTGCTTAGATTGAGGAATTTTTTTTTTGTAACGAAATTGCGCCTGACAACCCATTGAATGTGGCATGCGGCGCACTCTCTGTGCTCAGGGCTACGCTCTGCTTGCCTCATACCAAACATTCGACCTATGTAGTATTTGCAAAGGGGAAGCTTTGGCTGTGTGTGCTTACTCGAGTCTTGATGTATTTTATGCATTTGGATGAGCTAACGTTGGGCCTAAATAAGAGATAAACACGCGCCTAGACAGCGACAGACAAAAGACAGATACGAGTACGGATACGGATACACAGATACACAGATACACAGATACACAGATACAGATACATTTGCAGATACTACTACACTTGACGGTGGCAACTCAAATACGTGAGCTGGCAGCATTTATGCCACAGTTCATTTGCTGCTAAGTAAGATATTTTTTTGTGTGTGAACATTTTGAAATTGAATCAAGCTCTGGCCAAAGCTCTCTCTCTTTTTAAAGAGGGAAAAACCCTTCCCAAAAAAAGAAAGAAACAACTTTCATTTTTTTGGGGGGGTGTTGCAACAATAATTTAACTTGTCTGCGTTGTTTTTTTTTTGTATGCCACTTTAGCAAACTGGGATAAAAAGCGAAAAGTTTAAACTGTTTACAGTTCCTCTCTCTCTCTCTCTCTCTCTCTCTCGCTCTCTCTCTTTCTGACTGTCGCTATCGATATGACCGCTTGCCATTCACAAATTTTATATAAATTTTGTGTTGGCCGCTGCCACAAGGCGACAACTGAACTGGGATCTGTGGAAAGTTTAACGCTTGGCAGCGCAGCATATCAAGCATACGCACTGTTGCATGCGGCCAGAGCTCACACGGTTGGGCTTGGGAAATGGTTCGGGGGCAACCAACCCTTCATCCTTCCAGCTTGTCAAAAATTAAACGAAGCAATAAATTATGCGTCTGCCAATGGGCGCCAGTCAGGCAGCAACCAACAAAAAATTACACACACACACACATCTCTCTCTCTCTTCCTCTCTTTATCTTTACATATATGTCCCTCGCATTTATGTGTGTGTGTAAAAAACGAAACGAAACGAAACGAAACGAAAAAAGTATGAAAATGGTGTGTGCGTTTAAGTATCCCATTATGCATGCAGATTTCCCTAATCTTTCGGGTTTCTCTGCTGCTGTTGCTACTCGCAGCAGTTTAGCGACTATTATAAGCCGGAAACTTCTCCAACCCAAAACGAAAAACGCAAAGAAAAAAAAAATAAAAAATATATATACATATATATAAAACGAGAAACGCAGCAGCTCTTGGTTCCGGCGCTTGGCTCTCAAATATTTGGAGCCTTAAACGCCCCCAGGATATGACAGGGACAAGGTCAAAAAGCCATCTTAAATTCATGACAACTTTATTTTGATTTGCTTTCGCTTTGCGTTTTTCTCGCTTAGTTTCGTTTCTTCTTCCAACCTGTTGGCTCTCCTAGATTTCTACCTGCTGTCCAATGATTATGTAATCTTTACTCTGCTTCAATTATTTTTGGGGTTGAATATAATTTTAATTTCGGTTGTAAGTTTTAATCACGCTTAATTTTTAATTTGCATCGTAAAATAGTTCTTAAATAAGTACTTAACTACTTTCCAAAAGTGGCTTCAAACTTTTTGGCAAATTGTTTTTCAATTCGAGTTGTGTATTTATTATTTCTCATTTTTTTTTTGCAAACGGGATTTCAACTTTTCTTCCAACGCAGCGAGAAAAATTTTGCAACAGTTTTGTGGACTGATTTCCATAAATTTTTGCGACATGCATAATACATAAATATGCAGATACTCAAAAAGGGTCTGTGTCATTAGCTGTCTGTGTGTCTAATGGGAATGCCATTACATTGCCTAGGGAAATGGCTGCCTATCAACCCCAACTCACTCTATGTTAAGTATACGTCATGTAGGTTTTGTTTGGGTTAATGTCTTCATTTTGCTACGCTCATTTGTGGCAGGCTTTTTATACCCGCTACCCATAGGGTGGAAGAAGGTATCTCCGACCCCATACAGTATAAATATTCGTGATTAGAATCTGTCCGTCAGTCTGTCCGTCCATATAAACACCTAGATCTCAGAGACTATAAGAGATAGAGATGTAATTCTTTTTCGACAGCACTTGTCATGTTTGCACGCAGATCAAGTTTGTTTTAAATTTTTGCGACGCCCACTTCTACCCCCGAATATCGACAAATTTAGTTGCAATCAGATCCAAATTGTATTTAGAAGTTATTTAAGAAATACTTTTGTGTGGAAAAGACGCGTACTTATAAAGGATCTAAATTGCTTTGTTTGACAATCTGGTATATTTTGTGTTCTATGGTATATTTGGAATGTAGTACTATATCAATATACCAAATTTTACCTTTGGTATATTAATTTGGTATATTTTGAAATGAACACCTCATTGGTTAACTTTCACTAAAAATGGGTAGAAGTTATCTCACAGTCGATCACACTCAACTGTAACTTTCTCTGGTATTTTTTGAATGTTATCTAAATATACTAATTACTAGTTATTGGTATATTTTTATAATTTTCGCAGTATATTGGTATATTTTAAGAATAATACCGCACTGTTTTGATTTTATTTAAAATGGGAAGCGGGTATTTCACAGTTGAGCACACTCGACTATAGCTTTCTTACTGGTTTTTCGGTGGATTTTTGGACACGCCCCGTTCCACGTCAAAATGTCCCCGCTTAACTGAATTTGATGCGCATATTTATTATATTTCATTATTTATGTATTTCTCTTCAGCTTTTTTTTTGTCGTTTGTCCCAAATTTGTTGCTGTTGTATATTTTTTGTGTTGTGAATTAAGTTAATTAATGCGTCGCATAAGCTGGCGCTTAGGCATTAGCTAACAATCTCGTCCTCTTGTTGTCTCTCATCAAGTCAATCAGAGCAGCGGCTGCCAACAAACAACGACAACAACAACAACAATAACATTTCAAAATGCGCCCTTGGCTGGATTTCGCTTTTTGTCGCATTTTTAATTAATTTTGCAAGGGATTTCTGCGGCTTATGAACTTTAAATATTTGCCACTCCCACTCGAAAGGCAAGCAACAGCCAGGCAACGCATACATGTATACAGAATATATATTTCCAATTCAGGTAGACAGAGGACATAACGTATAACGTACATAGATATAAAATATATGTGTGGCATAGCTCAAAAAGTAACCAAACAAAAAACGACCTAAATTAAGTGATACACCTGCGTTCATAGTGTGTGTGTGTGTGTGTGTGAGTGTGTTTTACTGTCTGCTGTTGATGTTGCATGTGTGTAGTGCTTGACGTGTTTGTGCCACACACTCGGAAAACAAAACAGCATAGACACAACGCACGTATGTAACTCATACGCAGCGTGGTACGTACGTACGACCCATCTGATAACTCAAATGAAATAGAACTTCCGTATTTTGCAGCTTATCCAAGTTCTTTAAAGCGCAATGCTATATCTCAAAGTTTTTTATGGCACACAAATGTTGCAAAGTTACTAAAAAAACACTCACACACACACAGAGACACTCACACACTTGCTATTGTGATAAAGAAAATGATTGAAAATGACAGAAGAAAAAAATATGGCACATTGAATGCGAAATGTGTTTTTTCTTTGTTATTATTAATTAAACTGCTTAAATCATTTAAGTAGCTTCAAGATTAGATTTAAACTTTAAATAATTAAATCAGAAAAATGTTCGGTATTAATAAAATTAATTAAATTTATACATTATTATTTCTGTTGGTTTTTATTGAGTAAAGATGAATTTTATGGGTGATTAGCACTTTAATTGGAGTAAAGAATGATTTTGGAATTATTTTTCTGTTTTAAGATAATGTCAGAAACGAAATCCTAAAAAGAACAACAAATGAAAGAATTTAAATATTTGATCTTAAAACAAAAAAAGTTCCTAACAACAATATTAACCCTAAATATAATGCTAATTCCGAGCTGTATATATTAGGTTTAATTTAAAGTAGACAACTATTCTATATCGATTAAAGCAAAAACGAATAATTATTTGTAGAACTTAGAAAACTTGTAAATCTGCTAAAGAAAAGCAATAACTAAACTTGATAGCTACAATTTTAAAAATCATTTTGTAATAATAATTATTTATAAGCTCTTATGAAAGCAATCAAATAATTATTAAACAAAGAATTGTTCATAAAGCACTTTATTAGAATAATACAAAACGAAGTTTAACAACATTATATATTTATAATAGTTAAATATAATTAAAATTAACACCAACTTATTTCTAGGGCACTAGTAAGAAATATCTTATACACTTTTTTATGTGTTAGCAAGAACCTTTGAAAACCATTGAAAACAATTGAACAAAGTATATCCTTTAAATACCTTTAATCAATGCAAATTCGAATTTATTTTTATTCATTTTTTGTTTTATTTATTATATAATTTCATTTTGAAGTACATGTCTTACTATATATCAATATATAAGTAAGTAAGTATTAAACGATTAATCAGCAGACCTTTCTAAACAGTGGACAAATGGCGATTAAAGTTAATTTGGTTAATGCATTTATAATAATACATTTGATTCTAATTGAATAAATGCCCAGCCGCGAGTCGCGACCTTGCTCATGCCACTTTGCCACTTTGCCACTGTGCCACGTTGCCGCTTGCCACTTGCCACTTGTCACTTTGTCCTGTTGTCGATTAATTGTAGCTGGCGGCAAGTTCGGCGATGACTTGAAAATTTCTTGGTGTGCGGAAGAGAAATAGAACTTTTTGTTTGTGTGTTTGTCGAGTGTCGAGTATCGAGTAGCCGAGTATCGAGTTTCCTTCTTTTGCGTTGTGCGCTGTTCGCTGTTCGCTGCTTGACATGTTTGCCACGCCCACAAATGGCTGCTGGCTGACATAGGCATCGCACATATTAAAATGGCTGGCAAAAAGGCAAGTGCGAGAAATATGTAAAGTAACCCAAAGGCGTGCAGCGCGGAGGAGGGAGGGAGGGGAAGGGAGGGGCGTGGCATTCCAGTAACAGTAATGTAAACAAATCTCAATAAATAACAAATATCGTCGACGACTGCCAGCCTCATTGTTTAATGCCTCTTGGTTGGCATTCTTGTGGGCGGTGTGGGCGTGGCTAGAAAATTTCAATTTTATTGACAGCAAAAGTTCGTTTTTTTGTTTTTGCTTGCTGTGTGCGACTTGAAACATTTTTTGCATAAATTTGAAATCACAGCTAACAAAAACAAATGAATGTGAGTGTGTATTATGTCCTGGCATGTGTAATTTTTGGGGCGTGTATTCGTATGTGTGAGTGTGTGTGTGTGTGAGTGTCGCTTAATTCAATACGCATAAACAATAATTTATGAATTTTTATTGAAGTTCTCGAGGCTTTTCGCAGGCACGTGTTGTCGCAGAGTTCTCTCTTGCTGCTGCTGTCAGTCGAGCCAGAGTTGGAAGAGTATCTCGATGGGCTTCCCCATGCATAAGTATGATGTGATGTACACATAAAACACTCAACGTTTGCCATCATAAATTACAAAATACGAGTACATACTGCAGTCGACAGCAGGCTCCACTCTCTCTCTCTCTCTCTCTCTCTCTCTCCCTTTCTCTCTTCACTCGTCTCTCTGT
Source organism: Drosophila nasuta (assembly GCF_023558535.2). Taxonomy (NCBI): domain Eukaryota; kingdom Metazoa; phylum Arthropoda; class Insecta; order Diptera; family Drosophilidae; genus Drosophila; species Drosophila nasuta. The sequence goes on along the minus strand of NC_083459.1, from coordinate 20,098,871 downwards.
CTCTGGGAAACAAGACAACAACTCGAACGTTGCGTGGGCATCTTCTCCTCCAGGCGTTGCTTGACGTGAACTGAGCTGAGCTCTCGGCCTTTGATATTAATCTTACCGTGCGTCGGCGTTGGCGTCGTCGGTGTTCGCTACTCGATGTTTGGGTGTTCAGCTCCCCCCTTTGCCACCCTTCCAAATAAGATACATTATGCTGACGCCTACAGGCAAGAGTTTCTCTCTACTATTGTATTACATACGACAAACCTCCGCCATCGATGTCAGCTCAACAATCTTCATTGTTATTGACGATGCGTGGCACTCGCCTCTTGATACACGCTTGACCCAACACACAAACACATAGAGAGAAACATGAACAGGTCAATAATATATACGAGATTCAATTAAATATCAAATATATAGAATTGTGCCAAATCGTAATGGGTAGTTGTGTATTGTGATGTAGCATCGATTTGAAGTCAAAGAAATTAGTGCAATAGTGGAATAAACTTGATATGAAGACAATTGAAAATAATATACTGAAAATATACTAAATACTGAATACTAAAAAATATACTGAATACTAAATACTAAAAAATATACTAAATACTAAATGCTAAATACTAAATACTGAATACTAAAAAATATACTAAATACTAAAAACTAAATACTAAATACTAAATACTAAATACTAAATACTAAATACTAAATACTAAATACTAAATACTAAATACTAAATACTAAATACTAAATACTAAATACTAAATACTAAATACTAAATACTAAATACTAAATACTAAATACTAAATACTAAATACTAAATACTAAATACTAAATACTAAATACTAAATACTAAATACTAAATACTAAATACTAAATACTAAATACTAAATACTAAATACTAAATACTAAATACTAAATACTAAATACTAAATACTAAATACTAAATACTAAATACTAAATACTAAATACTAAATACTAAATACTAAATACTAAATACTAAATACTAAATACTAAATACTAAATACTAAATACTAAATACTAAATACTAAATACTAAATACTAAATACTAAATACTAAATACTAAATACTAAATACTAAATACTAAATACTAAATACTAAATACTAAATACTAAATACTAAATACTAAATACTAAATACTAAATACTAAATACTAAATACTAAATACTAAATACTAAATACTAAATACTAAATACTAAATACTAAATACTAAATACTAAATACTAAATACTAAATACTAAATACTAAATACTAAATACTAAATACTAAATACTAAATACTAAATACTAAATACTAAATACTAAATACTAAATACTAAATACTAAATACTAAATACTAAATACTAAATACTAAATACTAAATACTAAATACTAAATACTAAATACTAAATACTAAATACTAAATACTAAATACTAAATACTAAATACTAAATACTAAATACTAAATACTAAATACTAAATACTAAATACTAAATACTAAATACTAAATACTAAATACTAAATACTAAATACTAAATACTAAATACTAAATACTAAATACTAAATACTAAATACTAAATACTAGATACTGAATACTAAAAAATATACTGAATACTGAAATACTAAATACTAAAAAATATACTAAATACTAAATCATAAAAATTAAGAATTAAATTTATACAAATTTGTTAAGTTCTTTGCAGAGAAGCAATCACTTCTACAGTTGATTGTCAAAATATTCGAACTTGTGCAAATATATATTATGATTTTTGATTGTTTTGCGAATCATAAATATATGCATAAAGTGCTGCTTGTCCCATCTTGTGTACTAGAAAAGCAGACACTGAGGTCGCTTGTGTTCAATCCAATTAAAATACACATGCGGCATCATCAATCGAATTAGATGCTCCCAACATCGTCGTAATAAGCTCAATTTAATTCCCATATACACAGTATTGTTACTGCTATTCATGAGTATGTGTGCGATGTGTGTGTGTGTATATGTTATATTTACATATCGAGCATATATCCACAAGCATAATTCATGACTCATAAAAACCGCAAGAATCGTTTCAATTGCTTTTCGTTACTCATTAAAATGCTGACTAAGTAAGACGAAGACGAAGTCGAAGACGAAGACGAAGACGATGCTTTGAAAGTTGTAGTGTTATTATTGCTGTTGACGGTATTAGAAGTTTACAGCATTCGGGTAGAGGGTCAATTTAATCAAAGCCACAGCAGCTGGCCATAAAATTAGAAAGCATGCGAGGTCGACCAACCGATGACAACAATAAGTTTTTGGGGTACCCAAAACCAAAACCAAAACCAAAACCATAACCAGAAGGTCAGTCAAAGGAGGGAAAGAAGGAGTCGAAGGAGACACGTAAATCCTTCAGCTTTGCGTCGTGGCGTCGTTCAGTTGATTAATTCCCAATTTTATTTGGCGTTTTTATGAGCAACTGCAGCCGTGAGCGACGAACGGATGAGGCTCTGAGGCTGATTTGTTAGTCGCTCAGGTCGCTGCGCTTTTCTCTCTCATGGTTGGCCACAAATAACTGTGCATGTGAGCCACGTGGCTATCAAATTGCCATTCAAAGCCAGAAAAACACAAGTAAGAAAACAGCGACAGCAACATGGCAACTCACATGGCTCTCCAAAAAAAAAGACGAAAAAAAAATGAATTGAAGCAAGTCGAAATCGAAACTGAGACGAGCCAAAAGAAAGCGTCAAACAAAGCGAAAAAATGGGGAAAAAAGCGATACTTTATTTTACCATTAATCGTAAAAATTGCTCATTTTATTGCTTTCAAAGTGTTTCTTTTTTTCGTTGTTGTTGTTGTTGGGGGTGCCAGTCGCTGACATTCGCTGAGAAAGTTTGCATGTGGCTCCGTGTGGCACGTGGAACGAGCGCCACAGCGTGAAGCGAACCGATGCGTGAAGCAGTCACAAAATAGGCAACAAAAGGCCAAAAGCGAAACAAAACAAAAAAAAAAACACACAAAACACAAAACACACCAAACATCAATGTCGACAGCAATAGAGACATCCTGTGCCTGGCATCTCAACCAGGTGGCCTCCAGCAGTCAGAGTCAGTCCCTCAAATGTCTATGTTAAATGCTATGCATAAATCAGCGTATTGTCTTCAAATGCGAGTGTAAATATCTCCTCACACACACAGAAAGAGGAAAAAACATATGTACCTAGTACTCATATTGGATTTATTTCGTAAGGGTGCGAATATGAATGTAATTTGCTTTTCTTTTGATATACAATGTGAATGAAATTCAACATAATGAGCGTAAAATATCATTGTATACAACACAACAAATTGTTGTTCATTAATGGCAGGACTTTAATCAATTAGCAAAGTAAACGAAATCAATCAAATTTATCTAGTGTCAGACATCTTTTGTATTTACTTTATTGTCTTATTATTTACTTTTATTAAATCATTTATTATTTAAATCATTCTTACGATATGTAAGAAGTGCACAAAGGAATCTGTTTTCAGACTTGAATCAATTAGTAGAACAAGCAAAATCAATCAAATTTACTTAGTGTATATTTGTGATATTTCTAGTATATTTTTATATTTGTGGTATATTTTGCCTTTTTCCATTTTTATATTTACTTTATTATACATTATTGTTTTATGCTTTATCAATCAATCAAATTTATTCTAGTATCGGATATTTTTTTGTTTTTCTGTTATTTATTTTGTTTTTTATTTATTTTATACTTATCTAGTATATTTTTAATTTATAGAATATTTTTTTTTTATATATCTAGTATTTTTATATATTATTGTATATTTTACTGTTTTATTATTTAAATCATCTTAGTATTATATACAATCGAATTTCAGTTTCTTCGTCAAATCAATAAGCAGAGCAAACAAAATAAATAAAATTTACTTCTCTGACAGTCTAATATACAAAATAAGAAAATACAGTATTAATATCGCACATTATTATAGTTTAATGTGTTGTGAAACTGTTTGGAGAATGAATTTAAATCATCTGTAAGAAATGTAAGAAAATTAGTATAACATTGTATCGAAAGCATAAAAATACAATTTGCTATAATTAAATTGAAGATCTTTACTGAAAGCACTTTAAACAAAAAATAAAAATATTTTTAAAGAGTTATATAAATATTTAACTATTGTTTGATTAATTTATTGTCATACTTTATTGAATTTGATGAAAAGGAATTTCATATTAGAACTGTTTGAGCAAAGTCTTAATAACTCTCAAAATGAATTCAACTAGAGCTGTAATTTAAAAGCAGTAAAGACTTGCAGACAGTAAATAACAGTGTTTAAGATACATGCAAACATAGTTGGCAAGTTAATTTTATGCAATAAAGCACTCTGATGGGATTTAAATTTCATTAAGTTAATGCATTTCACGCTCTTTGCAGCAGCTTCGTATCAATTGCTCCCTCGATCGAGGTAAATGTTTTAAATGAATTCAATATATATTTAATACGCATGTAATGCATTAAATTTGAAACCATTTGCAGTAACTATTTAACACATTACTGCGTACTTTTCAGTGTCACTTTCACACACAAAATCCAAATCGATTTAAGTGCACTTAAAGTCTGAGAGCTTTAAATATTATATTAAAATAAAGCTTGAAACCTTAATTCGAACCTAATCCAAGGTCTAAGTGTTATTTTCAGTCATCTACATTTTTGGGAATTGCAATGAAGGAAATCTAAATCGGGTTTAAGGCCCAAAAAATGTGTGAATGTTTGTCTATTTAAAACCCAATGGAATTCATAAATGTTTCGCTCATTTGCTATTTATAATTTAATCAATATTTTGGGGTTGCTGCTTGCCTTGCTGATTCAACTGCAAATTGGCAATTGTTTGTGTTATCAATTAAAAGCTGTGAGATCTACTCGAACACCTTGAGCAGAATGCTGCGTAGTACTTGGATATGAAATAGAGAGGCAGCAGTATTTACACATTAAAACAAACAGCTGCAACATTTATGGATATTTTTCAAATATTTTCTTTTTTTTTGCTTCTTTTCCTGTTGGTTTGTTTTGTTTTGTCTTTCGGTAAAAAGAAAACAGCCCCAGAGAGAGAGAGAGAGAGAGAGAGAGAGACAGAGAGAGAGAGAGAAAAGGCGAATGAACCTAAACAAATTTCATGACGCTTTCTTCCATAGAACTGAAGCTCAGACTCAAACTCTCCCTTTTGCCAGCCGCAGTTATTACTCATTTACAGACATTTGGCCCCACATTTACTTTATACCAGGCGAATAGAGGGAAGGAGAGGGCACCTTTTGTTATTTGCATTGGACTACAAAATGAGCAGCAGGCAAGCTCCACAAAAAAAAAGGAAAAGTTTCAAATCTTTGAATGAATTTAATATTCACAAAGTATGAAAAATATTCGTAGGCAAACTTTTGCCTTCCACCCACCCATCAAAATAAGGAAAAAAAAAACGAAACCCACTTTTCATTCTCTATTCGCCATGCTCCATTCTCCATTCTCCATCATCATCGTCATGACTGGGGCATCATCGCAGTCAGCCCTCAACAGCAGCAGCTTCATGTCGTCGTATATGATTTCCGGATTATGTTTATTAATATGCTCGTACAATAACTTTAAGCCTTCCCCTGCTCCTTTTTTTGTAGGAGAATCTCCTTGCGTCATCCCACGCACTTGCGGGCAAAGGGTTCAAGTTCGCTTTGCCTGTCATGCTTAGCATTTTGACAGGTGCAAGGCAAGGCACATCTATCGACACCCCAACAGCAAGAGCAACGGTTATGTTTTCACATTTTAATTGCCAAGAGCTAGAAAATATGCTCTGAATAGAGAATGTCTTTGCTTTTTGAGGGCAGCACTAGAAATACTCTACAAGAGTATAATATAAATCACTTTTTATATTGAATTTCTAAATATTATTAAGAATTATTTTTGAAGAGTAGAAAAGTATGTCAGACATACATTTTTGTATAATAACATTTTATTTTACTGTCATTAAACGTCTAAATATTGTTAAAATTATAATACAACAAAAGAGTTGAAATGTATTTGAGGTATTTTTTTATATATAATGCAATTCTCCTTTTTTAGCTTCAAATTATATTAAAATATCGTATTTCGCTGTCAACGGAATTTCATTTTTTACCCCATAAAAAATGTCTTGTATTTCATTGCATTGTTTTTCATAAATTTAACTAAAATATACCGAAAACTATATTTGGTATATATTTTACATATCAAATATGTATATAAAATATAGTGTAGACTATATTTGGTATATATTTACATATCAAAATTAGTATTATTTTTCAAAAATATACTAAAAGAATATACCAAAATACTAAAAATATACCGATGCCCATATTTAGTATGTAAAATATATACCAAATACCATCCTCGGTCTGTTTCAATACTTTTGGTATATCAATTTGGTATATTTTGTTTTCTAAAATATATGTTCAAAAATATACCAAATTAATATACCGAAACCATGAAATTATGCTGACTGCTTTATTTGGTATGTAAACTGTATACCATATATGGTCATATATTTGGAATATTTTTATTTATTTGTATTTAAGAGTATACGAAGTATGTTAAAGTCTTAAAGTTCAACTCACTTCGACTGTCATTTGAAGTTCGCTGCAGATTAGCTACACAATTATTTGTTATGTTATTATACAATTAGGATTTGAAATTTGCATTAGCATTAGCATAATTGCTCAAATTGTTCGCTTCATAAGTATGTGTTTAGCCACAATTAATGAGAGAATAGTTAGTTTTGCCAGAGTGTCGAGCAATTAAAATGCCAGCTTGAGCTGCTCAAAGGGAAATCCGAGAAGTGCTGCGGCTTAAAAAAGCTATTTTGCAAAAAGGTTTTCTTTTTGGGCTCTGTGTGGACAGCGTGAATGACAAACGCCATCACTGAGGTGGAGTCAAAGAAAAATCCAAAGCCATGCAACACGGCACAAGGCAGGCAGGCAAAGTGCAGTTGATGGATTGATGGCTGTCTGGCTTGTAGCTTGGCTGGCTAGCTTTAATATGGCCTAAAGCACATTAACAAGCGTTTAAGAGGAGCTTAGCCCATGGAAGCGGAGACACAGAGAGAGAGAGAGAGAGAGAGAGAACGAGAATGTCGTCGAGGGATGTCTGTCGCAGGGTATTAAAAGGGCATTAAAAGATATCAGGAATGCCGAACGCATCCGTTCGATGTTGTTATTGCTGTGCATTAAACGAATTGTGAAATGGCAAATTCAATGAAATATTTATTAACCTTTAATCAGGCTGGCAGAAAAGGCAAACAGACAGACGGACAGAGAGACAGACAGACTAACATCGCTCAGAGCATATTTTATTACACATTTCAGTGGACAACGTTGCGTATGTGTGATGTGACGTATAGTATACTTGATTTATTTATACTGTTGCCTTGGCTTACAAATAACCAGAAACATTCGATATCGGGTCAGTGCCTGAATGCTAATTGCCAACGCAAGCGACTAGACGAACGATTCGATTTGATAGCATTAAATAAAATGGAATAATACATCCAAGATGCTGCGAAAGATGATGATAGATTATATATCAGGGTATAATATAGTTGAACAGGAAGCGATATGACTTTTGTTATTCCTATTGTGATTTTTGTGACTTTTGCTTATTTGTGCGATGATTTTTATTAGATTTGAGTTCAGTTCAGTTGTCAGTTCAGTCATAATTTCATTTCATACGCAATTTATTCATTTGTTCAGCGCAAATAACAACAACAAGAATTTATGCTTGGCAAATAAACAATGCAAATGCTAGATATAATATGTACACACATAACGTATAAAATAAATTCGAGTTTAATAGCTTCAGCAATTGCGCAATTTTTCATTTCGTCTATTGTCTGCTTTGGCCACTTGTTGTGTTACGAGTGTCGAGTGTTGGTTCTAGTTATTTAACTGTCTCGCATTTTTGGCATCAACACTTTCAGCTTGACTTTGAGCTTACGCTTGAGCGTGTCAAGAGCCAGTCAAGAGTCAACTTGCTCAGTTTCAATGTCAGAAACTGTGTGTGATTGAACTTCTCATGTTGCGTCTCTCTCTCTCTTTCTTTAGCTCTCTCTCTCTTTCTCTCTCTGTTTTGTTCTCTGTCGCGTAGTTTCCATTACATTAATTTGCTTGACTCTCTAGAAGCAGGGCCAATGGCCTCGCTTCATATATCCCCGCTGGCCATTAAGATATGAAATAAACTCAATTAATGTCTTCTCTTTGTAATAAAGGCTTCTCCACAAATTATGTTGAAATTATTTTAAACTAATTTTCGTTCGTCTGAGCAATATCAGATATCGCTTGTCGAGACGTATTAAGTCAATGTCAAGATTATTCTTGATCAATACGATGACGATGTTTTCTTATTGAAAAAGACGTAAAAAGCCTTAAAATAAAAAGTCAAGTTTAAGCGCAACAATAAATAAAAGAAAAGATTAGAATTGTACAAAAATGTTAAAGTAAATATAAAATATAATATATAAAAAAAATAAAATTAATATATGATAAATCAGCATGAAAAAGAAAGAAAAAAGAAATAACATATAAAATAAATAAAATAAATGTAAGAAAGAATAACAGGAAAAATTAAAAATTTATAAAAAAAAAAAGCCTTAGAATATAAATTTAAAATTTAAGCGAAACAATAAATAAAAGAACAACATTAAATTAACATAAAACTGTAAAAAAATATATTTACGTAAAAAAGTATGAAATTAAAAATAAATAAAATAAATTTAATATTTTATCAATCAGCATGAAAACCATATTTAAAATAAATAAAATAAATATATAGAAATATAATAATCAAGAATACAAAATATATAAAGAAATATTAAAATAAAATAAATACGATATGCTGATTTTAGCATGAAAATACATAAAAAAAACTAAATAAAATATTAAAATGAAATGAATCAAAAAATATTCTTAATTTGAAAAAAGACGAAATTAATATTTAAAGGGAAAAACAGTTTTAAAACAAAAAAAAAAAGAAAATATTCTTTAAGTGTAAGTAGATGAGTAGCAAACACATTTAAGATTTTGCGTTTCAATAACAATACTTTCCGAGACATAAAACAACAAAAACTTATAAATGTAGATTACATTTTTATATACATACAAAAAAAAAAGGCTGACTAAATACAGAAGATTATTAAAAATAAAAGACAGCCCGAACATGAAAAGAATGTTTGGGTTACATAGATATGAAAGGGAAGCTATTTTTGGTGCTTGTAATCCTCGGCTGGTCATTTGTTGTAATGTTGATATTGAGGACCGAATCTGGCCTTTTGGCAACAGCTTATCCTTGGCTCTGGTGCGACTTGAGACGCTTAAACCGCTTTGCAAATTATCAACATAATTTGACAGTGTCAAAAGCGATACTAAAAAAGGCAAAATAGAGACTAAAAAGAATGAAAATGAATGCGCTTTAAAAAGTAATTGATCGACTAAACTGTATGCTGGAAATATGAAAAAGAGGTTTTAAGTTTATCAATGAGCAGAAATTTAATTCAACTTCTTACAAAATTAAGTTGAAATTGATTATTTTTGAAGCATTTTCAATAAAAAATATTTTAATATAGTTTTTTTTCATTGAAATTTTGGTTCATATATGTACGTTATATAGAATAGAATTTAGTTTCTTACAGGGACCAAGAGTAAACAATATTTTAATATAGTTTTTATTTAATTGCAATTTTGGTTTATATACGCAGATATGTTGTAATAAATTTCTTAGCTTAGCTGACAGTCTATAACACTCTACTATTTCTAATTTTATTTGCGTGGTGTAGGATATAAAAAAAAGGAAAAAATACCGAAACAGATTTCTAAAAGTGTTGAGAATTTGCGAAAGCATTCAAGGAATTAATCTAAACGTTTGCTTATTGACTACACGACGCTCTGTAGACCGTTCTCTCTCTCTCTCTCTGTGTCTCTGTCTCTCTCGTTCTTTCTGTCTGTCTTAGTGTCTGTCTGATTTAGTGTTTTCTTATGCGACCAAAGCGGCTTTTTCCCCCTGCGTGTGTTCGTGTGTGTTTTGGCAGTTCATTTTGCGCGCTGCTCTTTGAATTTCTTCGTGTTTGCCTAAGTAGCTTTTACTGGGGCGCCGAAGAAAGCAAAAAGAAAACCGAGACATGCCTTTGCAGTCGACACAGTCCAGAGTCCAGAGTCCAGAGTTTGTTGTTATTTTGCTGCGACTAATGTGCTTGTATTTACTTAAACGCACAAACGCAGAAGCCGAGCTCGAAGCAGGAGAGGAAACTAGGCATTGTCCTGAAGTCTATGCGCCACATTAGCGCCCACTTCACTTTTGGCCCATCCAACACTGATGAGCCACCAAATTGAATTTTATTGACTCGCTCGCTCACTCGCCCAGCAGCCGCATTTCATTTTTATTTGCCTGACATTTCTGACCAGCAGCGAACAGCGAACAGCGAGCATCCAGCTTTTGTATACACAATAAATTGATTTCTGATTATCATTGCATAATAAAATGGCTAAATCCGGAGCAGCCTCGACCTGGCCACAGAGGCCAAACAGAGTCGGAACGGGAGCCGGCCAACAGAAGTTTTAATGAAGCGTATTAAAATTTAATTAAATAACAATTTGCTCAAATGTAAATAAACACGGCGATGTTTATGCACAAAGCCAAACACACACACACACACACAAACACAGTAGGGGAAAAACGTGGAAAGCGAGTGAAAAGTGAAGACATCATCATCTTCTGGACTGACTGCCATGCCAACGCCCTGTGCGGCGAACTTTGGTCATTAAATTAAGTGCACAAGAAGACGACGACGCGTCGCGTCGATGAAAGCCAAAAGCCGACGACGACGATGGGAACAACGATGCTGAGCGATGCTCTGGCAACATGTTTTCATGTTGTTGACGCTGTGGTCGTGCTTTGCTACAAATACCATGTAGCAAGTAGCAAGTGGCAAGTGGCAAATAGCAAACTGCTGCCGACTGACGAGTAGCAACACACAAGTGAGAACGTTGCAGCTGACAAAGTCCTGCTTTTGTAGGCCTGCAAATCATCATAAATGAGGGATGTTTAAGACCTTACTTTCTTTAAACGTTTTTTGCTTTAAGCGCTTTGCAATTCAACATTTTATTGAGAAAGGTTTTAAGTCTTTTTTGACCAAATTTTGTATTGTATTGATTAAGCTTTTAAGTCTTTTTTTCGGTATAATATTGATCAAGCTCAGATCTTTTTATTTATGAAATTTCTATATTTTATTTGTCTAGCTTTTAAGACTTTATTTTTTTACTAAAATTCTAGATTATATATTGATCTAGGTTTTAAGTCTTTTTTTTTACTAATTTTCTATATACTACTATACTATTTTCCAACCTTTAAAGTCTTTTATTTAACTAAATTTTGTTATTATATTATATAAGGCTTCTAAGTCTGAATTTTATGATTAAATTTGTATATTATTTGTTCAAGCTTATAAGGTTTTATTTTACTAAAGTCTGTTTTTATGACCAAATTTTTATGTATAAGCACACAATGTTGAGCATTGCTTTAATTTACATCATTTATATTATTTAACGAGTTTTTGTAGTATAAATTTTTATAAAATGAATTTGTATTATCATTGTGTTAACTCCTGCTGTTTTCTTCGCGATTTGATTGCGCGCTAATCGAAACAATATTGGAACAATTAACTCTACAGTAAACAAATTTTTGCTATGATTTTTGCTTAATGAATTTGAAAAAATATCTCTAAAATTTATTCTTTTCTTATGAAATTTATTACTGTAATTGTTTGTTGATCGTTGTTTCCTAAGATGGGAAAATATTCATATAAATAATTCGTCAGTTAACAAATTTATTACCAGGATTATAATTTGTCAAGTTCAAATAATAGTTATAAAATGGCATATTTACCAAACGAGAAGAATATTTATTAAATGTATTCTTCATTTGACAAACTTATCATAAATTTAATAATTAATTAATAATTATTTATTTGCTGTTATTTTTAACTTTGCATCTGTAGAACAGCTTAACAAAAATGTTATTTTTCTTTAATGTTTATAAATATCATTGCCAACAATTAACGCTTTTGTTGTTGAACAATTTGTGAATTGTTTTTGAATAACCCTCGCAGCTGTTGTAAGTGAAATGTTTTGCCCTTGCCGTTGGCAGTTAATGTGATTTTTAATTTTCTATATAATTCTATGCTATACACACCGCATACAACAGGCATCAAAACGCTTCCGTATATACATACGCAATTTTATTTTTGCTTTTTGCTTTTTTGGGTGTCTGTCTCAAAGGGTCTTTGCCTAGGGCTTGTGTTGGCTTTTACGAGCGAGTGTACATTGCTCATACGCCGTGTGTTGCCCGCGGCCCGTGGCGCGGCAATTTTCGCGTCTGTGTGTGTGTGTGAGTGTGTGTGTGTGTGGCGCAAGGTAAAGTCTTAATTGAATTTGCCATTTGAGCGTTGGCCGGGCAACGGCAGTTGCGACAAGCTCTGAAGCATCGCCTTCGCCTGCTGCCACAAATATATATTACACATACGTCACGTATGACGCCGTGTATCCATCTTCTTCTCGTCTCTTTTTTTTTTATTAAATTTGTGTTGCCAAGATTTTGGCTGTTTAAAAATTAAATGTGAAATGTAAAATGTAAAATATGAAAATGCAAATCAAATGAGTTTTGGGTGGTGGAGGAGAAATAAACATGAAATTAATACAGAGTCAGCATAAAGAGCTTTTCACATTCACATTCCACATTTATTGAAGGCTTTCCACAAACATTTGTTAAGTTCTTTCACCCACTCCAACGCCTAAAAAAATAGACCAAACTGTCCACTCAGCCATAAATGAGATTCGTTTTGAATGCCAGCCAGAACTTGACATAAAATAAGGTATCTCTCGGACACGATTCGTAAGCGGCTTGAGGTTGACTTTTATAGTCGACTTATCGACTATACAAATACATTTCAACTTTAGGATCCTTTTGGTCCTATCAGCTGCTCTGCATCTTTCACATCTTAATATTTGCATTTTAGAATTGTCTCAGCGATTTCTTCTTTTATGACTTGAGGCAATAAAAATTTGTTGCGCTCATTCATTTTCATCTTCATCTTCTTCTATTTGCCCCAAAAGATACTAGAATATCGCGTGTTTCTAGGCAATTCATCACGTCGACAGACTTGTAGGCGTAAAACTGCGTGCGCCGTGCGCTACTTTAACTTTGATTTTACTTTCACACACAAATTCAACTAAATATATTCTATATTCTATGCTTTGCCACGGACTTCATCGAGCTGCTGTCAAATGTGTGTGTACATATGTTCAAACTAAGCTCGATGTGGGTTTTGATTAATAGTAGTTTAGGCTTGGGCATGTCAAACTGAAAGAGTTATGATGATTTTGCCACACACACACACACACTCTTCAGCATTGCTTGAATTCACATCTGATTAATTGAGGCGATAGGCGAACTACATATAGCATTGGAAATATAAAGAAAAATAATATTTATTGCGTTAGCTAAATATCAAATTTTTTTTTTTTATTAAAGTTATCTGTATTTGAAAATGCTAGATTTATAATATTTATCAAATTTGTTGTCATAAATCTGTATTTGAAATGTGCAGAAAAGTAATATTTATTAAATTATTTTTTGTTAAATGTATCTGTATTATGAAATGTGTAGAAAACTAACATTATTGTACTAGGTTAACAAGATATCAAATATTTATTAAATTTATAATTTATTAAATTTATGTTAGCTGGATATTAAATTATTTATTTTTTAATTTCTGTACTTCAAAAATGTGGAAAAACAACATGTATTATTTTAGTAAGATATTAAATTATGTTGCTTATCTGCATCTGAAAAGAATGTAGGTCATATATTTAACATAAGCTATATTTCAAATTCATCAGAGTCAAAAATGTGTAAAGAAATAATATTTATTTATTCGGTGTGTAAGATATCTATCAAATATTTTTATTGAATTTATAATATTTTTATGACTGGATATTAAATTATTTCCATGAAGCTTACCAGCTTTGGGAATAGGTAGAAATTAATATGTACTATGTTAGCTATATCAAATTATTTTGTATTAAATTTATCTTTATGTGAAATATGTAGAAACATAATATTTATTACATTAGCAAGATGTCAACTTATATTCATTAAAGTTAACAGTATAAATTGAGCTCAACTAAAGTTGGAAACTTTGTAACACATCGAGAATAAAGTAGAATAAAAAACAGTCAATTACAGAAAAAGTTTTAAAACATTAAAAACCGAAATCAAGCTGAATAAACTAAGCTGAAATATTTATGTAACTGTATTGGAAATATGATAGCTTATTGCAATTATAGATATTTCTGAATAATTTACATGCGCAACATGATGCCAACAATGTATAATTAATAAGTAGCGTGCTGTGTCTAACAATTATGAGGCTCTTAGATAATTATTTTTTGCACATTGTGTCTAAATATTGGATTTGCATATTTAGTTTCTAATTAAATTCGTAATTCGTTAAATTTTGGAATACTGAAAGAGTTTTTTTAAACATCAAATCAAATTTAATCATTTTTATTTTTATTCTAATGCTACCACTGAAAGTAATGCTAAAATGCAAGTTGCATAAATTACAATATTTAGTGTGCAAACTAAATGTAATAAAGCTAGTTTATCGATGTTCTTGTGTGTCGTCGTCGCTTCTTTTTGTTGTTTGCCTTTGGCAAACTTAGTAACAAGTTTACATGTATTTCTCTTGTTTGTGTTGTTGTTTGTTTATTTTTTAAGCAATCTAATGCCAAGTTAATTTTTCAATTTACACGCAAAGTGCCAACCAAAGGGGGGAACACAGAGGCGGGGCGGTGGGATAGGGGCGCTGTGGGACCAAGGGGCATCTGTGTGTGAGTGTGTGTGTGTTTGGCAATGGCTTTGGGGTCACGTGGGGCAACAAACAACATACGCTTGCAAGTTAAATAGAAATGGGGCAAAAAGAGGAAGCTGCAAGGAAAAACTTTACCAGATTGTGGCAAGACCTGAAAAAGAACCCAAAAAATAACGAAACACTGAGAGTCTGCTGCACTACTGGATACCCTACAATAAAATGTGTTGTATATATTTTGCTTGTCAGCAAACGTTTGAAAATCTCTGCATAATTCAGCCTTTTTATAGAGAATATAGGGTATTTAAGTATATAAAAACAATGCGAAACTGAATCATGTTAACAGCAACAAACAACAACAACAACAATGGGCAGCCAATTAAGCGAGCTTTTGCATAATTTGTTAACCAAAAGCCACAGTCACAGCGGAAGCAGCAACGTTGCCACCGTGGCAGCCACAGCAAGTTGAAGATTTTGTGGCAATTGGTAGCAACACAAAACAAATAAAAAAAAACAAGTTAGAAAGGTCGACTGTGAACCGAGAGTGCTCGACTGTGAGATACCCGCTACCCGTTATAAATAAGAGGAAAACAGTGCGGTATTAATTTTAAAATATACTAAATTCATATACCAAAAAGTACTAAAATATACCAAAATCCATATATGGTATATTGATTTACTACAAAATTTAAGATATCAAGAGCAGTATTATTATTATACCGTATTCATATACCAAAAAATACTAAAATATATTGTTTTTAGTATATCGGTGTAGTATTAGTTTTAATGAAACTACTTACTGAAAATATACAAAATTAATATACCACAAAAATACTAAAATAGTATAGCGAAGACTGTTTTTTATTATATTTATATTCCAATAGTTTTAATGAAACTACGTTCTAAAAATATACCAAATGAATATAAAAAAAAAATACTAAAAGATACCTCCTGCAGGCACAAAGTTATAATACCCTTCTACCGTATGGGTAGCGGGTATACAAATAGAGAGAAAATATAAAATAAAACGTACGAAATAAAAATGCAAATTTATTTTAATTTGTCTGCAGCAGGCAAATGGAAGGTGCAGGAATCGTCGTCGTTGGCGTCGTCGTCATTTGCATTTATTTGATATGCATTTTGTGGTGCGCCAACAAGTCGACTACACAACTTTCCGTTGCTTCCTTGCCGCGTGCCACATGCCACATGCCACAGTCGAGTCGCTGACCAAAGCGCACGCAACACGCTTCCAACAGCAGCGAGTGGTCCACAAAATTTATGATTGTATTTCGCAAGACTCCTCGAGAGTCATTTGAGCATTTGGGCATAGAGTTGACCCAAAGCTACTTTCTCCTCTCTTCTCTTTCCGCTTTCTCTTGCCAGCTACTTATGCGCTTCAAGACGCAATCGCGAGCGCACTTAACACAAATTTATGAAAATATGCAAACACGCTTCGCGTTCACAGCCAAGTGCAGCCAATTGTCGGCTGAACAAAAAACAAAACAAGCTGCGTTCGGAGTTGGCGTTGTACTTGGCTTCAATCCACAGTGGGTATAACTGAAGTCTTTAAAAAGAAGTGTCATTAAATGTTGTTTAACTGAAATGCTGTCAATGTTACGAAAAAATACTTATTCGATTATATTTGAATAAAAGAAAACAGAATAATAATAATAAAGAATATTACTTATTAAAATATGCCAAAATAATAATAAATTACTAATATATTATATACCAACGGCTTTATTCAGTATATTTATATAGTCGACCTATTTACTAAATATTCCATAGAGCACAAAATATACCAGATTGCCAGCCAAAGCAAGTAATAATAATGACTTTTAAGGTGGAACCGCAAAAACCTAAAAGAAACTTAATAATACTTTCATAATCCTTTTCAATTGAGTTTAATTGCTGTAACTGCGAATATCTCTGATAGTATTATCGTTATATCTCTAATACCCAAGAGTGCCCTGAGGTACTCATAATATAATTTGTATTATCTGAAACGAAATCATTAGAGTTGTGAGTTGGTAATAATTAAATATGAAATATCATATGTTCATGGCCAACTAACAAATATAATTGAATTGAAAAGCCTTTCATATAATGAGAGTCTCACGAAATTTTTAAAGAGTCTGTACTCTGATTATGTTATATGGTTATTGTATAATTACTTTATTATACTTTTTAAGAGGAACTCAAAATTTAAGCTGCAACCAAGAGTTGCAAAAATTATTCTCACTCGTTTGCTGAACTTTCCAATTTTTCCAATTTAGTATTACTGAAATATGCTTTTCTGTTGCTTAATGTCGATGTGAGCAAACACTTTTAGCTTTTATTGTTTCGATTAGTGTCAACAATTTTAGTCTGACAATCTTTAGTTTGTGGTTTGATGCACTCATAAATCTGCGCTTTAGTTGATGTTGCTTGCATATTATTTTAATTAGTTGCTGTCGTGTAAAAGAAAATGCTAAAAAAAACAACAACAAAAGCAATAACAACAGGTGCAGTTACTTTACTTTACAACAACAATGAAAGCGATGGCGACAGCCGACAAAAGTGTCGTCGTCTGCTGTCTGGCAGCCTGTGAGGTTGCCCTCTTGCCGCTGCTGCTGCTTCTGCTGCTGCAACAGCTGCTGTTGCATTGCATTAAAAGTTCTGTTGCACAAGTTTACCACAGTAGCCTAACACACAAACACATGCACAGGGTACACACACACACACACACACACACACACACACACACACACACACACACACACACACACACTTTGGCCAAAGCACTCAGCGCGTGACTCGCAAAATGAGCGCTTAACATCAGGCAACAATTTTTTTCTCTTCCCCTCCTACATTTACCCTGTGATTGTGAAGTGCGTCTAAGGGGGAGTATCGGGAATGAGAAAACTATTTAGCTTAGATGTATAAAATTAGGCAAACATAGCTACAAATATTCGATATGATTACAAAGGAACAAAATAAAATCAAGTCAAATAAAAGAAAATAAAAAAGAAATTAAATTAATAAATATTAAATGGAAATTGAATGCTTAACTAAATTTATGTATAATGGGTATAATATTATAAATTTTTTTTTAAATTTATTAACTAAAGGAATTATGTTGTGAAGAAATAAGACTTAAACATAAATTCGTAATATGTTTAACTTTATATCAAGCATCGGATTTTTGTACCATTTTATTAATGCATTTCGGTGACTTAAGTGAAAATACACATATGATGAAATATGAATCGAAAAATTAGGATATATATATTATTATGTTATATTTTACTTTGTTGATTGAAGAAATTATTTTTAAACATTATTTTTCTGAAATATTTCAAAGTCGCATTTTTAGGTCTGTTTTATTTTACATGACTGAATTGCTTCCTCAATATCAAATGTTCTTTTTACATCGTTCGACTTCAGCCAGGATAACTTCTAGTCCAGCACACTCGACTCGCGACTTTAGTACGTCGTTTACATTTTTTGTTTTGTCGCTTTCGTAAGCGACTCATTTGGCTTGGCATTTTGCATGTCTGTTAAGCAGCAGCAGCAGCACTACGCATTTACTTGGCTCTCCTCTGCTCTTCGCTTACTCATTCGCTTGCTGTTGCACGCTTTCCACCTTCACAACGAATCCTGTCTTCCCCCACTTTCCACTTTTCACTCTTCACTTTCCACACAGTTAATGCAGCTAGGCAGCAGGAAAAGCGTGTCGATGTTTGCGTGTGTTGTGTGTGTGAGAACTGTTTGGAATTGGTCGTTAATTCAATTTATGGCCGAAAGAAAAATTTGCAATGCTAAAACGCTACATCAATTTTCGGGGCAATAAATTAATAAATTGAAACGCTTTTGATTTGCAAATAGTAGAGTAGAGTTGTTGCAACTAAAACTACAAACAGAGTAATTAACAGAGGTCAAAACATGATATGTTTTATTGCTTGCTAA
Source organism: Drosophila nasuta (assembly GCF_023558535.2). Lineage (NCBI taxonomy): Eukaryota > Metazoa > Arthropoda > Insecta > Diptera > Drosophilidae > Drosophila > Drosophila nasuta. Next base: position 20,080,020 of record NC_083459.1, on the reverse strand, counting down.
TATGTTTTTATTGACGTTGCTGAGGGGGATAAAAACTAGTCGAGGAAGGGGGCGGAGGGGACAGGAAATAAAACACGTGAGTTTTACGATCGATGTGAGTGTGTTTAGCTTTTTGTTGTGTTCACTCAAAGTACTTCCGTGCTCGGTGGCGTATGCGTAATGTGTTTAGAGGTAATTAATTTTTGCCGTGTTTTTTGCGGTCGAATAAGTTTAGTGGACAGGGGAAGTAGAAGGGGAAGGGGAAGAGGAAGAGGAAAACATCCAAGTGCTGTCCAGTGTGTTGGCAGGCAATTCATCATGGCAGCATTGCTGAAGTTGTAATTAACTTTTGCACACAGAGCTCTCTGCCGCCTGCTTGATTGTCATTATGAAGTGTCATTATGATGCTCCATCATTATTACAAAGATGAGAAGAGTCGAGAGGGAGAGGGGTGCGAATGATGGGCATCATTTTCGGGTGCCACAAAAACTTTTGGCTAATGGCCTCAGTGTAAACTTATTCTTGTTGCCATTTGGCTTCGACATTGGCTTAAGTCGAGCGCCAAAACCAAAGCACTTTCACTTCAATATTTTACAACTAATTAGGGATAATTACCAGCCATTACACAAAAGGCATCCCACAACGGCAACGGCAACGGCGACAAGTTGAAAGTTGTGAAGACAACAACAACAAGAGAGACAGGATAGAAGAGGCCTCTTCATTGAGGTTTTTCTTGGGCGTGGTTCCTTCAATTTTCTAGCCACCTTAGTTTGTTAGTGGTGTTGTTTTTTTGTTGTTGCCGGATTTTATGCGTGACTCTTTCGGATAAGCCACAGAACACGCAGCGTGAACATTCCTGGAAATCCTTTTGACTAGTTACTTAATGCTGCTTGTTTGGGGCCATTGACTACAAAATTCTAGACTATTTGTCACTTGATGCGTTGAGCGCAAGTGTCGAAAGTGTTGCTGACATTTACAAGGTGCCTTCGAGGCGCAAAATTACCAACTACTTGCTTGAATTAAATTTCGTGAAGAGTAAAAGTCTGCTTAAAAATTAAGTTGTTAACTGAAGATTCTCAAAGTTGAAAGTTTTTCTGGTATATTTTGTACTTTATGGTATATTTTGAATATAGTTCTATGTCGATGTACCAAATATAGCCTTTCTGTATTTTTTTCGGTATATTATTTCGGCACATTTTTGGATTTTGATTTCATTGAAACTAATTATATATTGATATACCAAATATAGCCTTCGGTATATTAATTTGGTATATTTTTCGAATACGATTTCGTTGAAACTGTTACTTTATCGATATATCAAACATAACCTTTGGTATATCTTAGTATTTTTATGGTATTTTTGTAAAACATGGCCTTCGGTATTTTTCCACTGTATTAATTTGATATTTTTTAGAACACTATTTCATTGAAACTGTTACTTTATCGATATATCAATTATAACCTTTGGTATATCTTAGTATTTTTATGGTATTTTTGTAAAACATGGCCTTCGGCATTTTTCCGGTGTATTAATTTGATATTTTTTAGAACACGGTTTCATTGAAACTAGTACAATATCAATATTCCAAATATTGCCTTCGGTATATTTTAGTATTTTTCGATATATTAATATTGTATATTTTTAAAATATGGTTTTATTGAAAATGGTGTGTGATGTATTACAAAAAAAAACAAATGTTAACAAGCTTTGTGACAAGAAATAAATATAAATCGAAATTAAAATGATTTCTGAACTTGACTAGAATGAATCACTTTTTCCTAGAACGATTCCCTAAAAGTTGCTTCGAGCTTAGAGCATTTGTCCCACTGGTTGGATCATGAGCTCATGAATTTGCACATTTGGCGGTGTGGAAATGCAATAACTGACTGCATCGGCCACATCCTCGGCGCGGAGCATAGGAAACTCAGTTTTCAAAGCGGCCACAATTTTGGGGTCAATCATTTCGGTGTTTGTGGCGCCAGGACTAATGCTCTGCAAGGCAAAGAAGAAATTACAATTTCAATTTCAATTGTGATGCTTTGATCAACTCACTGTAATCTTTGTCTTGGTGCCCTTCACGTGAAACTCTTGACGCAGCACCTCGGTCAGAGCTGTTAAACCATATTTACTAGACGCATACATGTTGATATTATAGCCACGCATAATGGGTATACGATGTCCGGCAATGCTGTTGATGATGAGCACATGTCCGTCATCAATATGTCGGCGCTGCAGCGAGAGGAACACTTCGCGTATGCACCAAACAGTGCCAAACAAATTCGTATCGATCACGGCACGAAGATCGGCGCTGTTGCCCTCCTGGGTGATCGATGTGTGTCGCCCAATGCCCGCATTGTTGACCAACACATCGACACCGCCGAGCTCTTTCTCAATGGTGACAAATGTCGCCTTCACTTGCTCCTCATCGCTCACATCGCATTTGTAGTAATGAAAGCGAGAGGCCTGCTCAGCTGGCAGCTCCTCCTTGAACTCCTTTAAACGATCCTCGCGTCGGGCCAAGCCCACAACGATCATGCCCTTGGACACTAGGTCCTTGCAACATGCGGCACCAATGCCAGAACTGGCGCCCGTTACCACAGCAATGCGATTCAACCAACGTTCCATTATTGACAGATCAGTAAATATTTGGTAGCTAGAATTCAGTTATTGAAAGCACAAATGAATGCTCAAGCACAAATGAATACTTTACTCCAATGTTGCGCTGCTTTTATACTGTCGAGTCGAGTCGAGTCGAGAATTGCTTGTTCATCAAAACACAACTTATCGCTGTCGCTGATAAAACTGTTAACACTTTCTGATTTTCTAATTCTTTGTATCTCTATTTTTGTTTTAGGCTGCCATACACGACTTTTACGCTGCGTTCTCGCGTTCAGTGTTTGAAGTGTTGAAATTAATCTATCGGTTAAAAGTACTATAAAAAAAAGTTTCAGCCTAAATTGAATTACAAATATATCTGTCCTACAAGTAAGTAAATACATTTTTATACTGCATTATTTTGAATTCAGCAAATTTAAAAAGAACCCAATTAAAACAGAAAGTCTTAAAGTCTTCTGCTGAAAAAAAAATAAATAAATTTAAAATAATTCGCTTATATAAAAATCATGAAACATTTATTTGTATTCGCTGAGATTTAAAATTTCTGCTGCCTTTTCATAGTGGTATAATTTCAACCCGAACTTTCACAATTTTTTTAATTTAAATGCAAAGATAGTTTACAACTTTTACATAGTACTTTGAAGATAAAACAAACATCATTAACTGAACTGTAATCTTTTTTTGGTTTTTGATATCTAAAGTGATATTAACAAGGTTTAATATTTAAACAAATTGTATATAATAGAGTGCAGTTCAATTTGGTCTTTTCTACTTTAGATAAGCTCAGCGATATAAAAAACAATGTAAGAAAAATAATATAAAATTTGTAGTGCAAACTTTAATTGTTATCAAATTGCACGTAAATTATTTGATTGATTAATTTCGCTGTCGTATCAAGCACACAAATTCTCGTGTGTGAGCCCTTATTCAAGTTGTAGATAAAGTTGTAGAGAATTTCACAATTTGAATGGAAATAACAATGAGTTCTGGAAAAATTGGTTTGTGGAACATCATAGAATTTTCATTTGGCAAAGTTTGGTGAAATTTTGAAATTCGTTGGGTACGCGTTGCTTATCAATTAAAGTAACGTAGAAATAAAAAAACAGCGATAATAAAGATCGAAAGTAATGCTTTTTAGATTGATAATTGATAAGGTTATCGCCCTCGCTTTTCTCGTATTTAAATCTATCTATGTCAATGTTTACTTCATTAGCTATAATGATTAATTAAACGTTAATGATTAATTAAAATTTAATTTGTTATCGACATAGAAGAACTCTATTTTAAGTGCAATTTGAGCTGTATCGTTTGCTGGAGAGATTACACAGATTCTGTCTGTCTGTTCGTCAGTCCATATGAATACCTAGATGTCAGAGACTTTAACAAATAGATATATAGTTTTTTTTCGAAAGTTTTTATGATTTTTGACTATTTGATTGCAAGCAGATAAAATTTGCAGAAGTTAACATAGATCTTCTTAGATGCTTAGGCTGACAATCTGATATATTTTACACTATAGTATATTTTTAATGTAATATATATATATATATATATATTTGGTATATTTAAAAGTTAATACCACACTGTTTTGCTTTAATGCAGAATATCTCCCATTGTGCTATTTCAGAGTCTGGAGTTTTCTTGCTTGTTTTTTTTTGGCATTTCATTTTACAATAACCATTTTTAAGTATTTTAACACAATTTAAGTCACTTTTCCACTTCAGCAAACGATAGCTGAAAAACATATAAAATGGAAGAACAAATACTTTTCGAATTTAATAATTCATTTTACAATAAGTTTGTCAAGTAAATGTGCAAAATTCAAAGTTGTCGAATACAGTTTCTGTTGAAATATATGAAGATTATGTTCAATGAGTACTTAAATTATTTATTTTTATTTAAAAATTTGCTATAATTTAATGTCTGCTTTGGCCTTTGTTCCTTTTGCATCGCATTGTTTCGATTTTCGAGAATTTATTTTGCAGTTTTGTGAATTCTTTGGGTGTTGCCATGTCAATGGCCTCGGTGATGGCGCGTGATGTGATGTGCCAGAGAGTTGCCAACTTTTCGCGTTCCCCCTCTCTCTCTAACACTCTCTTTCTCTCTCTAATGTAGCACTTTCTGATCCCCACAATTTGCTTAGCCACCCGCTGCTTGGGACTTGGCCAAATCACTTGCAATTTGACTAGACGTTGTCGCGACGTTTTTTTTGCTTTTGCTTTGTTTTAACTTCATTTTTTTTTCTGGGAATGTTGGGGTCACTCTTGCTGTATGTATTTAAAAGTTTTTAATTCAGCTTTCTAGCTGTGGGCGTGGCCCACTCTGACACTTTGCTTATTTATTTAGCTATCGCGCCTTGTTCTGAAAAATTACATTGTTCATTGTTTATTGTTGTTGTTGTTGCTGGCAAACTACGCGTGAAAACGTTGGTCAGGAGATTTGGGTTTGCTGTCTTAAGATGCAGTAGAAAACATGTAGAAGAACGACTAAGAAATACTCTAAAGCAATTTCTTAACTCAAATGATTAAAGACAAAGTTTAGACTGATATGTGGAAATCCATCAAAAGAAAAATGCTTGATTTATGTTTGGTACTTTTGCAGATAAAATGCAAAAGTACAGCAAAAGAAATGTATTAACTCAACTTTACGCTCTTTGATAGATCGTATTTCGTGGGACTCCTCGAGGGTATCTTTTAGTGAAATAGCCTTGAGATAAGCATTCGTATAGCAGCGCTTTCATATTTCTTCATTTTTATTATTATCATTTTGCACATTTTTCATTTGTTTACGTGTCAGCCCAAGCACCTACTTTTTGTTGCTGGGCTCAGTTTACTTTTTGCATTTGGCCTAAGGAAACTTTTCTGTATGCTGTCTGTCTGACTGTCTGTCGTTTGTTCTTTGTTAAAATTGTATTTGAAACTTTCGCTTAAGTGGCAAATGCTTTTTTGTCAGCGTCCTTTCTCACCTATTGTTTTTACGCACTGTGCGGAGGCGGAGGGGTGGGCGTGGGCGGAAAAGTTGTAGGTGTGGCTGTGTGGCATAGGCACGTGCCATAAGCCATTTGTCAACAGCAACCTGATTGGATTCCATGACTAAGCGCGGTTGCCAAGCCTCGCTACTCTCGATACTTTTCTTGTAGTTGTGCTTCTTCTTCTTCTTCTTGTTCTTCTTCCCCTTCTCCGTCTCGTTTTGCTTTCAAAACGCTTAAAAGCAAAATCTAATCACACTTGGTTAACGTTTGGCGTGTGGCCAATTTGCCTTGTGGTTGGGCTCAGAATTAAAGCAAGGCTTTTTCTTTACTCCGCTTTCTAAATGAAAATGGGCATTTCAATAATAATTGCACTCGCCTCAAGAGTTTCGTTTCTAGATCTCGCGACAACAACTTTTGCCACTTAATGTGGCATCATTCTGCTGCCAAATAGCAATTGTTGTAATATTATTTTCTTCCATTTAGTTACCTTCTTTTGTGCACTCAATCAAATCCGGCTACAAATTGTGTGTTCACAGTTCATTTCAATTGATTTTCGCCAATTATTTGCTATAAATCAACGTCGCAGTTTAATCCACTTGTTGAATCAATTTTGTTTAATTTTTTATAAGCGTTATTAATTTTCTTCATTTTATCCTTTCTTTTGAAATTTGATTTCATAAGTTCTTAGTACCTAATTGCATTAATGATTTGTTAAAGTAAATTATTCATGCATTTATTATTAACTATTTTTGATTAACATTTTGAGTATATAAATATAAAATATCAAAATTAAATCTGATATTTTTGAAATCATAATGAAAGCAAGCGTTTTTATTCCATTTATTTAAATACATTAATATAAAAATAACATCTAAAATATTTGAAATTATAAAAGAAAAAAATTTGAAGGGAAGAACTGTTAAGTAAAATATTGAATACTAAATTTTAAATACTAAATATGCCATCAAAACTAAATACATTTAGTAATATACAAATAAATACATATTATAAAATACAATATATAAATAGAATAACACATAAATAAAAACCTAAATACCAAATGTGAAAGGAAGATTGTAAATAATATAAATGATCTAGAAATGTTTTTTTTTATTGAATTGATTAAACATTTATTAAATGCATTAAAAACTCAAAAATGCAATCTGTAGAATATTTTTATTAGTCGGTTTAACGTTTTCAATAACGCATATAACATTTGCCAACATGAGTAAGATTTTTTTTTTATATTTGAAACTTATAATAGAACCAAGCGATTAAATTGAAGAACACTTAGAAATGAAATCGTAAATAATACTAAAACTAAAATGAAGAATCCAACAAATTTAATATTCCAGAGGTGTTTTACATAATAATTGAGAATTTGTTCAAAATATATAAGCTGTAAAATATTTGAATTACCTATCGTGGTTATAATTCCAATCTTAACTTTGCTACAATGTCTATAAAACTTGCTGACGAAAGGAAGATAGTTTTCTTATTTAAAAGTTTTTAAAGTTATATAAAAGCTGAAGGTGAACCCAGAAATGTTGAAATTTAATACTGCAAGAAGTAGATGAGAGTATATACTGTATAGTATAGTGAATACTGTAGAATACTATATAGTATAGTCAAATATTTGAATAAATCGCTTTTACCTTTGGCTCCCCAACAATTGGGCGTAATAACAAAACATTATATTATAAGAGAGTTTTGCTGGTGCAGGAAATTCAAGTATGATTTACAGTGAGTAAAATAACGGTAACAATAACCGTAACAATGGCAAGAACAAGAACAAGAACAAAGGTGCAGAGGAAGAGGGAAAAACCAACCCACGCACAGTCAAGAGCCAGAGCCAGAGAGCTTGGGCATTGAAAACTCGAATGTGGTAAACAAGCAGTGAGAATCATTTCCATTTAGTTTTCCCCACGTCTATCTCTGTGAGTGTGTGTACACAACACTGTTGTGTGTGTGTGTGTGTGGGTGTGTGGTGGGTGTATGTGTGTATTTATGTGTGTAGTTGCCATGTTTTTAATCCACTTGAAGGCACTTAAGTCAGATCACTGCCCAGCATAAATGCGCCAAGTGAAGTTGTCTTTACAGCTTGTACGTTACGTGTGTGTATTAAAATTCATATTTCCACAAAATTCTACAGAAAGAGAGAGGAGAGTGGAGAGTGAGAGAGAGAACAAACGTTAAACTAATAACAATACAATGCCAGTTCTTTCGAGTCTCTGTGTCAACACCCTGTGGGCGAAAGTGAGACACTTTTTTTTTGCATTTTTATTTATTTCTCTTCTCTACTTTTTTCTTTTTCTTTTCTTTTGGTTGCCCTTGGTTATGCACAACTAAATAAATATGAAAGGAGAAAGCAGATTTTTCATGCTTCGCGCCCATTTACTGTTCATATTGACACAGCAAAAAGTTTTCTATGCCCCAGCTACAACAAGTGGAAAATGTTTCGAGCAATATGCAATACGTTGGGGTAACACACTTTGAGTGCATCAATTGACTCGACAAAATACACAACTATAAAATCGCAACACTTTTTCACATTTCCATTATTATTTATTTGCGAAAATGTCTCTTCTCTGCGATGATTTAAGATTGCTTTAATAATAAAGTATTCGAAAGTGGTTTTTAATGTCATACGATTTATGACTGAGAAGCGATATAATAAAATTTCTGTTTTTGTATTTAATTTATCAATTTGACACACTATCAATTACTAGATGAAGTTCGAAGTTCTGCTTCGCAAAGAAAATCAAGATCAAACCTGATACTGATTAGAAACGTTTTTATTTAAAGTTATAATTTTTAATCGAGAATTTTAAGCACATTGAAAGGCTTTTGAATTTAATAAAATAATAAATATAAATTCTTGTTGAAAAGTTTGTTTAAGTTAGAGTTTTGTTATAGCAAAATTTGAGATGATTGTCGTCTAAATATTTTGATATATTTTTAGTGACTTGTTTTATTTACAAATGATCGCAAGCTGATTTTGGTATATACAAAAACTTCTGTTTTCTGAAAAGAATAAAAATCGTGGAACTAACTTCAGAAATACTTTTGTTAGGTAAAAAAAACTCTTAGTGGCTTTGTCTGACAATCAGGTATATTTTCCACTCTATTGTATATTTTTAATGTACATATAATCGAGATTAAGGTTTGTTAGAACTAATTTGGAATAGAAACATTTAGTTGAATACGATTACTGCTATATTATTTTAATGACTTGCTTCATTTATAATTAATCCCAAACTGATTAACTGCGCATGTGTTATTGCAATTATCAAATTAGGCAAACAAATTTGGCAGTAAAGTGAAGTTGAGTAATATTCACACTTGATGAAAATCCTTCACGCCCAGCAGCAGCTGCTGAATGAACCTTATGAATATATATGTATATATGCTTGTGTGTGTGGGTGTGTGTGTGTGTGCTCGTAAATGCGTGTTTGCGCAAACTATAACAAGAACAATAATAACAACAATGAGTTTTGTTGCTGGCGAATACATGGCGTATGCGCAACGTATTAGACTTGCCACACGCAGTTTGCTGACTAAGCGAAAAACTTCCGTCTTAGATTACGCCGAGACCACTAACTGGGGGCAGCTGTGCGTTGATCGAAGACAGAAGCCAGCAGGCAGAAGGGTTGCCTTCAAGATGCGAGAGAGCGGCGAGGAAGCGGAAAGATGAACAAAATGGCGGCGCACGTTCGACGCTTCACTTAATTAAGCGCCTTTTTGTCTGTTTTGTCTGTTGTAAGTTGATAATTGAGGTTTTGCCGGTTTCCAGTAAAAGTTAATGCCCTCCTCCTCCTCCCACCCACCCACGAAAAACCCAAATTAGAAAAGTGGCACAACAAAGGCGCCCACGGCATCCAGCAAAAAAAAAAAGAAAAGAAGAATGGGAGCCATTGTACGAAGCAGCAGCAACGGCAGCCCCATTGGCATTGCCTGTGCCAAATAAAAGGCTAGCGAGAAACCCAAAAAGAAACAAAACACACACAACAAAAAAAAAAAGAAAAAAGAGCATCATTTAACAGGCCGAAATAAGCGCAATGATAACTTAAGTATATTCAAAAAAAAAAACGAAAAAAAAAGAGACCAGCGAACAAAAGTGAATCGAAAACAAAAGAAAATGTGCCAAACATCAGCAAATAGGCGAAATTGGCGAGAAACAAAACAAATAATTTCAGCTGGATGTAAATGAAAGTCACGAACCGAATCCAAAACTGAATGTCATTCCAAAATACAGTGAAACAAGCTTGATGCCGAGCTTGAGGAGCTCTTAAGGGCAGTTAGGACAATCATATTGCCGCTGAGCGGTCATTAAAAAACGTTGAAATCTCTTAACAATATTAGTTGAACAATTTCAGTTGTGCTGCGCACCTAATTCGCTTAACGAAGTTAAGACGAGAATGTTTCAACATATTTAATAAAGACGTTTATTTTTTTATTTATTTTTTATATAGGCAATTTAAATGCTTATAATTACGTGCTAAGATTAAAAATGGCATTTTTATCTTAAATTTTAGTCAGTTTATAAAAGTGTTTTTAAGTTACCAATTAAACAATTTTCTTAGTTTTTCTGTATATTTGATTTTACGATTTTAAAAGGTTACAATTTATTATTGTTACCGTTTGTTCTGAACTTATTTCATTTATAATGTTTTTTTGTTTATGTAAAATATTTTTAAAGCACATTTCGTAGATTTAAATTCTGTCTTTTTTTTATATAATTTGAGTATTGAATTAATTTAATATTATTTGCAAGTAGAACATAAAAATCATTTAATATTATTTCTAAAGTTCAATTCATATATTTAAATTTTCTAATGCTTGCTTTAAGCTTATAAATGAATCGAATGAGTTGAATACGCTTTACAAATGGAATTTCAAATGAATTTTCTTAAATGTTTCATACAATAAATTGCGATTAACCATTTGCCGCGTAGTTTGCTTTACCTTTAAGCCACAATTGTGATAGTTCTGTGAGAATTGTTGTCGACACTTTGAGCACTATTAAATTGTGGTTATAATGCAAAATGCGATTTAATCTAATGTTTATATGCCATGGCATAGCAATGAACATCAGCATGTGCTCAAAATGTAGTCATAAATTGTTCACGTACTAGAAACAGATGTTCGGCTCCCAAATAAAAAAAAAGAAAGGGATTGTTGGAGAGGTATTGTGTATAAATAAGGCTTGAAAAAGTGGCAACAAAATGTTTGCATTGTGGTCACAAGGGAATTGCAGACAAAAAAAAAAGACCGAAAAAAAATGTGAAAAAATGAATTAAATCTCAGTCCAAAAGACGCGAGTGGAACTAGTTCTACTCGAATAAATGGCACATACTATCTTTGTGTGTGTGTGTGTGTGTAAGTGTGTGTCCACTTACACACACATACATATAGAGTTCGCAGTTTACTGAGGGCAAATTACTCTATTGTTGCGGCAGGCACCATAAAAACATAATCCACATAAAGCTTTTAACACACTTACTTACAAACACTCTCGCCCACGCGCAAACACACACATACACACACACACACACACACACACACACCAACACTCACACTCACTCGCAAAGGAAATTCGCTGTTGTTGTTATGTAACAATGACTGACGCTTAAGCTGCTGTGTCATTGCGTATCCGCCGTGTTAGCCACTGACCAACCGCTTAGCAGCAATAGCTGTAGCTATAGCTGCAACAGTCTTTGCCTTTCGCTTTGGCCATCTGTTCTAACAACTAACAACCCCAGTCGCTTATATAATTTCAACAGCCACAAGACTCAACTTCATCTACTTTTAACCTTTCTTTGACCAGGCAAAACAAACAGGAATTTAAAATATTAAACCAAATATGAATAAATTAAGAACTAGCACTTCATTGAAATTGAAAATTATATAAGACAGAATAAGAGGAAATTTATAAATTTTGTTTTAGTCGAGTAACGCAGTTGATGACAATTTTTCTAGAATTACTAAAAATTGTTACTAGGAAATATGATAGACAACAAAATTGATAATAGAATAATAAAACTACTGATAAAAATTTGATATTAAGAATATTTACATTAAAGATTAAAAAGTTTAGCTTACAATTGCCATAGAAACAGAATTAAATATAAAACAATGAATTGAAGTGCATATAAATTTATAAATTCAATATGTGGAAGTGGTTGAGAATTTTTTTAAGAATATTGGTTATATTGATTATTAACAAGTTAGAAAGTACTCGAGTGTGCTCGACTGTGAGATACCCGCTATTTAATTTGAATAAAATCAAAACAGTGCATTATTATGCTTCAAATATTCCAAAAACATACCACAACAATGTTAAACATATACTAAAAGCTATATTTGGTATATTGTTACAGTGTTACTTTAAAAAAATACCACAGAGTGCAAAATATATCATATTAACATTGTAGTATTATTTTTTAAAATATACCGAATTAATATACCACAAAATACTAAAAATATACCAATGACAATATTTGATATAATGTTATAATGTTATATAAATATACCGAAAAGTGCAAAATCTACCATATAAATATTCCGCTATTTACTTTAAAATATACCAAATAATATACCGAACAAATATTAAAAATATACAAAAGACAATATTTGTTATAGTGTTCTAGTACTATTACATAGTTAGCAAAATATACCAGATTGTCAGCTAAAGCAACTATGATCCGTAGTAAGTAGACGTTTTTGTCCATAAAAAAGTATTTCTTATATGTTACATATAACTTTTACAATTTTTTACCGATCGACAAATCCAAATTTTCTGAAATCATAAAAACGATAGTCTGTACCAAAATTCGAAATTCTAGCTACACTCTGGAATAATTCTCTCTAAATTAATATATGAAAAACGAAGAAGTCTAAATTAATCGAAATCAATTTCGCAATAATCCATTTGTAATTTACACTTTTCACATTATTTATTGTTTTTATTGACGTGTCAAGAGCAAGCTTAAAGCAAACAGAAGGTAGGCAATATTGTGGCATATCTATGGATGCTAGTTGAAAAGCAATTTCGTTATCGTTGTTGAATAAAATTTAAAACTTTCAGTTCCATTTATTTTTAATCCAATAAAAATCAGTAGAAAAAAAGCAATGCGTGCTGGACCAAGAAAGTTTCGGATAGGTGAGTTTTTTTTTTTTTATCTGTGAGGATGCCACAAATCCATCCGCATGTGTGAAGGGAGAGAGGATGGGATGGGAGGGGAAGGGAACGAAGTGGGGCAGATTATTGAGTGTCAAAGTCTTTGATTGAGATACGTGTTGATGGGCTGCCAAAAGCAAAAGCAAAAGCAAAAGCAAAACCAAAACAGCTGGAGAGCTGATGTTGTCTCTGTTGACTGGTTGGCATCGTGTGCGTCATTGATAAAATGCGCAATTTTCGCTTTTTGTTTTTTTTGTTAACAAATATTTGCAAGACACTTTAATTTACCACACCTTTTCACCGCACACACATGCAGAAGAAGTTAACAACAACACGAACGAAAAAAAAAAACAGAAAATTGTGCCTGGAAACTGTTGACAACTAAATAATTTTTGGGTTCTAACATTTTAGAGAGACAGAGAATGGCATGAGTTTTTTCATGCTTCGTGCGCCGTGAAACGAGATACGACACACACACACACACACACACACACACATGAGTTGCTTGTTACTTACGCCATGTGTGTAGAAAACGAAACAACTTGAATGAAGATGAGTTTGTGTGTGCGTGTGTGTGTGGATGTGCATAACAGAAGAGCGAGAGGGATAGGCAGGGTAAAAGTTACTCGGATGACACAGAACCAAACAGCCATTAAATATACGAGACCCACATTCAACACACACAAACACAGAGACTAAAACACCCACACATACATACACACACACATAGAATGCGAAACACCTTGTTGATTGTTGGAACCACAAAACGCCACTCTTGAGTCAAAGTCAGAGTCAGAGCCAGAGTCAGAGTCAGAATAGTGTCTAAGGGGACGACGATTGTTTATAGCAGAGCATACACAAGGTAGTGAGCATAGACCGGTAGCTAAATATTTGTAAGCACTGTACGAACATACTTCACTTCCCTCTCTCTTTCTCTCTGTTGCTTTCAATTTGCCAATGTTGTTCAAAATTTGCTTGATTACAGTTTGCCTTTTGATTTTTCTGTGGCTTGCTTTGATGCCACACTACACAGCAAATTATTCAGTTTCTTCGATTAATACCCTGTAGAAGTGGCAGCGAAATAGTAATAGTTAAAACTCGATAACTTTAAATAAGAAATAAATAAAATTTGAGCAGCCCTATTTTAAATAACAAACAAATTGTAATGTTGTATGATGACAGCTTCGAAAGCACATTTCATCGATTTGAATTTTTTAAAGCTTATTTTATATTTAGTTCAAACTTGTCCAATATTCTTTACAAGTGGAATTCCGAATGCATTTCGAAATATTATATTTACAATCATAGATATAATAAGAAATCGAATTGTTTTTACCTTGAAATAGCTTAAAGCTTTCCTAGTAATGTTTAACTCTTTACAAACAGAACATATTTTTACATTTTTACAGAAATATGACATTTTCGATTTGATTTAATAAATATAAAAAGCTTCTGATTAGCAAAAAAAACAGATGTTTAAATAATTTACAATCACTTTCACTTTATTGCCAATGGCTTTTTAAATTTCAATTATAAGTGAAGTAAAGTAAATATATAAATAAATGAATAAGTATTTAGAAATAAATGCAAATAAGAATAGGCAACTAAATCAATGAATTCCAGAAATAATAAATTAACAAAGGGAATAACGCAATAAAAATATAAAAAATTAAGAAATAAATAAAAAATAAATAAAGTAATACTTAAATAAAGACAAATAATAATAAAATTAATGATTAAGACGAAAGTTAATATTCTTAAGTAAAAATTAAATTTGTATGAAAATTACACAGAGTATATTGCAGTCGCCGCATTCTTAAACAAAGAAAGAATTTTTTTAGCTTTCTTGTTTGTGTTTTTTTTGTTGCTGTCTTCACTCTGTTGTTGGTCTCAGTGCAATGTCAACAAGATTGTAAATTGTTATATTTGCTTGTCTTGTTGCTATTTTGACATTTGCGTGTTGGCGTCAATTTAGAGAACGTCAACTTATTATGTAAACTGCAGGCGATTTTATTAGCCACATCTACGTCTGCAGCTGATAGATGTTGAAGGCAGAAGCAGAAACGAGATGTATACACAAATGTTGTTTGGCATTATACGAATCGAATTTATTGTGATTTTTATGGGTTCAATAAATACAAACAAAAAGAGAAAGAAAGTGAAAAAAAGTAACAGGAAGTGTATCGCCTATGACATTCATTGAATGAGAAAAAAAGCTTTTAAAAACGGGAGCAAAGGTTGTCGGCTTTTTACATGCGACACTCACTCGAACACTCACTTGTGCACTCGCACACTTGTATTCACACACACACGCACACACCCAGTTGCTTTTGGCACCCCTTTGCTCAGTTGTCAAGCGAAGTGAATTTAAGTGACAGCTGTCTGTGTGAGAAGTGCCAACCTGAGCGCTTGCTTTAGCTTACCTGCTTCCTTGCTTACTTGCTTGCTTGCTGTCATCAAGGCTCTTGCTCGCTAGCTAGTCAGGTGTCTACATCTTCCGGCCTCCGCTTCAGCCTCTCATTATACCCACTACCCAACGAATAAAAGGGTATTATAACTTTGTGCCCTCAGGAAATGAATGTAACAGGCAGAAGGGGCCATCTCCGTCCCATTAAGTCAATATGTATATATCATATTGTCATATCCGTCTGTCTGTATATTTGAATACTAATATACTAAAAACAGCCCTTGGCACATTTCAGTATTTTTTCGGTATATTTTTAAAAAGTAATTTCATTAAAATTGGTAACAACTTTGATTTACTTAAAACAACCTTTAGTATATTCTCATATTTTCGGCATATAAATTTAGTATATTTTGAATAAGTAGTTTCATTAAAACTAGTTCTATATCGATATACTAAAACAGTCCTTGGCATATTTTAGTAATTTTTGGTATATTCTTAAAAAGTTATTTCATTAAAATTCGTAATTATTTCGATTTACTAAAAACAACCTTTAGTATATTCTCATATTTTCGGCATATAAATTTGGTATATTTTGAATAAGTAGTTTCATTAAAACTAGTTCTATATCGATATACTAAAAACAGTCCTTGGCATATTTTAGTAATTTTTGGTATATTCTTAAAAAGTAATTTCATTAAAATTGGTAACTAATTTGATTTACTAAAAACAACCTTTGTTATATTCTCATATTTTCGGCATATAAATTTGGTATATGTTATTTTGAATAAGTAGTGTCATTAAAACTAGTTCTATATCGATATACTAAAGAAAGGCTTTGGCATATTTCAGTATTTTTAGATAAATTAATTCGGTATATTTAAAAAAATAATTTCATTAAAACTAGTTCAATGTCGATATACTAAAAACAGTCGTCGGTATATTTTAGTATTTTTTGAGGTATATTAATTCGATGTATTTTTAGAATGCGATTTTATTGAAACTAGTTCTATAACAATATACTAAAATCAGTCGTAGATATATGTTAGTATATTTTCGGTATATTGGTTTGGTATATTTTTTTAAATGTGATTTCATTAAAACTCAATATATTAAAAACAGCCTTCGGTATAATATTTTAGTATTTTTTTTCGCTATACTAATTTGCTATATTTTAAGAATAATACTGTATTTGGTTTGGCATTTATTCAAAATGGATGGCAGGTATCTCACAGTCGGGCACACTCGACTGTAGCTTTCTTAGTTGTTTTCATTCAACACTTTGCGTGCACGTTCCTTTTACTTTTGCTTATTGTGTTGCCTCGACATGGCTTCGCATCTTGCTCGCTCCGTCTCTCACTCACTCTTGGCGCGTGTGCAAGTCAAATTATGTGGAAATGAATTATGGCGCGCACGCTGCGACCAAAATGGCAACGATCTCTGCACAACACACAACACACAACGCACTGAGAAAACCCTTCGAGAAGTCACAGCGCGGAGTTGTAACCCAAAAAGCACAGCAGGACTCGGCACTTGGACTCATTAGCTGGCATCAGCGAAAAACAAAAAGCCAACAGCCAAGTCAAGCCAAGCCAAGCCAAAAGCCAAATGTGTGTGTGTTGTTATTAATATTTGTGCGCAATTCGCTTTCACTTTTACTGTTGCTGTTGCTTTTGCTTTCACCTCCCCCCATTTTCTTTTTTTCCCGTCAATTTGTTATGGATTAGCTTCAAATGACTTTTTCCGCCCAGTCCATAGTTCATCCATCAACTCCTCCTCTGCCTTCTGCTATCGCATGCACATTGCGCATACGCCGCGTGGCATTCTGATTTATATGCCCAATTAATAGCTCGATTTGCAAAAGCCCAGCCCATTGTAATATTGTTTAACGGCCAAATGATTTCCACGGCACAGTAAGACAGTCAGCAAATGAATGCTTTCGATTCAAATTTCAGTTTCAATTTCAGTTTCAGTTGCTCTGTTCATAAACCTTTCATATGCACAGCAAAAATGCAAATTTGTGAAAGCATCAAGTTCATGCATGCACAAATTGGAAAATGCCGAATATCTTCTCTATGGTTGTTCTCTTATTTTTCTTCTTTTTTGTTGTTTTTTTCCTCCAATACGTAAGAGTGCGGCGTCAACTATTTATTAGTGAGATTTATTTCACACTCTGTAGATACTCTCCGTAAAAGTATTTTGCAAAATTTTGAGTCAATTAAAAATTTCGATTTCGGATTCAAAGTATTTTTCATCTACTTTGCTTTTGCAAAAAATGTGTTAAGATAGCTAAAGCAAATATTTAATAATTTAAATTAAATAAACATTTGTCAAATTCCAATAAAAATTGTTGTGTGCATTTCTTTAATTAAGCTTTTTTCATCTCTTTGTTATATTTTATGTGTCATGTGACTGTGAAAACTAAATTCAAGATATTTATTTTTTGCTTGAGCTGAGATCATTAAACGAATTATTTTGTATTTCATGAATATTTTCTAGAATAGTTTTCTTAAACTCTAATTGTTGAGTGTATTTTTTCACTATATATTTTCAATTTTGAACTTCATTTGTTCTATTTAATTTGCCATGTGACTGTGAAAACCTAAATCAAGATTCTTCTTAAGTTGTTCAGTTGCACTGAATAAACATTGTTGTGTCCATTTCAAATGCAAATCTTTTGTTCATTATGTATCTTTATCTTTTTTAACATTTTATTTCCAATTTGTCTGTAAAATCACAATTTAAAATACGATATCTATTTTTTATAGACTTAATTGAATATAGAAGGAACTCTCTAGTGATAGGGTATAGTTTTAAAATCGAAATTCAGGCAGCACTGCATAAAAATAGTTTGAAATGAGCTCGAGAGTTGCTGGTTGTGCGCTGAGCTCGAAAAAAAAGCGGTAGAGGGGCATATAAAATCTGGTAGTAAAGTGTGCAAAAGTACGCGTCCGGCAAAGTTTTGTTTTGGGCTCTGTTTGGAATTTTGCAGTTGGTTTTGCAACCGTTCAGCAAAGTGGGGCAATAGTTTGTTTTGGGGCAAATCAGAGATTTTGATGGCCAACGAAATGGAAAACAGCAGTGGGTGAAAACAATAATGCCGTATGCTATACTACTTAAAAGGGTTCACACAGACGCGTATTGATTATTTAAACGAACGAGTTTTTCGAGCAAACAGTTGAAAGCGAACAAAAGGTGCGAACTGTGTGCTGTGTAGTATTTGTTTTGGACTTTGCAACCTTGTCTTACAGCTTCTTTGAGTATATTTACTTTATCATTCCTGATTACTGTCTTACTTACTACTTATTTCCTATTTGCTGTTTGCCTCTCTGCTATTTGCAGTCTCTTATTTGCTTTGACTTTTGTAATCAGTTGAACGAGCAACGAACAGCTGGATGGCAAAAAAGATTCGGGGCAGCTCTTTAGCTCAGTTCAGTTCGGTTCAGTGGCATTTCTCATTCATAATACGTAAATCTCAGTGCCAAGTTGCCAAAGTTGCCGCCAAATCTTGTTACGCTCAATTGACGCCAGCCACAACAAGTTGCATTAACAATTGCGAATACGAATAAGCGAATGACTGTGAATACGAGTGGGAAGCATGATAAAAAATACGAAAGAAAATATATACACACAAATGTTTCACTGAGCCATGGACTTTCTACTTTTATTTCGCTCAGTCAAAATAAAAAATATTATACACAAGTATGTGACTTTAAGATATTCCACTCTGATGTAAGACACAAAGTGCAGAGTCACGTAGCTATAAAGTTTAAATTAATATGATTCCACATGCAAAAATGTGCAAGATATAAATGTGAATAGAGTGAAGAGAGAGACAGAGAAAGAGAGAGAGAGAGGAAGTCTGTATGAAGTATGATATGCAACTATTTTTATTATAAATATTATAAATATGATATGCAACTATTTTTGTTAAAGAAATTCATTTAAAAGACTGTCCAGAAATAGCTACCATTAATTTATCTGCCTTTTGCGATGCACTCTCTATGTCATTCTCTAATTTGACAGCTGCAGCAATGTAAAATCTTTTTATTTAAAATAGCATATTTCAAAGTGGATCATAGTAAATTTATTTTTATACCCACAGGATAGAAGGGTATTATGGTTTTAATATATCTTGTACTTCCATGGTATATTTTGAATGTAATATTGTAAAGATATACCAAATATAGACTTCGGTATATTTTAGGATTTCCAGTATATTAATTTGGTATATTTTGAATGTAATATTAAATCGATATTCCAAATATAGTCTACAACATATATTAGTATTTTTAGTATATTAATTTGGTATATTTGAAAAATAATACCGCACTGCTTGCTTGTAGATCACACATGAGTGAAGCTTACATTGTGGCATTTAAATTAGAATATACCGAAGTGGATCATAGTGAACTTTTTTTATACCTGCTACCCGTAGAGTAGAAAGGTATTATAGCTTTGGTATATTTTGTAGTGAATGATATGTTTTGAATGTTATAGTAGATCGATATACTAAATACAGCCTTCGGTATATTTTTTTTTGAATTTTTCGAGTAAATTATTTAGGTATATTTTTATTGTAATAGCAGATCGATATATTAAATGTAGACTTCGGTATTATTTAGTATATTCTTCAGTACATTTATTTGGTACATTTTAAGAATAATACTGCAATATTACTGGTATATTTTGATTGTAATAGCAAATCGATATACTAAATGTAGACTTCGGTATTTTTTAGTATATTCTTCAGTACATTTATTTGATACATTTTAAGAATAATACTGCAATATTTTGCTTTCTTACTTGTTTTTATTTATTTTTGCTTTATTTCATATCATATTAAACTTAAAAGTGGGGAGAGTATTTTAAAATGTATATTCCAACTGTGGATGCAGTTGGCGAAAGCGAAAAAAGCAGATAGACGGACAGACAGACAGACAGGGAAAGGGATGCACAGATGCACTGATGTGCTGTGATGGTCGTCATTACAGTTAAATGCTTTCTGCTGCTTTTCCGCTGAAGTATTCGCGACTTCTGTTGAAAGTCAAGAAAGTGGCTGCATTCCGTTGTTGCAAGACATGAATGCGAACGCGAACGTGAACGTGAATGAGAACGCCAAGGCGAATGCGAATGTCTGCGAGAACGACAATGTGACTGTTGAATGCGCTCAATAAAATTCAAGACCTGAGGATTTACAGTGCGATATAAACTAAATAAAACAAAGTGGACATCGGACATGACAAAAATGTAGAAACGGGAAAAAACAAATGTTGCAACTTTGGAGTTATCAGTTTACATACATTGTATTTTTAAGAATACACAATATATCATAATATATTAGTGATGAGTAAAATCTACAAATTAACGAATTGGCTTGGCAAATTTTTAACTTAAATTTTAACCAATATGCAATCAATTAAATAATTGAACAGATGGCATCTTAGGTCAATTCTAAGTTAGAGATTTTCATACAAATATTCGTTATTTATAGTTGCTTCTTTTAAGTTTAAATCACAATTTTTTTACGGTTTCAATCGCTTCGTGATTCATCAAATTAGTAAAATGAAACATCAACGACATTCTTAAAATGCCCGTAGTTTTTCATACCATAATAAAAACAGTATTTTATTGCATTTTTATTATAAAGTTGTGTGGATTTTAATGCAGTTTAATATGAAGCAAAGTAGGTGCAACCATTTTATTACGCTTATTACAAAGCATAAATATTATTTACCAACTTAGTGGCTTTCTAGTTGCATGCTAAAAATGAACTATCATTAGTTTATATTTCTATGATTTTTATCTTTTCGCTGCTAGCGTAATGAAAAAAGTGGAAACAAAAGCACATTAATATTTGTGCGATATTAGAAAAACTAAACTAGCGATAAATTCTATTTACTGCTTAGAAAACTATCTACTAAAATTCTAATTTTATCATACTTTGCTTTGCTTTTATTGTGTTGCTTTATAAGAAATAAGATTTATAAAGCTTAGAAAATATCAATTTGTGTGCTATCACAAATACTTAAAATTATAAAGCTTAAACAAAAATATAAATTCTCTTCACTGAAACTATTATTATTTGAATTTTTGTTTTATTCATTCATGAATTAAAGTTGGCAGTCATTTTCTTAAATTATACTTCAACCATACCCTTTTGGGTTATGAATCGACAGGGTATTTTAACCTTTAGATGATACCTTTGCTTTTGTTTTCGTGCCATGTAAGAAATGAAGTTTATAAATCATCAGATTAAAATGAGCAAGGGCAACGCGCATTTATTGGCATTAACCCGACGACGTCGAAGTCGCTGCTCGTTAATCTTAGTTAGCCACTGGCTGGCTACACAAAGTAGAAGAAGAAGACGAAAACGAAGTCGAAGGAACTTACTTGCAACACATTCAGTGTCAATTCTTCATCCTCACCATCACACTTGAGATTTTCACAACTTTACACAATTTTAATTCCTTTTAATTTGTATCTTAGCACGGCGAGTCCTTAACGTGAGCTAAGTATCCGAATTCCTTTCATTTACCATTTTATGGAAGGGCAAATTAAGAGTGTAGTCGACCTCTCTTTACAAGTTCGCTTGTTGTCTGTAAATATCGTAAAAATACACAGTAAATACTCGATAAACTTGAAACGAATTTCAAGTCATTTACTTCTTGTTCGCTTTATGGACTTTCACTAATGCTCACAATTAAATTGATTTGATATATATGTTTATCTGTTTTTATTTCTATTGTTGAAATGTATGTGCAATTTTTAAAAAAAGAAAATATTTTAAATTTTTATACAGTTTGTATTTGAATCTGAAAAGTGAATGAATAATATTTTAAACATAAGAGAAGTGATTCAGAAAAGTGAGCAGGAAATCATTTAAATGTCACCAAATTTTTAGTTTATATTTAGGAATGAATTTTTAAAATTAAAAGATAAATTTGAAATTTAAATACAGTTTGAATATGAGTTTAAAAAGTAAACAGATAATGAATTTAAAAATTGGAAGTTGAGAAGTAATTTAAAGTGGCATATTGCAAAGTGGATTGTAGTGAAATCGTTTTTAAACCCGCTAGAAGGGCATTAGAACGTTGGTATATTTTGAATGTTATAGTATATCGATATACCAAATATACCCCATTATATTTTTAAATTTTTAGTATGTTAATTTAGTATATTTAGCTTTGCTTAATGAGTAGTAAACACAAATTATTATGAAAGTTAATAGATAATATTTTAAATATTACCAAAGTTTAAAATTAAAATTTAAGAATTAAACAGATAATATTTGAAGTACTAATCATTTTCAAAATTCTCTAATTTATGCATTTAATTTATTGGATCTTTTTTTAATTTCCATGCTTCTCAATACTTGTTCAGTACACAGAAAGAGGGAAATGTTTCGTCCTTTCTGGCTGCTGTGTGTGTGTGTGTGTGTGTTTGTGTGTGTGTTTCGGTTTCAGGGGCAAGATTTATGTGCAGTCAACTTAAAGCGGACCCCAAACAAATAGATACAATGGACAAGCTGATGGCCAGTCTCAATTTGTATCCATGTATTCGTATCTTGGCTTGTGTATCTGCAGCTTCAACTGTAGTTGTAATTGTATCTGTTGGCGGAGACAGAGAGGGAGAGAGGGAGAAGTGGAAAATTGTTGTGCGGTCCACAAAATTTGTACGCGTCAGCATATTTAATTTAATCGCTCTGCCAGAGGGAGACAGAGAGAAAGAGAGAGAGGAAATTGTCACCCCAGGTTCTGTCTAAAGCTGAAACATAAACCATTTCCATTGGCGACATTTGGCTAGAATGGGAATAAGATCCAGTGACAGTTGTGTGTGTGTGTGTGTGTGTGTGTTGGCTGATTATGTTTTGTTTGGTATTGTTGTTATTGCTTGTGTTGGTTATCATTGAATTGCTTTTGCCACACAAATATTATGATTACTGGAATGAGGCACATTAGTTGCTCTCTCACATTTGCCACACATTTTGGCGAGTGGCATCCAATTGTTGTAATGGATGTAGACTCAACTCAACGCAACTCAACTCGATTCAACTCGTCACGATGCGAAAATGTTTGCACACTTTTTGATAGACAGTTTCAGTTGTGAACTGTAACAGTGGCAACTTCGTTCGTTCGTCTCGTGAAAGTGATTGAAAGGCCACCGACAGACTTTTGGCTGAGCAACATCAATTGATTAGCTACTTACTTACTTGCATTTGATTGATGACAACTCCCATTGAACACGTGCGATGATAATTCCCAACTCTCTCTCTCTCTCTCTCTTGCTTGTTGTATCATTCCATGCTCTCTCTCTCTCTCTTCGTTGGTCACTTCTTGCACGGTTATCATCAATCACTCGCACTCGCTCACAATATTTAAACATATGTTCATTCAAAGATTTTTCTGCATCTGTACCAAAAAAATTTCTTTATCTTTCGTCTAAGATCGATTGACTATTTCAATTTTCAAATGCATTGCCATTTTTCCCAACGACTCAAATACTCGAAATCCACATTTAAGCTGGCTATTAAATTGACATTGCAAATTGTCTGCTCGCCATTAGTTTTTCTTTCTGTCTTTTTTTTCTTTTTTAGCCATTTCAGGCAATTTGGCATTGCTTTGAGCCAGCGTCTTATCATGGCCAAAATATCAGTGTGAGAACAATTGCTTTCTTTTCTTGCGGCAGCCTTTGTAATTATTGTCGCCCTCAAGGATCACAACTTGTGTGTGGCTTTTCTTGTCGTCCACTATTTTTATACCAACTAATGCATAGCTTTTAAGACTTATAAAGATTGCCAACTTTAATTGTATAAAGTGTAGATTAGCCCAAAATGTATCATTACGACATAGATTTTGATTTCATTTGAATATTAAATAATTATAAAAGATTAAAAAGAATAATTGTCAAATATTAAAATTATTAAAATTAAAAGTTGATAAGCCATTAAACAATTATATCTAATAAATAATTTTCATAAATTGAAATAAATGAATAGTGTAGAGAATGCAATAAAAAATTTCTGTAAGATTTTAGAGCAAAGAAAGTAAATACTATTTTTTTCTACAAATTTCGATATTATATTGTAATTATTATAATAAATTATTATTTTGATATTCATGATCAGCTTCAACTACTGAGACTATATCTACGATCTACATACTATATGTCCGTCTGTCTGTCTGTCTGACTTTAGCTTTCTTACTTGTTTTCATTTGGTATTATTCCAAAAAGTATTCTAATTATCACTATTTTTATAAGTACCAAATAGTTGAGCATATTGCTCGCTAAACTGTCTTTACCTTATAAAGAAATATAATTACTTATAGGATATCTTTAGAATTGTCTGCTTCGTCTAAACTGTTTGTACGTGCTTTAGAAAACGCACTGCTGCCAAATTAGCTTTGTTTTCTTTAGCTTTCTTTGCCTCAACGGGATTTGTGTTTTATGATTATGGGTCGCATAAACACACACACACACATTCGCACCCACACACTCACATGCAGTTTGCTGAAAGAGATTGTCTTCTGTCATGGCCATTTACATTTCATTTGCGCTAAAATTGAAGCCTTTCCTTCAAAGAGGAGCAAGAGGAGGAGGGGCGACGAGAACAGCTGTGTTAATCCGCCAGTTAAATTATATTCAATTGACGAAGCCATTGGCTTTGGCTTTCATCGATTGGATTTAAGCATTGTAGGATTCTACGAATACGACTCTCTTTCTCTCTCCCTCTCTCTCGCTCAGCGATTGCTCATTTAGTGCTGCTGCGGGGGGAGTGACATCAAACGGATTTTCGCACTATCATCAGAGACTGTCACCATCAGAGCATTCCACGAGCAGAGCAGCTCATTTATTCTCATCCAATCGCACCACTCGCCACTTGACTCAAGTGGCCCTTGGACAGTGTGTGGATGTGGCAAGCAGGCAAAAGCGGCGTGTATGTATGTGGGAGTGTGTGTGTGTGTGGAGAAGTCAACCTTCATCCTCTTACTGTTATAATTTTTGGCCATTTTGCTGACGGCTGCTGGTTGTGCTATCATTTGGTTATTCAAATAAATTTGCTTCTTCACTTTCGAATGTACTCAACACTCACACACACACACTCAACACACACTCACACACATGTCTGATGGAAATGTGCGCGCATAAAAGATAATGAAAGTGTTGGCCTGCCCCTTGGGAACTTTGTTGGATCGCAGTTCGCTCTGCGCCTGCAAGTATGCAATGAAATTTTGTTGCGTCAAACAGGTAGACTTTTGCTCATATGTGTGCGTGTGTGTGTGTGCTTGTGTGTGTGTGCATGAGATGGGCACTCTAATACATGAAATGAGCATCGCCAATCCAACTGGCAAGCTAATCAGCGTACAGCATACGGCATCAGTTCTTGCCAATCAAAATGTTTCAAATTAATTCACTGCACAGTGGGCCACAAAGCAAGAGATGACGCTCAAATCCCTACAGAATAATATTGATATGAAGCTTTGGTATATAAATTGTGTTTAATATGTTGTTTGCATTTTTGTAAATTCAATACTAAATTACCATAAATGCATATAAATGAAATTAGTTTTAAAACGTATTTTATTTTATTCAATATTTAATTCTTAAACAAATTTGATTTATTTTCTTTTTAAACTTATTTTATTTTATTCAGTAATTAATTCTTAAACAAATTTGATTTATTTTCATTTAAAATAATCTCATAGTACACATTTAGGCATTTTTTATTTATATATATTTTTCGAATTTCTTTAAGTTCATCATTTCGTACATAGTTTTTGATTAATGTATTTCTATTTTTACGACAATTTATTGCACGCACTTTTCTAATACAAATTTAAATACATATCAACATTTTTTTGGGCGCTGATCAGCACAGATTTCTGCTTTGTACATTCTTGAATCATCTACCAATAGCTTACACTTGTATTTGGGCTCAACTGTTTAGCAACAGTTGATCAAAGGCTCATCAAAAGTGTCTGAAGCAAGCTAGGCGATCTTTATCAATCGCTACCGCTTGACCACGCCCACTTATCACATCCGCCTTCACTAATAACTCGGTCCGCCGTGTTGTCAAGCAGACACACTGAATATGGTAGAGATATAGGCAAATTTTTGGCATCGACGTTTTTCAGTCGCATATTTAAATCAATGACCAGCAGCTTGTTTTGCTTTTATGTATTTTTGTTCAACTGTTTAGTAAGAATCACAACTGTTTGGCAATAGTTGACTAACAGTACCTTAAGCCTTCACTGGATAATCTCGCTGAAGGTATTCTGCCCAACCACGCCCACTAAGCGGAACCGCCTTCACTAATATCTCGGTCCGCCGCTTAGTCGAGACCTCATCAATGGGCTTAGTGCACATAAACTAAAATTTTTGGCATGCCATTTTTTTCATACTCGATCGTTCACCAAACAACTATCTTCAAAACTGTTAAGCAATAGGAACAACTGTTGAGTAACAGTTGATCAAAGGTACTCTAAGCAATCTTTGTGAAACTCGTCTGCCTTACCACGCCCACTTATCACATATGCCTTCACTAATATCTCGGTCCGCCGCCTATTCAGACCCACACACTGAATATGGTAGAGATATAGACAAATTTTTGGCATTAATTTTTTTCAGTCGCATATTTAAATCAATAACCAGCAGCTTGTTTTGCTTTTATGTATTTTTGTTAAACTGTTCAGTAAAAGTCACAACTGTTTGGCAATAGTTGACTAACAGTACCTTAAGCCTTCACTGGATAATCTCGCTGAAGGTATTCTGCCCAACCACGCCCACTAAGCGGAACCGCCTTCACTAATATCTCGGTCCGCCGCCTAGATAAGCAGATACACATGCATTTGGCACACATATTTTAAAATTTTTGGCATGTCATTTTTACACATGATCGATCGATCGCTATATGTTGAGATGCGGCGCAACAGTTGAGTAGCAGTTCAGAAGAAACACGCAAATCTAATTGCCTGCCTAACCACGCCCACTTAGCTTATCCGCCCACACAAATATCTCGGTCCGTTTGATCAACCAATCGAACATCCAAATTTTACACATTCAGTCAAATGTTTGGCAATGGTTTTTTTTTAAATAAAATACAAATAAAAGAAAATAGATTAAATATAATACTTTAATAAAAATGTAAATACTTTGCTGATAGAAAATAATATTATTACTACTACCACTAAATGTTTATTTTAATTATTATTCCTGAAAATAATGAAAAGGAAATACGAAAATAAATAATTTCACCAATTTTAGCATATTTTATTTATGCTGCTGCACTTACACATTTATTTAATTTATACTAATTTGTATTACTTGATATACTTATGTATTTATATTATGAATGCATTCATCTTTTGGTTTGCATAATTTATACGAGAGTTTCGTCTTAAAGAAAATGTGAAAAAAATGCGTTTGTTGTGGCAGAGTAAACAAGATGCTGACCCAAACTTTCTGGCTTTTCAGCATAACTGTGAGATTCTTGTGCAAGAATTTCATATATTTCACATGAATTCACGACTCACATTTACTTACTTGTGTTTATTTTCAAATGTGTACTTATGTTTTCTCGAATTCTTTGCCAACATTGCCAACGAAAAAAAAAAAAAGAATTCCTCACAAAAATTGTGCGCTGTAATGAAAATTTGCTGTTTCAGCCACAAAAGTTGTTGATCTTAAAGCAAGAAGAAATCTTGAAAAGTTTAAGCAATGTTTTTATTTTTAATATAAGCACATTATTTGTGTGCATTTTAAGATATTTTTTATAATGAAAAATTGAAACAATTTTTGGCTAATAAAAGAAATACTTCTTTTTGTAATTCGCATGATATTCTATCAAGGAACAAAACTATTTTGAAGATAGAGGAAAAAAAACTATACTATAAGCAAATTATTTGCGTGTGTTTTAAGTAATGTTTTATCGAAGTAAGTAAACTTGCTTTTAAATGAAAAGTATAAGCAATATACTTTTTTTAATATAGGAAGTTGTTTTTTATTTGCATTTTGAGTGATATTTTATCAAACAAGAAAATTTTAAACAAGATATATTTTTTTATATAAGACATTATTTGAGTGTATTTCGAGTGATATTCTATTCATAGTGCAGCTTTCAAAATAAGTCACTGTCTTTGGCAATCGCAATCTGAGTGTGTTGCTTGTTTATGCAACTTGTATGTGTGGCATGTTGCATGTTGCATGTTGCAAGCAATTTCAATTGATGCATTTGGCGCTGCTTTGAAAGCGTAAAGATTTTGTTAAATAAATTGAATGTATCATCGCAATTTTCGGACTGCAAATCTTCTGTGATTGTTGTTGTTGTTGTTGTTGCACCTATTCCCCGCTGTGACACAAAAACACGCAGCATGAGAAATTCGTGAGGTGGGGAGGGAGTAGTGGGGAAACTTTCATTTCATGTTGTGAACAAAAGCTGCAATTCCAATAAAGTCGTTCATCGCGCTGCATCAGGCGAAAAGTTTCTTGCTGTCAGGCTAACTCTGAATATGCATATGCCACAAAAGACTATCTCCACAATGCGAATGAGTGTATTTTTATTTGTGTGTGTGGGTGTCGCCTCACGAATGTCCACACACGCACACACACACACACACACATGCGTTGTGGCCATAGTTATGTGGGAGCACACAGCTCTTATCCAGAGACTCGCAGCGTTTTATTGTCCTGCGACGTACGTGTGCTCATATTTCACAGCTGCCACAGATTCGCCATTTCATTGCAATGCTCTGCTCCTCGTAACAAGACAATGACCAAGGCCCTCTGCTGTGTCTCCTGTGTCTCCTACACTCCACCTACACTCGCTCGCTATTTTAGGCCACTCATGGCAAACACGCACACGCACACAAAGAGAGTTTTCTCCATTAGGCGTAACTATTTTTTTTTGTGCCCATTATGCCAGACGCATAAATACTTGTACTTTGAGTGTTTGCCTGCCCCCTTTATGCTCCTCCTCCAAACTCCACTTCTAACCCCTCCTCGATTTGAAGCTTCCGTTCACTGTTCGCGCTGTTGACTAATTAAAGTTTGTTGCCGCTAACGCCGCAAAAACGCGTTCGTTTGCATCACACAAATGACGTTTTGCGGTTGCACTTGCAACTTCTTAATGAGCTGCACAAATGTTGCCATAGACACACACACACACACCCGTACACTCGCACACATGGCGTATACGTACTTTGTTCTACTGCATCCACAATGAATTCGCGCTCTTCAGCTTCAGGTGCGGTAACTGTGGCCTTAACACTCACTTTCATGGCAACTATGACATCCAAATAAAGCCATGATGTAATCCTATATAATGTGTGTACATGTCTCAGTGTGTGTGTGTGTGTGTGTGTGTTTGACAGTGTGGTTGGCTAACAAACCACAAACAAATACGTAGCTTGCCATTAAGTACAATTGACAGTCGCTTATGCGTTGTATGTGACCGCAACTCAAAAATAAAAGGGGACAAGAAAACGCTTTATTGTTAATTAAACAAGCGAACTTGAACTTGAAATTAAACTGCACTAGAAACATCGATATTGCAATCTATAAAATTGGTAAAAGTATTTATTGAGCTATACGAATTTTTCTATTGCAACTAAAAAAGAAAATAGATTGAATAAATTCTGTGAATTCATTTCTGCTGTTATATAATACCATATTTATAAAAATTGTTTTTTGTCCAACCATCTCACTTTGTATTTGTCCACAATTGTCATTCAACTGATGAATGCTTTTTCTGTAAATTTAATATTAATTAATTAGGCAATTTACTTATTGTCCAAATAGGCAGATTGAAAATAAAGAAGAGAAAAAAATATGTTTCCTTATAGTATATTTATTATAGTATTATAGAATACTTTCAATAGTGTTATAGTATATTTACAATAGTGTTTGTATAGTATATTTTTTCGCAGCAAAATAATGTTTACTTATTATATATTTATTATGGTATTTTTTTGTGTTTTATTATATGAAATATATAATTTAAATATATATTTTATTGCTATTTTTTTCTATCAATATTTTCGTTTCTAATAAAATATATAATTTGTAATAAATAAACTACAACTTGTTCATCAAATTCTATTGCAATATTTTGCTTGGTGTGCATTTTAAATTTCGACTCCTTCAAAGCGCAAAACTTGAGAGTTTTTTAAAGTAATAATATAAAATATGGCACACATTCTATAGCCGCTGCAATGTTGATATCAAAACTAAGAATACCAAAGAAAAATATACATGTACATACATAAAACTTTGCTGAGTTCGACTTTCAAACAGTTAGGATCAAGAAAAATATAAACAAATGTGAGTGAGTATGCTTTACTTTCTTGGAATTCAGTTAGCTAGCTGCTTCTAAGAAGTTAAGCAGACACTCGCATCGTAAGGAGATACCTGAAGCATTTGCAATTCACAATTGAGTTTGTTATTTTTGGTGCAAGAATAATATGAATGTTACCAGCAAACCAGCAGCTCAAATGTGAAAAATGTATTACGAGTATTGCGGCTTCTTTACGCATCATCGAAAAGTGCTCTCTCAGTGTGTGGCTCAAATCCGACAAAAAGATTTTCCCAAGCGCATCCTCGCAAACATTTCGCATTACTAACAACAACAACAACAAGAACAGCGCCAAAATGACAGTCATAACTGTCGATAAACATAAGCGACAACAACAACCAGTAAAAAAAAAAAAACAACAGCAGAACAAACATGAGCCATGTGCTTTGTGTAATACAAATCATAAACATCAAGCGATAACAATAAAAGTAAGAGAGAACAACACACAAAACAAAAAAAGAACAGAAAACAACAACAGCAGCAACGAACAAAAAAATAATGAAATGAATGACAGTTTGCAATACTCTGACTGCAACGAGAAGATTTATTAGGGACCATGTTTTAGCTGCTGGAAATTTATTTTAAAATGAATTTAAATCGTTTATAGAAAATTATTATTTAACAGGCTTTTTTAGTTCATTTTTTGAGTTTAGTTACTTCTAATAAATTCTTGATTGCTTATAAGTAAATGAAGGAACAATTTAAATAATATTCACTACTCATTTTTATAGATGAAGGAAGATATTATTATACCCTATAGATAACCAAGCTTTAGCTAGTGCAATAACTCTTTTTAAATTTATTACAAACTGAATCTAAATCGGTTAAAGAAAATTATTATTTAACAAACTGGCTTAGTACATTTTTGAGTTTAAATATTTTTCTTGATTGTTGATAAATGAAGGAACATTTTAAATAATATTATCTATACATTATTATAGCCGAAGGAATATATTAAATAATATTATGGGTGTATTATTATAATACCTTATAGATTAACCTTTTTGTTAATGGAAATTACAACTTGAAGTAAAATAAATATGTGCATTTCGTTATTTCATTATTGTGGAATAAATTTTTATGTATTTCCATATAGTTTTGCAATGATATTTTCTTTATCCTTGACATGAGCATTTTAATTTGCAAGGCTTTACATTTTAATACTCATCATTTCAATACTTAATTTATACTAATTTCTCGGCTACAATTTGCTTGCATTGCAAATTTAATGATACAATTTATGTGCCCATTTCGGAGAGTATTAAAAAGGCAATGCGCATTTTCATGCGGAATGCCGAAAATCATAAAAATAATATAAAATTCACCGCGGGCGAGAGCCAAAAAGAGAGAGAGAGAGTAGAGTGAGACAGAGAGAGAGGGAGATGGAATACATATTAACGGTGCGATGCGACCCCGTAACAAAAACAAACAAAATATTTACGCTTAATTATGGCTGATGTTGCTCATTTGTCGTAACGAGGGCAATAAAAAAAACAAAAAAAAAAGTCCCGCTGTCGTATGCGGCGTATGCGCGATATTTGTTATGATTTTCAACCGTTCAATGCGCATTGGCAGCCACAGTGGCATTTGTAATTTTCCGATTTACATTACACACACAAACACACACACACACACACATACTGACCATTCAGGTTCACCTCAAAATATTAATATCCCAAGCTCGCATTTCCAATCTAAATAGTGAATGGGGAAATATATCTAAACATTACGAGTTTGGATGCGTTGTTTTTGTTCCGTTCATTCATTAATCATTGTATTGCAGCATTTCAACTTTCGCAGCCATCAATAACTGTTATAAAACTATTACAGCTTCAATCTTACTTCGACGCTGTTGTTCGTAACGTTGCAACGTTGTAATGAGCTTTAGTTAAGTTTATTTCTAAGCGATTACACACAATTCGAGTGACTTTAACTTTCGTTGACAACAATATAACTAATCAATTACATTTTTCATGATTTCTTTGCAGACTTTGTTTGTTGTATTTTCCAAACTTTAAAGGTTCAAGTAAGTACAATAACAAATTTTCAATTCAACTAACATACATAAAAAGTGCAATAGCAAAATTGCATTCATATTATTTGCTGTCATTTTTTTTTGGTACTCTTAAAATTTGTAATCATAAGCAACAAATTGATAAGTTACAATATAGTAGTATTTTCCTTATTTGTTTTTGTATGTTTTTAATAGAATAAAAATGTAATAAAATTGGTTGGAAAGTTCTATAATTTATTTACTGCAGTAGAATTTTGTGAAAAATATGAATTTAATTGGGAAATTATATAAATTTCATAAATAAACCAAAATAAAAGTTTGTAAATTAGAGAAACTTGGCAAACTTGGTTGAAAAGACTTTAAAGTACAACACATTCAAGTATGATGAGTCAACTTTGCTCTCTGTCTCTACGAATCCTCCAGAGTTATGCCCTGTATGAAAAAGAAGGTATGTAGAACAATCTGTAGGAAATCATTAGAGACATAAATGATGAGCGACTAACTTGACTGAAGAAAAAGGTTTAAATTTGAACAGTTTCAAATATGCTAAGTTAACTGTCAAATACTTGTATCATAAATGATATATAGTACACTAAGTAGTAGGATTATTTTCGCGTGCATTATCATTCAAGTTGGCGTCTCTTTGAGTGGGACGCAATTGAGCGATTGTTGTTAGGACAGGTTCCACGCAAAATGTCAATCAAAGTGCAATGCACACTGACACACACACACCTGTGTATGTGTATGAGGTTGTGTGTGTGTGTGTGTGTGTGTGCGTGGAACTGTCACTTCAAGCCTGGCGGCATATCAACGCCTCCCACATTTGCTCGACCTCAAGCAGCAGTCGTTGGCAGTCGTTGCCAGCGGCATATTGCAATTTTCATTGCCACTTCAGCTCATTTAACGCGAGCCAAGCTGAAGAGAACTCGGGCAGTTAGCCAAGCAAGTAACCAAGGCAAACAGGGCAGCTCTATCCAAGTTGCAGCCAGCGGTTGCTTCACTACTCCTCTGATTGACAGAGCATTGAGAACAAAGCCGTTGGCGGTGACAGGCGACTCGGAGCTATGCGATTGGCTGTCTCCGCTTGGATGGCTTAGCTTGACGATGACGATGATGATGTTGTGTGTGTGTGTGCCATGGCCATGTTTACCTGCTGCTGGGCACACACACACATACACACACACACACACACAGAGAGCAAGCCAATGGCATTTTATGGCCACAAGCGAGTCTCGTTTGCAAAGCGTAAAACAAAACTTTAAACATGAAATGATATGCCGATTAAATTAATGCAGCGCCTACCTAACATCTCAACTCAATTCAAAGTGGATGGTAGGGGGGGAGGGCTAATAAAGCGACTGCTGTATTGGCATCATAAAAACTTTAAGTTCGAATCGTTTGAACGCTGCGCAAAATCTGTTCGACCATTGACACCTGCGACCCCAACAGCAGCACAAAAGGTAACAGCAGCAAGCATACGCCCCGTTGCCCAAAAAGGCATCAACTGTCAGGCATCATGTGCACGTAATCATAATAAATGACAATGGTTTTTCCTCTACAGAAAGCGGATACTTTTATTTAATCATGCGCTCGATGACAATGACCCAAACGAACCGAAAAACCAATCTCAAATTTGTTCGCCTTCCCAAGGCCAAGAAAGTTCAGCAAATGCCGCATAAAATCTCTTTTAATCAGTTTGCCAAAAATGCCATATTCATGTCCAACTAGCATTTTATACCCATTTCAATGTTGTTCTCCGCCCGATTACTTCAATAAACTCTCGAATTTATTGCTTGCCATTGGAAGTTTGCTGTTTTCAAAGCTTGAAAATTAAACTCGAATTTATTTTCAATTAATCGTAGATAGTTTTGCATCGGATTTATCGCCTTAACTTCTACAGTATTGTAGTATTTTTGTAGTATTATGGTATATTGAAATTTGTTTAAATGTAAAAGGATAACGAACTGTTCGCTTCGATAAATCCTGCCATCAAATTGCGATTTAAGCTCTTTAATACTTTCGATATTATTGTGCTTGGCACAATTTGTGCTCTCTTCGATTATTTATGGTCCTTAATCCCCACAAACAGCAAATCTGTCTCGGTGTTTGCCTCAAAATGTCTGAGGTAAAATAAAGTTTCCCAATAAGTACACAATGCGTTCTAAATACTTTCGAACTATTTTAGTTTCCTTGTTCGTTGTTGTCAACTGAATGGCTAAGCTTCTTCCTCTCTCTCTCTCTCTCTTTCTTTCTGTTAATCCCTGAGAAAGTTGTGCTCAGTGTGTCTCGTAATTTATTTTTAATACTCATGTAATTTGCATTTGTTGTCTTCTTGTTGAGTGTGTGTATAGAAAACAAATCCAAACACGCATTTACTTC
Source organism: Drosophila nasuta (assembly GCF_023558535.2). NCBI lineage: Eukaryota > Metazoa > Arthropoda > Insecta > Diptera > Drosophilidae > Drosophila > Drosophila nasuta. The sequence continues at coordinate 20,045,127 of NC_083459.1, read as the reverse complement.
GCCATTTTCAATTATCTCGAGCAGCATTTTCATTTAGACTTGGTAAATTTGCCAACTTTCGATTGCCAGCGGCATCAGCATAAATAACAACAGCACAATCCAACCAACACACAACGAAATACTGATTTTCACAGTTATATGAGCATAAATTAAAGTTTTCCTATCTAAGTTTCAGTCATCACAAATTGGTCGAAACATAATTGCTCGCAGCGCATTTGCTGAAAGGCAAAGTTTGTGTGAAAAGTCAGCTGCTATGATAGGAGTATTTTCAAAGTGTCGCTTTTTTTTTTTTAATATATTTAATATTTTTACAACTTTTACTCGTGAAAATAGAAATAAGATAGTGAAATTATATCTTATGCTATGCACTGTCCTAAGCTGACTGCTATGTAACTATCACTTTAAGACGATTATTACTGCCATAGCTAACTGTTATGTAACTACCTTTTTATGTTGTTTACTACTGTCAAAGCTGGCTGCTATGTTACTGCATTTCAGGCTGATTAATATTGTAATTTTCTAATGGCTCGTAGATCTTTTAGTGAAATGTGAAATTAGTTTTTATTGCATTTTATTTTGAAAGTGAAGCAATTTTTAAACTTATACTAGTGAATAAAAAAGTTTGAAATAGTAAAATTATTTCTTATGTCCTAAGCTGACTGCTATGTAACTATCACTTTAAGACGATTATTACTGCCATAGCTAACTGCTTTGTAACTACGTTTTTATGTTGATTACTACTGTCAAAGCTGGCTGCTATGTTACTGCATTTCAAGCTGATTGATATAGTTCACTTGGATAATGACTCATAGTTCTTTTGGTGAAATGTGAAGTTAATTTATGTTTTTGAGCAACTTATTTTCAAAGTGTCGCAAAATTTCAAAATATATAACAGAAGTTCCCTAAAATGAATCTATTTCTGCTGACAAAAGCTGTCTACTATGTCATAAAATTTGTTCATCTATAATGTGAAATTTAATGTTTTTGAATTTCTCCCCACAAAAATTACACGGTTTTCGACAATTTCATGTATGCTTAATTAAAAGCACAATTTGTGGCAGTTTACGTCGACTCTTCGTTGTTTGTGTGTGTGTGTGCTTGAAAATTCCCCAAAACCAAAGCGTGAGTTGTTCTCCCTGGATTTCTGATGAAATAATTTCAGCTGAGTTGCTGTTAACCTAAATCAACAAGGGCAGCCCAAGTTCCAAAGGGAAAATGGCCCCAAAAGCAACTAAGATAGACACGTTGCAAGTTGCGAGCTGGGGATGTCATGGGGCAGCAGCAGCTGTTGCAACTTTCTTCATTTTTTTTTTTTTGACTAGGGGAAAGCTCTGTATGTGTGTGTGTTTGCTTGTGTCCAACGTGCTTGTGACTGACGTGCTATTATTTAATGAGAGTGCATAAAAAATTAAATCAAAATGCTTTGCACGCGACCATGGGACAGGTGTAGAAAAGCAGGGGGAGAACAGAGGAAAAGAGGAAAGCGGAGTGTGTGTTGCAAATAGAAGGACATACGCAAACTGTGGACACGGTCGAAGGAGCAAAGAGTTGGGTTCTCAAGAGGAAGGGCGTGAAACATGTGAAAACGTGAAGACGGCAGCGTTTAGTGCTCGAGCAAATATTTAGTGGCATCTTAAAACTCACTCGCCTCGCCTTGCCTTGCCCTGCCACGCCTCGCTTCCTCTTCCACTTTCCACTCGTAGCTCCTTGCATTTTAAATATGCAAATGGATACTCGAAACTATTTTATTATTCACACGAGGCAAAAGGCAATGCGCCCACGCACAAAGTGAGAGCGATAGAGTACGAGAAAGAGCCACGTTCCATTTCCCAAAGTTTTCTCAACTGCTTTCTCTTTGTGTTGTTGTTGTTGTTGTTGGTCCTTGTACGACGACTACACGCCCACATTTTGGACTTTGGACTAGGGAAGTAAGCAACAAATTTTCGGCCAGACGCGCTCGGCTTTGTGCCACGTCTCTCTCTCCCCTCTCTCTGGCCTCTCTCCAAACAAAGCTCTTTAGTATTATGTGCTGTTTACGATGCCATAAAAAAAGCAAAAGCTGCAACATGAAACAAACAAACAAAGGCATAAAAAAAGAACAACTAAACAAGCTGCAAGTTCAGCTGAGTTGAACCAACTTATTGTATACCCTGCCAGCAATCTTATTTCAATTAGCATACGATTTTAAAGTGAGAAAGAATTTTCATTGGAGTAATATTTTTGATCTTTCTAGTTCACACTACTTGGCTACAATTTCAAAGTGTTCTTTTAACTAAAAAGTATAGAGTAAATGGTACAATAAATTAGATAATATTTATGTCTTGCTGAAAACCTTGTCAAGAATAAAGCGTATACAAATTTCATAATTTTATGAGAAAACAAAATTGTTACTCTTGGAAGTTTGAGCAATAAAATATCACATTTTCTTTATGAAAGTTGAAGGCAATTAATGCAATCATCCACTACATAAAACTTTTTAACAATTTATGCTAATTTTAATTACTGCTTTTCAAGCGTGAGTTATCGATTATTGAATGTAAATAAACCTGTTTACTATCGTTATCGATCTGTAGACAATTCTAAACGTTTTCCAGAATAATCTGATTTGTTCGAACAATAAAATTATATATATTTTGCTTATGCAATTCAATCATTTGTTAGAAGCATTTCTTGTCATTTTAATTACTACTTCCGAAGCAAAAGTTATCGATTATTATAAGCAAACAACACTTTTTACTATCGTTATCGATATGTAGAGAATTCTAAGCATTTACCGGCATAATTTATAAAGACAGCAATTAAGGCAATCATCTATTATTTATTATGAAAGTTATTTGCGTTTTTCATTTTAATTGCTGCTCTTGAAGCGAAAGTTATCGATCATTGTACGTAAACAACACTTTTTACTATCGTTATCAATATGTAGCGAATTCTAAGCATTCTTTGACAAAATTTGCAAAGAGTTCAATCACAAAAAATATGATATTTCATTTAGTAATATATTTACCCTGTAATTATTGCGGTTTAAGGAAATGTTATCGATCCTTACAACACTGTTTTGCTATCACTATCGATCTCTTGACGATTTAAAGTATTTTCCGGAACAATTTGCGTTGCGTTACCAACGGATGTCATAGACATGAAATTCTAAAAGAGATTTTCCGCCTTTGAATATTTGCACAAAACAGACAGACGGACCGACAGACAGAGAGATGAGCAAAGAGCAGGCGAGCGAGTGTCCTGACATAGTCCTGTAGGGACGGGGGATGGGGAGGGTCCTAAGCACAAGTAGTTGCCCGTCTATTTATCAGCACAAATGTCTGACCAATAAGCCGCGTTGGCACACAAACACTCACCAGAGACACAGATAAAAACGAAGAGAGCAAGAGGTGGAGCAGAGGAGATGGAGATGGAGATGGAACAGGTCGAGGGTCGGGTTGCGACCCAGCTCAAATCATGTCGACTTGGGGCACGACCTACGCAGCTTTGGCAACTCAGCGACAGTGTTGCAACTCTTTGGTCTATGTGTCGTCTATGTCGCATATTTGCACAGGAAACGGAAAACGGAAACGCAGCCCCTCGCTTCTCTCCTTCCTTTTCCTTCTCTTCACTTCCCTTCTCGACTGTCTGTGATCTGGGAGGAGTAAAGTGGAAACCACTCCATCGACTCTGTGTGTCGCTTTCAAAACGGAAATTATTTGCGTTCTTATTTGCTGGCCAAAGGTCGCGTATTTGGCATTCAATTTTTTTTTCTGTTTCTTCTGGCCGCTTTGCAGGTTTCTTTTCAATTCCTTTCAGTTTCATTTCATTTCTTTTCTGATTTTTTTCTCATTGTTGTTGTTGTTGTGTATTATGTTTATGTATTTTGTAATTCGTTATTATGATTTTTTTTTTCTTTTTGCTCATTTATAATTTACAATTCTCGTATTTGGGCAGCTGTTAAGGTAATTGGCAAAAAACGAAATTGCTGCCCTGATATATTTTTTATTCATTTGCAAGAAACGAAATTCAAACAAAACACTTTTGCCCCTCCCACGTCGATCGTTTAGGCTATGCAAAACTTTCATTTCCATTGTGCAAAAGTACAACATTTATATTTAATACAAAATTTACTTTTTCAATGAATCAATTTGAGAGCAAAGAATAGACTAATCATTTTAATATGTAATATTCAATGCGTTCAATAAATTATTGTTAATTAGCTAATGCTTAGGGGAATAATAAATGAAAAGTTTGCTTTGAAATTTTAAGTATATTCAATACAGTTGCTTTAGAAATCAAATGAGAAATCAAATTCCTCTTAATTTAAATCTTATTCTGTAATTCATCATGCTGAAGCAAATTGTTTATAATTGAAATCTTATTATGTAATTGTTTATCATGATGATAAACAATTTTCTAAGATTGTCCAGACCTCTAGTTTATTTAACATTTACCTCATTAAAAGCGCTTCACTCGAAGACTAAAAAAAGAATTGGGAATTGGGATAGAATAAAACAAAATTTCGCCCGATAAACCAAAGAAAATAATCCTTGTCCAGGATTATGTAACTATCCAACTGTGTGTGTAGTGCATGTCGTCCTTCAGCCTCGCTCGCTCTCATCATTTTGCTAACTGTTCAGTTTGTTATTTTTATTGATGGCACAAATGGATCGTTGTTTTCATGTGCCCCTCGTGCGTCTGTTGTTATCGCTGTGCGGCCGTGACACGCCTCATTGCAGTGCCATAATGATAACATGAAATCTCCAGGACAACAAGGACTACACAGCACACACCACACACCACACACACATGACCATTCAGACCCTCCGAAAATGTATAAAAGAAATAAAAAATAACAAAAATAACACAAGAGCATACGATTAAAAGAATGTGTGACTATTAGATACCCAGCATTCTAAACAGATTTCAAGCTTTGGAGAATCGAATTATATACAGACAGAAATAAAGAATATATTGAATAGTAGTTTGCAAATTTGGGGCTAAGAACCTACGATTAACAAAATTGTATTTGAACATTAAAAACTTGCTTCAGGAATGTTTTAATCTGAACAGATAAGTAGATCGTAAATCTTAGTTTAAGATCTTATCGATTCTTAAAAGATTAATCGAATTTTGGGTTAAAAAGTCTTAAAACAAGATCTCAATTTTAAATTTGCATTTTAAAATTAAGACAATAATGTTTTTTCTGCTCCGGGATTTCATATAATATTCATTCATGATTTTAGTCTTCATGTCAGCATGTTTTCTACATTATTTTAATCACTAAGTTATTCTATTTAAGACCCAAAATGACATCTAGTAGTTTTTCCTATTAAACATTGACACTTTAAAATATCTATTAGATAATTATATTTTAATAAAGGGTAAATATCTATTAACTTTAATATATTTTCTGTCCGCAAACTAAAATACCTCACTCTACTTACTTACACTTGTGGTGTAGGGTATCAAAGGACGTAGCGCACAAATCCAATTGATTTATAAACGGGGCCATGTCCAGATTTCCAGCCACTAACCGCACAACATTTTCCCCCGCATCCCTTTCTCTGTATTGCTGTCTCTCTCCTCCTCCTCCACCTCCATCTGCCAAGCAATATTGCTCTCACTCTGACTCTTGCAATTTGAACGCTTATTAAAACGCTTTCAGTTTGGTCGCAAAACAAAAAAAATAAAACACTGAGAATTTGAAAACTGCAAAAACTGAAAATGGGCAACTGCAAAGCGCGACGCCTCAGTAATTTTTCAATGAAAAGAAGTGTGAAATTGTGCCGTTATTCATTACTATATCTATGTATATATATATATGGCTGCCCATGAGGTCCCTTGGCTTTAGCTTGGCTAGCTGACCGTGCCTTGTCTCAGTTCAGAATCGTTGCCAGGGCGTCACTGTAAAATTGAAATTGAAAATAAATACACAGAGAGGGCACACAGAGCACAGTACGCGGTCCACGCACAGTGGTTAAAAATAATCCTTTTTTGTGGAAATAATCCGATAAGAGGACATCATTGATTTGCTTTTTAATAGAATGAATGGACAGAGAAATGGTTGAAGTACAAAAGCAGATCATCAAAAATTATATCTCTCGATTTACAAATTTCTTTCAATTCCTTACACATTCCTGTATAATGTTATCGGTAAAACTATTAGTATAGCAAATAAAGTTCATATTGATTAAATAGTTGTTAAAACTTAGAAGACAAAATTTAACTTCAATTCTAAACAGACTAAAATTAGTCCAACTTACACTGATGTAATTTGTTTAATTTAGAATTTTATTGATGTAATAAGAACAAGTAAGAAAGTTACAGTCGAGTGTGCTCGACTGTGAGATACCCGCTACCCATTTTTATTAAAGGCAAAATATTGCGGTATCATTTTCAAAATATACCGAAAATACTTAAAAAATACTAAAAATATACCAAATGGTATATTTGGTATATCGATATAGTTCACCATTCAAAATATACCATAGACGGCACAATGTACCAGATTGTCGGCCAAAGCAACTCAGACCCCTAGTAAGTAGGCGTTTTTGCCCATACAAAAGTATTTCTTTAATAACTTCCACAATTTTTATTTGATCGCAACCAAATTTTCAGGAATCATAACTACTACAGTAATTATTGTATGTACCAAAATTTGTAGCTCTAGCTTTAAAATTACACTTGTTATTCAATTTTTTTTGATTTGCGGGGGCGGAAGTGGGCGTGGCAAAAATTTGAAACAAACTTGATCTGCGTGCAAACATAACAAATGCTGTCGAAAAAAAATTATAGCTCTATCTCTTATAGTCTCTGAGATCTAGGTGTTCATACGGACGGACGGACGGACGGACAGACGGACAGACGGACAGACGGACATGGCTATATCGTCTCGGCTGTTGACGCTGATCAAGAATATATATACTTTATAGGGTCGGAGATGCCTCCTTCTACCTGTTACATACATTTCCTGCCGGCACAAAGTTATAATACCCTTCTACCCTATGGGTAGCGGGTATAAAAACTAACTTGAAAAAGAAGTGTATCGATCTATCGATAGATATTGATAATGCGTCCATATGAACATCCAAGACAATGAGGTTCGTTTTTGTATTTTCTTTGGCACTGTTTTTTAAATAATTTAAAATATTTGTTTAATATATGAAACATGAACAACATTTTTGATAAATATACCGCATAGTATTTTAAATTAGCTACTTTTTAAACGAGTTTTAACTTTGCTAAGTGCAAGTTTCCATTGCCATCAGCTGTGTCCCACTGTGCACACACATTCAGCAGCCGAAAGACAGATGACGAAAAAAGAGAAGAAGAGCAAAAAAAAAGCGCACAGAATACGTATTGCGTATTGTTGCCAGTTGCTAAGAAAAGGACTCTTCCCTTGTCCTGCTTTGACTTCTGTTTTTGCAGTTGATCTCTGTATGTATGAAGGTGTGTGTGTGTGTGTGTGTGTAGAGGTGTGTGTGAGTGCTAGCAACTTGTGTGTGTGCGTGAGTTCGTGTGCTGGAAAATTTATGTGCGTTGACAAGTTGAGCGCCACAGAGCGCTCCAGAGTTGGAGAGTTGGAGAGCTGGAGAGCAAGCCCAAAAGTTGGCGTCGTTCTGGCCAGAGGACATGGGCGGAAACACCTGAAAGGTGTACACACACCTCTGTGTGTGTTTGTGTGTGTGTGTGTGTGTGGCGGGTGACGTCTCCTGCTGATTCAGTTGGCGTTGCTTGTAATTTTTCAGTGCCGCGCCTAGACAAGGCCACACAAGGAGCGGCAAAAATTGAAACAAGCGAACAACAACAAGAAGTGAAGGAGCGAGAACATTGCTGCGACCACAAAGACAGAGAACAAATTGATGCGGAAGTTACTTGGCAAATAGTTTTTCCGGCACTCGCATATTTAAACTTAAATTAGCAACAAGATCAAAAAGTTTGCGCAAAACTTGCCTCAAAGTTGTCAAATGTGACAAGAAGTTTTGGTGAGAAGCAGCAGAGAAAAACATTTTCACTTGCCTGCCAGAATCTGCTCGCAGATTTATGAGAATCAGAGAGTAATACACAAGTTTTGTTGGATTTAGTTAATAACACAATTAAATCAAAGCAAAACTCTGCTTAATGCATCAGTTCATTATGAATAGCTATTAAATATCAATGTCCATTGAATGCGAATTGATTACAATTCTGTTTTTTTTTTTGCCACATGCTTCATAAATTAAACAGCAAACAAATAAAAAATGTAATTAATGCTCAAACGAAAAGTGAAAAAAAGACGAGGCAACAATGTTAATAATACAGTCAGAGGCTAGATAATATTAATTAATTAATGGATGATTGCATTTAATAGCGAAAAATGTAAATTATACGATGAAAAGAGTATTTATTTAAATTCATGTAGATTTCAACTTTAAAGTATGCTTAGCAAGCTCAATACATTTATCAATAATTTATGGAATACATTTAAAGAAACCATTTTAAAGTGGAGTAATATTCTTAAAATATACCAAAATTAGTATACCGAAAAGCACTAAAATATACCAAAGGCTTATTTTTAAAATATACGAAATTCTAATATCACAAAAAAGCAAAATATACCAAAGTCTTATTCTTAAAATATACCTTACTAATTTACCACAAAAATAGTAAAATATACCAATACCTATTTTTGGTATATTGATATAGTACTACATTCAAAATATACTATAGAGTACTAATAATACCAAATTGTCTGCAAAAGTACTTAAGCCCTGATTTGCCATTCAGAGTATAATAAACAAATAATATATATTTAACGCCCGCTTATTTGTTATAAATACAACTAAAGGAAATAATCTTAATCTTAATACTACTTACGCTCTCATCCGTTTAACATATTTTCTTCTTTTTGTTTAGAAAAAAAGTTGCAAATTTAGATTAAAATAATCGGATCTGAGAACTTTTCCTCCTTTTTTTTTTTTTGCTCTCAAACTCATAATTTTTTGCAATCCCTTTCAAGTTGCCAGTGAGAAGTTTGACTGCACGCACCTTGTCGAGGTCGTAACTGCGCATTGAAAACGGCTTAATCCCCGCCTCAAAACGCAAATGAAAGTTGAGTTGAGTTGAGCTGAGCTGAGGGGTAACTTTGCGAGTGGAAAAGAAAGTTTGGTGTAATTTTCATAACTGCTCTGTGTTCAGCTGGCAATTTTCCGAGAGATATAAACTCAAGTAGCCACGAGTTGATGAGGCATTAGACACACACACACATACACACACACACATCCAGCTGCACAAAAGACCAGAACAAGCGAGCAGGTCAAACAACTCTTTTTATGTCGTCATCATCATCGTCATCATCATTATTATTGTCACGGTGTCGTATACGTAATGTTAATCTGACAACTTCTGCCGGCATTAAATTTTGAGCTGCTGCACTTTTGCGCAGCATTTGAACTGAACAACTTTGTCAGTTATATTGTCATCATTGCGACCACAATGCGTGGCGCCACAATCGCAAGTGCCAGCTTGTTGCAGCCCGTTGTGGCAGCAACTTGTTAAGTATTTCAACATGGCTCTCGGCTGTCTGCAGGCAAAGGCACTTTGTTGCTACAGCTGCACATTCCAGCCATCCATCAGTATATACTATATACCATATACTACATATAGTATATCTCGCTTCTCCCTTGTCCTCTCTCTCTCTCTCTCTCTCTCTCTCTCTCTCTCTCTCTCTCTCTCTCTCTGTGTGTGCTGGCTAGTTGAACATGCCGCTGCTCGTTTAGCTGCCATTTGATTTGTAACAAAACGCATAAGTGGCGTACAAAACTTTTCCAATATATTTATAGTATGTGCTCTGCAGCACATTTTTTCTTTTTCCTTTTATTTTCCTTTTGCTTCGCCATTGCTGCACCATCAAGGTGCACACAGAGTTAAACGCTAAACGCTTGAAAGGACACAAACAACTTCCACTTTTTTATGTTATTTTCAAAACTTTTCATGTTTGCAAGCATTTGAGCGACAATTTTCAGTTACATGGTGCGTTCCAAAGTAAACAGGACTTTTTGAATCTAGCGCCATCTAGTGGCGCCATCTATATATCAACTAGTGCGTTAGAATCTGCTATCCTTTATCGACTTCCAGTAAAAATTTCATGACATTTCATCTATTGGAAGTGAAGTTATTGCGTTTTAAGTGTCAGTATGTTTTTGTCATCGGTGCGAAAATGAGCTTCGAACAAAGAGCCAACATTAAATTTTGTTTTAAAACTTTTACCGAAACGTTTCAATTGACGAAACAAGTTAATGGCGATGGTTGCCTATCCCGTAGCAGAGTGGACGAGTGGTTTCAACGTTTTCAAAGTGATCGTGAGGACATAAATGACGATGAACATGTGGGCCAACCAAAATCCGCGATAACCGAAAATTCCATCGAAACTGTGCGTGAATTCATAAAAAATCAGCCGAAATCATCATTGAAATTTATGGAAACATCTCCGAAACATCGATTTATCGCATTTTGACCGAACATTTGGGCTTTCAAAGGTGTGTGCACGGTTTGTTCCGCACAAATTGACTGACGTCCAAAAATTGTTCTGAATTCAACATTCGAAGGACCGACTATTTGACCAAAAATCACATTTTAACCATCAACCACTCCCCGTATTCACCTGATATGGCACCGTGCGACTTCTACCTTTTCGGAATAATGCATTTGCCGATGAAAGGAAGGCGTTATGCAGACGTCGAGGCCATTCAAACGGCTTGCACCGGCATACTGGAGGCCATACCGGGCAACGAGCTAAAACACTCGTTCGACATGCTTTTGGACCGTGCAAAAAGCTGTATTAAAGCAGAAGGAAACTATTTTGAATAATATAAATTGATTTTGCCGAGAAACCTATTTGTTCTGTCTTTTTGTTAAAAGTCCTGTTTACTTTGGAACGCACCTTGTAGTTGTGACCCACAAAAAAAAAAAGAAGGAGAAAAAAACATAGTTGCTGCAACAATTGATTGACCATTAAAGCTCAACTGGATGTCAACACGAAAAAATTCCTTTGCACAAAAATATATCAAATTGAAAAGATAACTTTTGACACTTCACTTATATGCGCATCAAAGTTTTGAATGCTTTTGCAGACTTCGTTAGCTTAATTAACTGGCAACTAACGCATTTAAATTGACTGCATTTGATACGCTCAGCAGAATTTTACGCTTTTTAGCTTCATTTCCAATGCTCAATTAGCAGAGTCAGTGAATATTGAAAGGAAATTAAGGCATCTAAAAAGATCACAACTAATCAATAATTGTCTACAAAGATATATTTTTATTATTTAAATCAATTTAAATTTGTGTTATATTAAAAATATAGGGAATAAATGTTTGTTTGCTAAAAGATATATATTTCTCTTTATATGTTTCTCAATATGATTATATTTTTAAGAACTCAAATCTACAAATTCTTTTTTGCCTAAATAAATAAGTAATTAAATAATAGAAGTGATTTTTTATAATTTTAGTGTTGTATTATATTAAAAAGAGAAATAGAGATCAGAAATAGGTGTTAGTAAGTTAGTTAGAACATATGTATATATATTCTATTTTTTATTATGATTAAAACGAAATACAAAGAGAGCCGTATAGAAAAATTTGGATTAAATAATGTTTTGCTAAACAAATTTACTTTCTTCTTTTAAGACTAAAAGTTATTTTGAATAATTTTTAATGTTTTAATTCTCATAAACTCACAAGTTTTTGTCTAGATTGCAACTTAAAGAGCTTAATATAAAATTCAAGTTCAAAACGATGTGCAAAATTAATACAGCCATAAAGTTTTTTCAAAATGTAAATTCAGCGTTCTACGCTGCGATAATTAAAATTTGTTTCATATACACAAACACTGGCATACATCCAAGTTCTTTGGCTAGACTCTTGCCTCGTAAACTTGTGCACATTTTTATGGCACATTTTTCATAGACTTATAGCACGCAAAGCTAACATGAACTGCTGCTCCAATGTGTTGCACAGTTTTGTTGATCAAATTATAATTTGCCTTGAAATTGAGAACAAGGAAAATGCGATTTACAATGCCGTCAAGCAATTAAATATGCCAATTGCAATTGCATTTCAATCACACGAGAGCGCTAAAGAGATTTCTTTATGACAATTGATGGCTGACGAAAAAAAATCATGTAATTGTAATACTTTTTGTATGTGGAAGATAGGGAGAAAATGAGTGAGAGAGAGAGAGAGAGAGAGAGAGAGACCGACAGGCAGCCAGTCAAAGGACATTAAAATAGTTCTCAGTTATCAGGTCGGGTTGCCAGGGCCAACAAAAGATACGTAAACCGAGTTTTTATGGCCAAAACTTTTTCACAGAGAGCAAAATCTTGCCATCATCATGCCAAGCTCATCACAAACCCATCCCAAAACCACTTCAGTTCGGTACGAAGCGATGCCTTTTAATAGCCTGTCATTTAAGTTTTGCTAACACACAAAGTTTTAGCTTAAATTTTTGGGAAAATTGACAAACCCAAATGCGCAGAGTTCATCCTGTCGAAAATGTCTAACAAATCACCAAAAAAAAAAGAGTCTCTATTCAAAAATATTTCATTTCATTTGTCATTGAAGTGCAGCTGCAATTCCAATTAACGAGAACCAGGCAAGAACGGATTACTACCAATTAGTCGACAAGGACAATAAATGAATAGACTAGAAGAAGTCGAAGAAGTACAAAATAGAAAAAAACTGCAGACAATTGGCGACAGCAAGCAAATGTTTTTTGCACTTAAGCTAGTATTTGAGTGTAGCATCAAAAGAAGAACTTAGCTGAGAGTTGTAATAGCAATAATTTTGTTGTAGTTGCATGCAAATTGTTGGTTCACTTTTTTAGTGGCTATAACAAACTTATAATTTCACAGTTTCGGGCGTCAACTAATAAAATGCATCGTAACAGGCAATGAAGTTGAGTTCTTTTTAAGAGCATTTTACCAAAGCAACTTTAAATGTTTGAATTTACAACCGTAATTAAAAGATGAAGCATCTTATTACTGAATCACTACAGAGTTCATTAAAAGTTTAACTAACTACTTGCAGTAAAAAAAAAGATGAATGTTAGAAAATGTGAACTTGAGAAATGAATCTTTTCATGGTTAATCAAATAAAATATAAAAATAAATCAGAGCACATATTTTTATAATCACCTCTTGACCATTTCTTTATAATTTTTTTTCTTTATAAATCTATCAATTCAGCAACAAACTTTTTTGTAAATATTTGCTATCTGTAAAATAAAGTGTTCTTCATTTAAAGTAACATTAATTATGAACGCAAGATAAATTGTTAATATACAGTCGATTGTGCTCGACTGTAAGTTATCCGCTGCTCATTCTTCAAATATACCAATTTAATATACTGAAAAATACTAAAAATACACCCGCTACTCATTTTCAATATTATTATTAATATTATTAAAATACGAGGGTGGGCTGATAAATATTCGGCCTTACAAAGAAAATACGTTTTTTTTTTTTAATTTTGCTTTTTTATTTCTCAACATAATCTCTTTTTAGACGTATGCACTTGGACCACCGATCCTCCAGTTTCCCAATACCTTCCATAAAATAGGATTTGTCCAGGTCCTCAAAATAGGCGTTTTTTCACAGATTACCTATTCATTTGAATGAAATTTCTTACCCCCAAGCCATTTTTTTAAGTTTGGAAATAAATAATAGTCACAGGGTGCTAAATCTGGAGAATAGGGTGGATGGGGTAGAATTTCGTAGTGCAATTCACACAATTTCGACATGGCGAAAACGCTCTTGTGAGCGGGAGCATTGTCCTGGTGAAACAAAACTTTTTTCTTCGCCATGTGCGGCTATTTTTCTTCAGCTCCGAATCAAATCGTCCCAAGAGATTGGAATAGTATTCTCCCGTAATTGTTCTGCCTTTTTTCCAGATAATCCACATGAATTACACCTCGGGCATCCCAGAAAACCGTTGCCATCACCTTGTTGGCCGACAAACCGATCTTTGCCTTTTTCGGTGCTGTTTCTCCAGTTGAAATCCATTGCTTTGACTGTTCCTTACTCTCTGGTGTATGGTGATGAATCCAGGTTTCGTCAACAGTCACAAAACGACGAAAAAATTCGTGTTTGTTTGCGTTAAGCAATGCCAAACTATCCTTCGCAATGTGCAAGCGGTTGCGCTTATTATACCCGCTACCCATAGGGTAGAAGGGTATTATAACTTTGTGCCGGCAGGAAATGTATGTAACAGGTAGAAGGAGGCATCTCCGACCCTATAAAGTATATATATTCTTGATCAGCGTCAACAGCCGAGACGATATAGCCATGTCCGTCTGTCCGTCCGTCCGTCTGTCCGTCTGTCCGTCTGTCCGTCTGTCCGTATGAACACCTAGATCTCAGAGACTATAAGAGATAGAGCTATAATTTTTTTTCGACAGCATTTGTTATGTTTGCACGCAGATCAAGTTTGTTTTAAATTTTTGCCACGCCCACTTCCGCCCCTGCAAATCAAAAAAATCGAATAACAAGCGTAATTTTAAAGCTAGAGTTACGAATTTTAGTATATACAGTAATAACTATAGTAGTTATGATCCCTGATTTGGTTGCGATCAGACAAAAATTGTGGAAGTTATTAAAGTAATACTTTTGTATGGGCAAAAACGCTTACTAGGGGTCTGAGTTGCTTTGGCCGACAATCTGGTATATTGTGCCGTCTATGGTATATTTTGAATGCGGTACTATATCGATATACCACATATACAATTTGGTATATTTTTAGTATTTTTTGCAGTATATTCGGTATATTTTGAGAATAATACCGCAAAATATATTGCTTTTATTCAAAATGGGTAGCGGGTATCTCACAGTCGAGTACATTCGACTGTAGCTTTCTTACTTGTTTTCCATTGTGAGCAATCGCGGCACCCATCTTGACGAAAGATTTCTCATGTGTAAAAATTCGTGTAAAATGTTTCCAACGCGTTCCCGAGAAATGTTTAGAGCATTTGCAATCTCTCGCAGCTTGATTCGGCGATCATCCAATATCATTCCATGGACTTTATCCACAATTTCTGGTGTTGTCACCTCTCTAGGACGACCCGGGCGATCATCGTCAAAAATGCTTGTCCGCCCGCGTTTAAATTCAGCAGTCCAATATTTTATTGTTGAAAACGATGGAGCTGAATCCTTATAAACTTTGTCTAACTCATTTTTAATATCGTCGTTGGATTTCTCTTTTAAAAACAAAAATCTTATGACAGCACGATATTCGATTTTATTCATGTTGACGACAATGCAAAAGTGAATGCGCTAAAAGTCCCGTCAAAATTACCAGTGTTGATAAAACCGCATGAAACTTTCACAGTAATCGGCTGATAGAAAACACTAATCGAAAAAAATACTTACGAATTTTTCAAAATTTTTTTCTTTGTTAGGCCGACTATTTATCAGCCCACCCTCGTATACCAAAAAATCTACTGCAAAAATACTACAAATATACCGAGTGTTATATTTGGTATATCAATATGCTAGATTGTCAAGCAAAGCCGAAACCGTTGTTTTCCAAATAAAATGCAAAAGAAATACTAAAATATACCGAAGGATATATGTGGTATATTAATTTCGTACTACATACAAAATATACCAGAGAATGCAATACATGCCAGATTGTCAACCAAAGCAACTAAAACCCATAGTAACTAGGCGTATTTCAAAAATAACTTTTTAATATTTTACCGGATCGCAACCAAAATCAGGCACTATAGAGACATTAGTTGTACTAAAAATCGTCACTCTAATTTACGTTTGCTTCTTGATTTCAATATCGAGTAGACAACTATTTTCAGACTAAGTTTACTAAAATAATAATAATCAATTTTGTATTTAAAGATATTCTTGTGTTTAAAATTTAAAGCTGTCATTGTTTAACTTTTGGCCACACGCAATAGCATCTCATGCAATATGATTATTGAGCCTATAAATCAATTATTTGGCCATGCAATTCGAAGCTAATAATTTCCCTGCAGTTTTGAATGCGATTAGAAACTATTATTTTGCACATGGACAACAAAAGAAATGTTTGTTGGCAAAATAAATGTTGGCCATAATTTGATTAGTATTCGATACGAATACGATGACGACGACGACGACGACGACGACGAGTATCACAGTAAAATCCTCTTCAATTTCGTTTCCAATTACGAGCAAGTCAAAGTCAACCCAATAACAAAAAGAGCAGATTTTTCAGCATTGCAGCTGTTCACAATAGAAGATAATTGTTCGAAAAATGATGTGCACTGCATCTCGCTTTTGTTCGCAGTTAATTTCCAATTTTCCGTTTGCCGTTTGTCGGTTGGGTTTTTTCCATTTGCTAACTTATGTTACACCTGCCCATGTATATTGCTCTCTCTCTCTCTCTCTCTCTGTCTGTCTCTTTCATTCTTTATTGTGATGGCATTTTATAATCGAAATCCTATGCACGTTTCGGATTTGGTCACATATTTCGATTGGCGTTGGCGAGTTTGACCGTCGAGATGCTATTTCATTGTGTTTGGCCGACACACACGACGAAATGAGAGCTAAATTAAAATGCAAGCCAAATATAAGCTGCATGTGTTAGAGACAGTTCGCTGTGCTATGCTATGTCATGGAATGCTCTCGATTCTTTGGCTCCAGACAGATTGACAGGCCACTCAAAGTGGGTTATGGATGAGGAAGGGACTGAAGGCCACAAGGAGCAGGAGAAGCAGATTGTGAGGGAACGAGTTTTTCGACTGCCAACAGCAAAAGTGCATAAAAAGAGTTTATTGTTATACCCAGCAAACGCTAAGAGAGGGTATGCCAGGCTAGTCCGAACTTTTGAATAAATCAAGATATGAAAAGACGTAAGGCTGAGAAAACAAGTGACTGAAAAATAGTTTAAGCGAAAAGTTGATACTAAAGTTGAGTAACTGATTTCTACGGTATTGCATGAAAAGAGTTTATTGTCATACCCATCAGTTGTTCAAAGCAGGTATGATAAGCTAGCTAGAATTTGAATAAATCAAGAAATTTAAAGACGTAGAGAAAGCTAGGAAAACAAGTGACTAAAAAAAATAGTTTGAATGAAAGTTTGAGTCTAAAATGTAGTTGCTTTTTATTTGCAGGGTATTGCAATTGATCAATATTAATGCAGCGTTACTCACTGCATATTGAAATGCACTTTGTGTGTCGAGTGTTTACTTTAGGGAAAGAGAGAAAAAGACTGCGTAAAGAGCTGACGACGACTAATCGATAGCCGAAGGTCATCAAAAAGCATACGGCTCAAATAAGTGGTCACAGTTGAGTGATAAGAAGCTGGCCAAGCACAAATCGTGTTATCAGCTGTTCCCCTACAACCAACACACTCACACACACACGCACGACTGAACACACACGCAAACTGGTCGCAATATTCCCTTGCCTTACACAGCAAAAAACAAAAACAAAAAAAAAGACGAAAACTTGCCGCTCACGTAGTCCAACTTTGATTTCAGAGTTGAGTAGGCGCCGGCAACCAGCAGCCAGAAAGCCAGCCAGCAACCAGCAACCACCAACGTGGCTTAAAACTTTCTAACTGACTTTTTGGTGGTGCAACCGAACTGATGCTGTCTCCCTGCCACAAAGGGCAACAAATAGTTTGACAACATCAAGTGCTTAGCTTGTGTATCATCATCATCATCATCATCGTAAAGATAATTCCCGACTACCGTGGGTCCCATGACATTTCAATAATTTCGACCCTCCAACATTACTGAAAACTTTAAGATTCCTTCGAAATCTGACTAAGGCATTTTTTTGGTTTTTATTGTGGGCTAACTAAAAACCATGACAACAACAAAAAGGGAAGTAAATTTTAATAAATTAGCAGCAGTTATTAAAAAGAATTAAAGTGCACAAAAAAGAGGAAACTAAATTTTAATAAATTGATTATCAATTACCAAATAATATAAATTTAAAGCGAACAAACTAAATAAAATGGACTAAATTAGAGTTCATAATGACAAAAAAACTATTTCAAGTTGCCTTTATAATATTTTAAGATTCTTTTTAGAAGTTATAACAATACAAGTTTAATCAGCATTTATGATATTTCATAAAGCTAAACAAAATTTGTGACTGTGTTTATTTAATACATTTAATATTTCTAAAAAAGAATCGTTTTAAATAAATTAACGCGATTTAATGTAAGGAACGTAGATCTGAATTATGAAAATTAAAATAAAAAAAAGGAAACTAAATTTAAATAAAGTAATTAGCAATTCTATTTAAATTTAAAGTGAAAATGCATTTTAATTTGTCTCAAAGTTTACATAGAAAACTCCAAAAATCTTTTAGTAATTAAATTATCAATTCAATAAAGTATTATTTAGGTTTCTACTTATAAAATCAATCTATTCAATGAAACATTTCTTGCTGAAACGATTAAAAGAATATTTCATTAGTGCACACAGCATTTTAGTTTGTGTCCTTTTAATCCTCAAATAGTAAAGATAAAGTCTCAAGAAATCTTTATGATCTGATTTAGGAGTTGCTTATTTTATAAGACAACCACGAATATAAATAAGTATTTGAAATATGAAATGATTAAACAAATTGCCAACAATATATAAAAGTTTGCTTGGCAGACTTTTGAAATCTGTCTAAAGAATTGTTTATCATTGTTTAACTATCTAGACAATAATAACAACTTTATGAAAAGTTGCAAATGAAATTAAAACGATTCTTGCTTAAATCGTTTATTAAGTGCATTTAATTAACGAAATTTGCAATTCAATTTGTGTCTCTTTGTGGCACATTTAATATTCCGTTTCATGATGAATGTATTCAAAATACTTTTGCCACACACACACTTGGATTAAATATGCACACATGGAGGAAATATTTCAGTGTATGTGTGTGTGTGTGTGTGTGTGTGTGTGTGTGAAAGTCAACAATCCAATCGAGTGCTCATTTGACTAACAATAAACAACTTGTTGTTGGCTTTATCAAATTTTGTTTCGGTATTAAAAAGGCACTCAAACGATTCACAACTTGACCTCAAAGCACACACAACTCGAAAGCTTTCTAATTAAAAACAACTTGCAGGAAGCATTTCATAAAACGTTTCTCCTTTTTTTTTTGGGAAGCAACAAGTTTGCAAGCAAAGAGTGTGAAACCGAATGCCAAATACACTGCAAACATAAATTATTATTGCTTCTTAAATCTGCTTCGTATTTATGCTTAAGCAACTAAACTCGTCAATTAGCCAGCATTAAAGATTGCAACTTATTTCTGAGAAAAGAGAAGAGAAGTGAAGTGAAGCGTAACCATGAAGCGTAACTCTGAGCTCCATCAAAAGTTAAGCGCTGTGTTGAGAAGTTAAGAGCCTGTATGCCACTTAACACGTATCGTAACAATTAGCAAAAGTGCCTCGCAATTTTCGTGCACTTTTATTAGATTATCGCCCACAGTGCTCACATGCGACTCGTTATGACTGCTCAACGCATTTACTGCGTAGCATATGTGTTGGTGTGTGTGTTAGAGTGTGTGTGGAAGAGTGTGTGTGTGTGTGCGATTGTGTGAACCAATTAGGAAATTACTTGTGTAAAGTGCTCTTTGTATACGAAATACAAATAAAAACTGCTTTTTTGACCCAAAAATCCATTGAAAAGACGATTTCAACTTCAGGGTTCAAGTTTCAACTACGATCGTTAGCAATACTGCTGGTAGCCTTCCTCTTCCCGCAAAAATCAATAAGAATACTTTAAACATTTTGCCATTGGTCAACAAATAGTTGAAGCGAAAACCTACAATGAAAAAAAAAACAGCGACCCACATTTCCGTCGAACCTCAAAGTTTTTTCTCTACTTTTTTTTTGCAAAATTATTGAATTCCTGTTATTTTGCGCCGTGTTCTTTTTTGTATAAGCTAAATATACACATACCACATAGATTACATTAATTGGAGTAGAATTGCAATTTTTAAATGTCTTTCGATTGTTCTTATTATAATATAATGATATTTGCATTTGACATTTGCATTGCATGCAAGAAGAAACTTAGAAACAATACTAAATATGAATTCATTATATTAAATGAGTAACACTCAGAAGGAGGCATCTTCGATATATCAAATATGGGCTTTGGTATATTTTAGTATTTTTGCCGTATATAATTCAGTATATTTTAAGATTAAAATAGTGCGCTATTAATCTTAAAATATAATTCAGTATATTTTAAGATTAATAGCGCACTGTTTTGCTTTTATTCAAAATGGATAACGGATATCTCACAGTCGAGTGTGCTTCTTTTCTTGTTTTTTGTTTTGATTTAAGAAAAAAAAATGTTGGAAAATATTTTTTATTTTATTAAAAAAAAGAAGAAATAAACGCAATTGTATACTTTCTTTTTAATTTTCTTAATCCAGATTTTTTTAAGGTTGATTGACAGTTTAATTAAACTTTTTAGCTATACAAAATGACAACGTAGATAGATTTTGAAATAGGTAAATTAATGGTTAAGTACGTTTATTTTTATAATATTTCTCATATAAAAAGATATATATTTTCTTTAAAATATAATAATCATATAAAAATTTCTCTTTAAGTATTTCTTTTTTTCAACTGCTAAGCGTATTTAAATTTCTCTATTTCTTTGCATTTTGGATTATATATATTTTTTTTCGTTTGAGAAAAACCACTGCAAACAGTGTGCTGTGGCGAACTTTTGGAAAACTGTAATTAAAAGTAAATTTGTATTAATTTCCCGTTGTCGAGTTTAAAGCTTCTCTCCACACGACGGCGGCGTTGTTGTTCATTGGCCCGGGTGGTTTTTTTCTTTTCTTTTGTTTTTGGTTTTGGTTTTGGGCCTCGGCCAACTTTAATCAAATATGTGTCAACGCGGATTTATGAAACAAATTGACTTTAACGGGCGCCACTTCATCCTCGAGAGTCGTCGTTGCCAAGTCAATGAAAGTAGCTCTTCCAAGCAGGGAGAGAGAATGAGAGAGAGATAGAGAGTGCTTCTGTCTCAGCATTAACCTCAGCCTTAACATCGGTTCGGTTTCAGTGCGCTTCAGGAAGAATTAATTAAAAAACTTAATCTGCTTTGGCAGCCCAGCTGCGTCTTCCTTCCCCTCGCTCTCGCTCTCTGACTGCGACTTCGACTTCAACTGAGACTGTCTGACTCTCGACTGTAGATGGTGGGTTCCTCTTTGTGTTTTGTTTTTATACCCGCTACCTATAAGGTAGGTAGGGTATTATAGCTGTGTGTCTCCTTGAAATTTATGCAGCAAGCAGAAGGAGGCATCTCCGACCCTATAAAGTATATATATTATTGATCAGTGTCAACAGACGAGACGATATAGCCGTCATCCGTCTGTCCGTCATCCGTCTGTCCGTCTGTCCGTCCGTCCGTCCGTCCGTATGAACACCTAGATCTCAAAGACTATAAGAGATAGAGCTATAATTTTTTTTAGACAGCATTTGTTATGTTTTCACGCAGATCAAGTTTGTTTCAAATTTTTGCCACGCCCACTTTCGCCCAGCAAATTAAAAAAAATCGAATAACAAGCGTAATTTTTTAGCTAGAGTCCTGAATTTTGGTACAAACAATAATAACTGTAGTTTTTATGAATACGGAAAATTTGGGCATCTGATAAAACTGTATAATTTATTAAAGAAATACTTTTGTATAGGCAAAAACGCTTTCTTACTACGAGTTTTAGTTGCTTTGGCTGACAATCTGGTATATTTTGCACCCTATAGTAATATATCAATATACCAAATATACGGTTTGGTATATCTTTAGTGGTTTTGTTGTATATTTTAAGAGTAATACCGCGCTGTTCTGCTTTTATTCCAAATAGGTAGCAGGTATCTCACAGTCGAGTACACTCGACTGTAGCCTTCAGACTTGTTGGTTTTTTTTTGGTTTTGGTGGTTTGGCCTTTTGGTTGGCTTACTAGTAGCTGGTGGTTTCGCGATTTTGCCTGGCTGCCTAGCAACTTTCCATCTGCGCTGACAGCGATTTGTTGTGTTGAGTGTTGAGCTCTAAGCTTGTTGTGTATCGAAATCCCATTAAGCGTGTGCCCACAATCTATCTTAAAGGTGTGTTTAGCTAACTCAAAGTTGTGCAGTTGCCAATTTAAAGACAAAGTATTGCATGGCATTTGCTACTCAATTTTAATTTAATTTATATATTTTTAATATTTTGTTTTTCTACTGGGTATCTTTAAGTTCGTTCGACAAAAATATACATACGAGCTACCTCGCTTGAACCACGACAAGACAAGAACAACAAGTGACAAATTGATTTACCAAGTGAATGAAAGCTTTAAGCTGGAATAAATCTATTGAGTAAATAAAATAACTGTCACTCCAAAGCTTTAAGCTAAACTAATTGCTTTTCATTTAACACTTTTTGTATCGTCGTTGTTCTTTTGCTTCGGTCAAGTCTGCAAAGTCAACTTTAAGCCATTGTTTGCACTTTGTTTAAACACTGACTTTCATATTTAGATTTAATCCATTCTAATTGCTCATCAATTCTTCTCCCACTCTCCATAAATATATTTATCCATACTTCATGTCTGTGGCGCACGGTAAATGAACTCAGTTGCTCTCGGTTTATAAAAAGCACTGAAACATTATTTTTAGTCGACTCACTATGGCTTATTTGCTTAGCTTTGGCTTTGTCTGTTTGCACAACCTGTAATTGACATTGATGTTTGCGCCACACCCCTCTGTCACCCCTCTCCCCCTTTCACCATGCGCGTAAATTCTTTATTTCACAATTTTGTTTTGGGTTGAGTCTCGTGCTGTGGACATAAGGTTGTTCTTTTCACAAGCAAACAAATTTAATGAAACCAATATATCAATAATATATATCTCGATCATTCAGTTCGGGTTCACATAATAATTATTATTATTATGTTCTTTAAATATATTCCCAGACTACCTATTAATAATCAGTTAAATAAATATTGAAGTCAAAAGTGAAGTAGCATAATTTATTTTTAAAACTTATTTGTGCAATTGGGTGCTATGTAAATATGATCATTTACTATATAACGCGAATCTTTAGGCCTCAAAAGTATCAGATTCCACATTTCATTCGAAAAGTGTAGTGATCCATCATGAGAATTACTCTCGCCTGTCTCATTGGTAATATACTCATCTATCCTTCGAGAAGAAGAAATGTGATCAACTAATCTTATCCATTTAGCGAGCATCTTGCTCATCAGTGTCGTCGACTTCACCCAGGGAACGAGCAGCTGTGGTTGCCCAGATCCAACCACAACTAAATGTCCGACAACCACTAAGTGCACAACAACCAAATGTCCCACAACAACCCCATGCAAAACAACAACCACTTGCAGGACAACTAAATGTCCCACAACCACTCGCAGGACAACGACAACTAAATGTCCCACAACCACTCGCAGGACAACGACAACTACTCGCAAGGTAAAGACAACCACTCGCAGGACAACCAAGGCCCCAGCAACAACCACGCGCAGGACAACTCAGAGAACTACGTCTAAGAGACCGAGCAAGACAACATGTAGACCATCACGCAGGCCGACTCGTAAGCCTTCACGTAAACCTTCCCGCAAGCCATCCCGCAAGCCATCTCGTAAGCCATCCCGCAAGCCATCACGCAAGCCATCCCGCAAGCCATCACGTAAGCCATCACGCAAGCCATCCCGCAAGCC
Source organism: Drosophila nasuta (assembly GCF_023558535.2). Classification (NCBI taxonomy): domain Eukaryota; kingdom Metazoa; phylum Arthropoda; class Insecta; order Diptera; family Drosophilidae; genus Drosophila; species Drosophila nasuta. The sequence continues at coordinate 20,021,435 of NC_083459.1, read as the reverse complement.
ATCTCGTAAGCCATCCCGCAAACCTGGAAAGCCATCTCGCAGACCTGGAAAGCCTGGCAAGCCATGTCGTCAATGCGGTCCCGGTGGTAAGGCCTGCCCTGGTTGCCCAGAGCAAGGACCACTGTGCAAGGATCTCTTGGCTAAAATATCAGCCCTTGAGAAGCTGATCAGAGCCTGCGTCTGCGGTCAGAACCGAAACCTCTTGTAAGGCGTGACCTATCCATAAAATCCACATCATGAATATGGAGACCTCTCTCGACTTGTTGACTAATCCTTAAGCGTTTTGTTTTTATTCAATAAAATTTAAGTATTTTGCATACCAATTAATGAATTTTTATACTCGCTACCCATAGGGTAGAAGGGTATTATAACTTTGTGCCGGCAGGAAATGTATGTAACAGGTAGAACGAAACATCTCCGACCCTATAAAGTATATATATTCTTAATCAGCGTCAACAGCCGAGACGATATAGCCATGTCCGTCTGTCCGTCTGTGTGTCTGTCCGTCTGAACACCTAGATCTCAGAGACTATAAGAGATAGAGCTATAATTTTTTTTCGACAGCATTTGTTATGCTTGCACGCAGATCAAGTTTGTTTCAAATTTTTGCCACGCCCAATTCCGCCCCCGCAAATCAAAAAAAATCAAATAACAAGCGTAAATTCAAAGCTAGAGTTGCGAATTTTGGAATATACTACAATTATTATAGTAGTTATGATTCCTGAAAATTTGGTTGCGATCAGATAAAAATTGTGGAAGTTATTAAAGAAATACTTTTGTATGGGCAAAAACGCCTACTTACTAGGGGTCTGAGTTGCTTTGGCCGACAATCTGGCACATTGTGCCGTCTATGGTATATTTTGAATGGTGTGCTGTATCGATATACCAAACATACCATTTGGTATATTTTTAGTATTTTTAAGTATTTTCGGTATATTTTGAAAATAATACCGCAATATTTTGCCCTTATTAAAAATGGGTAGCGGGTATCTCACAGTCGAGCACACTCGACTGTAACATTCTTACTTGTTAATATCTTAATTCGTGATCCTATGCCGTAAAATTGAATCTTCAGTGAAAGATCGATGTGGCAATCATTGTTTTAAATATATTTTGTTTTTACAAGGGAAAGTATGGTTACGGCTAGATACAAATCTTAGATGTGTTTAAGAAATAATGTTATATGTCTAAAAAAGGCTGTGACTGTCGGGCCTTTAATGCTTTTGTCTAGTTGAGTATGCTAGGCTGTGAGATATATGCTTCATATTCTATGTTATATATTACCTCATAATATTATGTTTATTGCATAATTTCGAAATTTTTTGAATGATTTTGTAGGAATTTTTAAGGATCAGAGGTGGAAATATCGTAATTGTAGCTGAAATATTATACTTTATATTCGTTTTCTGTTAGAGGGACAAAATAGATCGGAGCTGAATTCTAAAACAATTTTGGTTGCCCTATCGCTTATAGTCTCTGAGTTCTGTGTGTTCATATGAACGGACGGACAAAGAGACAGAAAGTCTTTATACCGGTCTGGAAATATGTGCATACCATTTGGTTATACAAAATACACCATACAAACTATGTCACACAACAAGCAAAAATATACCGAGGGATATATTATATTTGGTATATTTATATAGTAATATATTCATATAATATCATACCTTATAAAAAAAAATAAAAATGTGTCGAAGGATATGTTTGGTATATGGATATAGTACTACATTCAAAATATACCAAAAAGTACATAAAATACACATTGTTATAATACCCCTGCAGTTCTGAGCGCTAGTTCGTTGCTGGTGAAATAAGCACTTACCAGCAGACCACCACTACTTACAATGTGGCGTATAGCAATGCGTTTTTTAATTTCCGTTTTTGTATGAAATGTCCGCAAATAGTGTCAATCGCCACCGCCTCCATTACCCACGAACTAGTGAAATAGTGCAACATATTAAGGTCTTTAAGGAAAGTACTTACATTAGACCCCATGGAACGGCCGGTAAAATAAGTGTTTACATCGGACCCCATTGAAGGGTTGGTAAAATAAGTGCATCGGACCCCATTGAAGGGTCGGTGAAGTAAGTACTTACATTGGACCCCATGGAGAGGCCTACCATTATAAATTAAAAAACATGTACAATTGCAATTACAATGTTTATTTAATTTAAATTTTTCTTTATTCTAAAGGGGGTTGTTCTTTCATTACTTTTAGGCAGCTCGAGTTTTTAAAATATCTCTTTTTTTTTGAGCTGCAGGCCTTTCTCAATTGGTCCTCAGCTGGGCCAATACCGCCGACTGCCGTTATTGAATCTAGAAATAAAAATGATTAAACAAGTTTTAATAGATTGAAGTGGATAATGATTATTAAATAATTATCTTGTAAAATACTCACCGATCATAACACCAAAGAAATTGTCTTCTTTTTTTAGGGTCGCAATCCCCTGTCATTATTTCCATTACGTAAATTTTCTGTCATAATTTCCACTTCCTCTTCTTTAGGCACATTGTCGTTTTCCACTGTAGAACTATACATTATGCTAACTGCTTGTCGTACTTTTATTATCTGATTATTTAATATTTTACACATTAAACATATAATATATACATATATAATATTATTTTTTACGTAACTCACCTAATAATTGATCGATTGATCCGCTTTGCACTTCTCTACTCAAATGCTTGCACAATTTCATCAGCCAGCAAAGAGCCAAAGAGTAGCACAAAATAAAACAAAGTCGCGTAAACAAACAGCGATATAAATCGTAATCGAAGTTTTGTCTTTAATCTTGTGTATGCTCTTTCCACAAACTAACAAAAACAAAAGCGATGCTTCCCGTTATTTTGTACTTATGCTTTAATGCGCATACATTTTTTAACTAGGTGGTTCGACGATCGTTTACTATAGGGTCACTTTAGTAAGTACCCATGTAGTAATCGGCGAGGTAAGCCAATCGACACCTCCAGTTCTGCAGGGACTCTTCTACCCTATCGGAGGCGTGTATGAAAAATGCATATTAACAAGGCTGTTGAAACTAATTTTAGACTTTAGTTTGAGACATATATAATATACAACGAGAAACTACGTTTCCAGTCAGCCAATTATAGTACCACGATTTTTATTTTTATAAATATTTTTGTGTTATTTTTGAAACATCAATATTTTCTCAGACTACCTATTAATAATCGGTTATATAAATATTGAAGTCAAAAGTGAAGTAGCATAATTTATTTTTAAAACTTATTTGTGCAATTGGGTGCTATGTAAATATGATCGTTTACTATATAACGCGAATCTTCAGACTTCAAAAATATCAGATTCCACATTTCATTCGAAAAGTGTAGTGATCCATCATGAGAATTACTCTCGCCTGTCTCATTGGTAATATACTCATCTATCCTTCGAGAAGAAGAAATGTGATCAACTAATCTTATCCATTTAGCGAGCATCTTGCTCATCAGTGTCGTCGACTTCACCCAGGGAACGAGCAGCTGTGGTTGCCCAGATCCAACCACAACTAAATGTCCGACAACCACTAAGTGCACAACAACCAAATGTCCCACAACAACCCCATGCAAAACAACAACCACTTGCAGGACAACTAAATGTCCCACAACCACTCGCAGGACAACGACAACTAAATGTCCCACAACCACTCGCAGGACAACGACAACTACTCGCAAGGTAAAGACAACCACTCGCAGGACAACCAAGGCCCCAGCAACAACCACGCGCAGGACAACTCAGAGAACTACGTCTAAGAGACCGAGCAAGACAACATGTAGACCATCACGCAGGCCGACTCGTAAGCCTTCACGTAAACCTTCCCGCAAGCCATCCCGCAAGCCATCTCGTAAGCCATCACGTAAGCCATCACGCAAGCCATCCCGCAAGCCATCTCGTAAGCCATCTCGTAAGCCATCTCGTAAGCCATCCTGCAAGCCTGGAAAGCCATCTCGCAGACCTGGAAAGCCTGGCAAGCCATGTCGTCAATGCGGTCCCGGTGGTAAGGCCTGCCCTGGTTGCCCAGAGCAAGGACCACTGTGCAAGGATCTCTTGGCTAAAATATCAGCCCTTGAGAAGCTGATCAGAGCCTGCGTCTGCGGTCAGAACCGAAACCTCTTGTAAGGCGTGACCTATCCATAAAATCCACATCATGAATATGGAGACCTCTCTCGACTTGTTGACTAATCCTTAAGCGTTTTGTTTTTATTCAATAAAATTTAAGTATTCTGCATACCAATTAATGAGTTTTTAATATCTTAATTCGTGATCCTATGCCGTAAAGTTGAATCTTCAGTGAAAAATCGATGTGGCAATAATTGTTTTAAATATATTTTGTTTTTACAGGGGAAAGTTTGGTTACGGCTAGATACAAATCTTAGATGTTTTTAAGAAATAATGTTATATGGCTAAAAAAGGCTGTGACTGTCGGGCCTTCAATGCTTTTGTTCTCTATGGTATATTTTTATTGCAGCAAAATGCCGTAATATCACATATACTTTTGATATATTTAATATTTTTCAATATATTAATTCGATATACTTTATTTATAATATTGCCTTTATTTTTAGAGTTTTATAAACTAAATATACTGAATAACAATAGTATTATTCGACCATAATACTATATAGCATATAATCATTAGGTATTATATGTAGTTACGAGGGTGGGCTGATAAATAGTCGGCATTACAAAGAAAAAACGTTTTTTTTTTTTAATTTTGCTTTTTTATTTCTCAACATAATCTCTTTTTGGACGTATGCACTTGGATCACCGATCCTCCAGTTTCCCAATACCTTCCATAAAATAGGATTTGTCCAGGTCCTCAAAATAGGCGTTTTTCACAGATTACCTGTTCATTTGAATGAAATTTCTTACCCCCAAGCCATTTTTTTAAGTTTGGAAATATATAATAGTCACAGGGTGCTAAATCTGGAGAATAGGGGGGATGAGGGAGATTTTCGTAGTGCAATTCACACAATTTCGACATGGCGACATGGGTTACGCTTATTTTCCATTGTGAGCAATCGCGGCACCCATCTTGACGAAAGCTTTCTCATGTGTAAAAATTCGTGTAAAATGTTTCCAACGCGTTCCCGAGAAATGTTTAGAGCATTTGCAATCTCTCGCAGCTTGATTCGGCGATCATCCAATATCATTCCATGGACTTTATCCACAATTTCTGGTGTTGTCACCTCTCTAGGACGACCCGGGCGATCATCGTCAAAAATGCTTGTCCGCCCGCGTTTAAATTCAGCAGTCCAATATTTTATTGTTGAAAACGATGGAGCTGAATCCTTATAAACTTTGTCTAACTCATTTTTAATATCGTCGTTGGATTTCTCTTTTAAAAACAAAAATCTTATGACAGCACGATATTCGATTTTATTCATGTTGACGACAATGCAAAAGTGAATGCGCTAAAAGTCCCGCCAAAATTACCAGTGTTGATAAAACCGCATGAAACTTTCACAGTAATCAGCTAATAGAAAACACTAATCGAATAAAATATTTACGAATTTTTAAAAAAAATTTTTTCTTTGTTATGCCGACTATTTATCAGCCCACCCTCGTAATAACACATAATAAAGGTCTAGTTGTGTATGCTAGGCTGTGAGTTATATGCTTCATATTCTGTGTGAACGGTCAAAATATTTCCTCATAATATTGCTGATTAATTTCCAAGTTTTTTTTTATTGATCTTGTATGATTTTAAAGGGTCATTTGGATTAGAGTTAGAAATATAGTTATTGTAACTGAAATATTATACTTTATATAAATAGATCGAAGCTGAATTCTAAAACAATTTTGGATGCCCTATCACTTATAGTCTCTGAGTTCTGTGTGTTCATATGAACGGACGGACAAAAAGACAGAAAGTCCGGTCTGGAAATATATGCATACCATTTGGTTATACAAAATATTCTTTACTAAATAAAAAAAAATAAGAAAGCTACAGTCGAGTGTGCTCGACTATGATTTACACGCTACTCATTTTCAGTAAAACCAATCTTTTCCAAAAGATTGATATAATACTACATTTAAAATATACTATAGAGTACAAACTGTCACACAACCGGCAAAATTATTTGGTATGCTGATATAGTAATATATTCAAAATATACCATACCGTATCAAAAAATATACCGAAAAATACTAACAAAAAATTGAATGATATATTCGGTATATAGATATAGTACTACATTCAAAATATACCAAACAGTACATAAAAGTACATTGTTATAATACTCTTCTACCCTATCGGAGGCGCGCATAAAAAATGCAATGTTTCCAAGGCTGTTGAAACGAACTTTGGACTCTACTTTAAGATAGATATAATATACAACGAGAAGCTACGTTGCCAGTCAGCCACTTATAGTACCACGATTTTTATTATACCCGCTACCCATAGGGTAGAAGGGTATTATAACTTTGTGCCGGCAGGAAATGTATGTAACAGGTAGAAGGAGGCATCTCCGACCCTATAAAGTATATATATTCTTGATCAGCGTCAACAGCCGAGACGATATAGCCATGTCCGTCTGTCCGTCTGTCCGTCTGTGTGTCTGTCCGTCCGTCCGTATGAACACCTAGATCTCAGAGACTATAAGAGATAGAGCTATAATTTTTTTTCGACAACATTTGTTATGTTTGCACGCAGATCAAGTTTGTTTCAAATTTTTGCCACGCCCACTTCCGCCCCCGCAAAACAAAAAAATCGAATAACAAGCGTAATTTTAAAGCTAGAGTTCCGAATTTTGGTATATATAATAACTACTATAGTAGTTATGATTTCTGAAAATTTGGTTGCGATCAGATAAAAATTGTCGAAGTTATAAAAGAAATATTTTTGTATGGGCAAAAACGCCTACTTACTAGGGGTCTTAGTTGCTTTGGCTGACAATCTGGTATATTGTGCCGTCTATGGTATATTTTGAATGCGGTACTATGTCGATATACCAAATATACCATTTGGTATATTTTTAGTATTTTTGCAGTATATTCGGTATATTTTGAGAAAATACCGCAAATTATATTTATTTTATTCAAAATGGGTAGCGGGTATCTCACAGTCGAGTACACTCGACTGTAGCTTTCTTACTTGTTTTTATAAATATTTTTGTTTTTTTTTTAAACATAAATATTTTCCCAGACTACCTATTAATAATCGGTTAAATAAATATTGAAGGCAAAAGTGAAGTAGCATAATTTATTTTTAAAACTTATTTGTGCAATTGGGTGCTATGTAAATATGATCGTTTACTATATAACGCGAATCTTCAGACTTCAAAAATATCAGATTCCACATTTCATTCGAAAAGTGTAGTGATCCATCATGAGAATTACTCTCGCCTGTCTCATTGGTAATATACTCATCTATCCTTCGAGAAGAAGAAATGTGATCAACTAATCTTATCCATTTAGCGAGCATCTTGCTCATCAGTGTCGTCGACTTCACCCAGGGAACGAGCAGCTGTGGTTGCCCAGATCCAACCACAACTAAATGTCCGACAACCACTAAGTGCACAACAACCAAATGTCCCACAACAACCCCATGCAAAACAACAACCACTTGCAGGACAACTAAATGTCCCACAACCACTCGCAGGACAACGACAACTAAATGTCCTACAACCACTCGCAGGACAACGACAACTAAATGTCCTACAACCACTCGCAGGACAACGACAACTACTCGCAAGGTAAAGACAACCACTCGCAGGACAACCAAGGCCCCAGCAACAACCACGCGCAGGACAACTCAGAGAACTACGTCTAAGAGACCGAGCAAGACAACATGTAGACCATCACGCAGGCCGACTCGTAAGCCTTCACGTAAACCTTCACGCAAGCCATCCCGTAAGCCATCACGTAAGCCATCACGTAAGCCATCCCGCAAGCCATCACGTAAGCCATCACGTAAGCCATCCCGCAAGCCATCCCGCAAGCCATCTCGCAGACCTGGAAAGCCATCTCGCAGACCTGGAAAGCCTGGCAAGCCATGCCGTCAATGCGGTCCCGGTGGTAAGGCCTGCCCCGGTTGCCCAGAGCAAGGACCACTGTGCAAGGATCTATTGGCTAAAATATCAGCCCTTGAGAAGCTGATCAGAGCTTGCGTCTGCGGTCAGAACCGAAACCTCTTGTAAAGCGTGACTTATCATGAATACGGATCAATCTCCCGACTATTTCTTTGTTGACTAATCCCTTAAGAGTTTTGATTTACTTCAATAAAATTTATGTATTTTGCATACCAAAAAATGTAGTTTTACTATTTAGTAATAAAATATTTCGCAAATCTGTTGCATTTGATATAGTTTCATTTAAGAATATCTCACCACATTAATTATCTGTTTCTTTAATTCAATATTTGATTATCTAGGCAGATATTTCCGACAATTTTAATGAAATTACAGAAGCGCAATCTAGATATCAATCTGTGAAGGTGTCTGATTGTTGGCAGGATTCATTTACATAACATATACATATGTATGTATGTAACCTGCTGTTAACTGTGGTGAAAAATCATTAACCATGAGAAAACAAATCAAAAATCAGACGCAAATAAGCCAAAACCATTTAACGCACACTTTGAGGCGAGGTTTCGCAACAAAGGCTTTAAAATCACTTTGCCTCCGTGTGTTTCAGTTAATTAATTATTAATAATTAATGAACAGCAGATGTGTGTGTGAGTGTGTGTTACGTTGTGTATTGTAACTGTTGTGGCAGTTGCTGTTGTGTGTGTTGCTGTTGCTGTTTATTGCCAGCTTCTCTGCAGCCACCTGACGTCTGATTTTATGGTGCGCCCATAAAAACGCAATTAGATTGAACGCTGAAGCTCATAAAAGCCACATGAGCGGCATCAACCATCAGTCGAGTCGAGGCAAGGCGAGGCTGTCGACTCAGTGGCAAGCCGCACTAATTGAAATAATTAAAATAATCAGTACATCATCCGCTGGTGGGCGCGGCATCCGTCTCTCTTTCTCTCTCTCTCTCTCTCTCACTCTCTCTGATTGGCTGGCAGCATCTCTTAAAGCTGCCGTAAGCTAGTTTGCGGTTGCAACTAAATTGCGAATATTGTTATTACAGCTCTTCTTGGCAGGTGTTAATATAGCCTGACATGCGCTGCGTATACGTAATCTAAGTGTTAACTAACTCCCACTCAGTTTTCATTCATTCGCTGAGATTTTCCAGAATTTTTTTTTAACCAACTGTTGCTGCTGCCTTTCGTAGTTTGATTGATGGCCTAACCTAATACGTTCTTTCCTTGGGCAACAATTTAAACGGCAATTCAATTTCATGGCCGCTTTGCCGTCCTCAAAATAAGCTTGGCATGTCCTTGTCTCTACAGCTCTTTTTATACCCATTACCCATAGATAAGAGGGGTATTATAACTTTATATATAATACATATATATTTTGTGGTTTGTGGCATATATTAGGTGTTGTACTTTGTCGCTATACCAATTATAGCCATAGCCTTATTAATTTAGTATATATTTAAGAATATGACTTTATTTACAATGCACTTTATTAATATACCAAATATAGCCTTCGGTATAATTTGATATTTTTCGGTATATTCGTTTGGTATATTTTTTAGAATATGGCCTTATTGAGAATGTACTATATAGATATACCAAATATATCCTTTGGTATATTTCGGTATTAGTTTGGTATCATTTTGGTATATTTTTAGAATATAACCTTATTGAGAATGGTTACATAAGGTTAATTTTGTATAGCAAAAAACCACTACTGCAATCGGGTCTAAGTTGCTTTGGCTGGCAATCTGGTATATTTTGTACTTTATAATATACCAAATACAGCCTTTAGTATATTTTATTTTTCGATATATTAATTTGATATGTTTTTAGAATATGTCTTTATGTTTAGTGGGTATCTCACAGTTGATTCGGACCATATCAGTATTTTTTCGGTATAATATTTTGGTATATTTTTTTAGAAAACGGTTTTATTGAAAATGTACTATAAGGAAATACCAAATATAGTCTTTGATTAGTTTTTTTTTTTATTTTTACGGTATATTAATTTGATATATTTTATTGAAAATGATTAGCGAGTATCTCACAGTCGAGCACACTCGATGGTAGCATTCTTACTTGTTTTTTTTATGGTTCTTACTTGCTTGCCTGCCAATCCATAAACAGTTTTTGGCCACACAAAAAGCATTCGGCCAAAGAAGCCATAAATCAAAATAGCTTTAAACGCTCAACAATCGATTCGCTCTTGGCTGCCATCAAAATACATTTTCTAGTGCTGTAAATAATTATAAAGCAATTATTATCAGCTCTGGCTTTTTACAATTGACGATTGACCAACAAAAGCCGCTCTTTATGATGAGTCACAAAATGCAAGCGAAGAATATCTTTGGAAAGCCAATCAAATTATTATCATTGGGCACTTAATTGCACATTATACGACGCGTAGTACATAAATTTAAAGAAGTCACTCAATAAGTAATTACTTGAGCGTAATTTAATTAAAATGCCATAAAAATAATTCGCCCTGCCATTTGTATACGCAATTTATGCCATATATAATGGCAAATGGTTCGAGGAGGAGGATGAATGAAACGCTCTCCAACACAACAGACAGTCTAACAGATAGACAAATAAAAATACTATCATCTGCATAATTTATGTATGTTAGAGCGAGAGAGCTGAGTGGCAGGGAGGGGAAAGCAAAACCTATGCATAGAGACGACTGAAAATCAAGCCGAATTTGTTGTGCTACAAATGCCAATTTAATGTTGCCCTCTGCTTGTTTTTCTTTCGCTTCTTTTTTGCTTTCTATTTTTTCTATTTTTTTCCTTTTGGTTTTTGGGAGTACAAATTGAAGTGAGTGCTTGAGAAAGCTGAGACTGATTTCGATGCGCAAATCGCAAGAAATTCTCCAAAAAGTCGCAGACGTGTTTTACTTCATTTAACATACGCAAAACAAAGGCTCCTTAAAGTGCATGATTGCGAAGCATTTTATTTTGTTTTATAGCACTAATAAATTATTGATTAGTTGCCAACAAATTATTGATTATTTGAAACTTTAATATCAATAATTTTCATTGATTTTTTGCATACATATGGTAATTTTATTATTTTAATGCATATTTATGCAGTTAATTATTAATCATTTTAATTTGATTTATATCATATTTATTTTTAATCTTTTTTATATTTTATTAATACTATTATTATTTCATTTCATTTGTATTTAATTAATTTTTCTTCATTTTTAATTATTTTGTTGGACATTATTGTAAATTGCATATAAATATATAATATAAAATCGAAAGAAATGAAAATAAGATCTTTTTTGAGTTTAGTATTAATTATTATATTTATATAAATACGAAAAAAAGCAATAAGAATAATCTAATCGCAATACATTCTTAACAGCAATATATTATTTTTATTAGTATGTATTTCTATTCAATTAGTTATTATTCATTTGACTTATATATATATTTTTAGCGACATTTTGAAGTCGATTTTTAGTTGATTTCGTTGGCTTTTATTATTAAATATTCTTATATGAACACGAATAAAATAATAATGATATCTTTCTTCTTAAATATTATTTTTTATTGTTTATTGAATTTATATAAATACCAAAAAAATAAGAAAAACATATTTATCGAGTTGAGTGTTATTATTTATATTTTTATGAATGCAAAACTTTATGGACTTTTATTTTTAATAATGATATTTATAAGAATAATATCTTTAGTAAGTTTGGTATTATTATTTCTGATATTTAAATTAATACTTAAGAAAAAAGGAACAAAATCTTTAGTCCTTTCAATGATTATCTTTCCCAAATAAGGAATAAGCTTGTAGAAAACTTGACGAAATTGTTTGTCGGAGTGTCAAATGAGGCAATGAGATGTCGCAAAGAATTGAGGCGGCGAATTGAGATATTCTCAATTATGTGTGGACGCTGTCGTCGTTTGTCATTGGCGCTGTCTGTCACTGTCTCTCGTCTGTCTCTTTTCTGTCTCTCTGTCTGTCTCTGTCTCGTCTCGCTGACTGGTGTCATTTCTCGCAGCTTATGAGACTCGCTTAATAATATGTTAATTGACAGCTTAAGCCAACTGTCAGCACACACACACACACAAACACACACACACACACACACACTCATGCATGCATGTGATATGTGCTCACTCAATTGGTAATGGAATTACAAAAATCCAAAGAGGCAGCAAAAAACAAAACACAAAATGCGAAGAAAACAACTACAAAAAAATGATAGAAATTGTAATCGACATGGTTGAATGTGAGTGGTCTGTCATGACTAATTAATGGCGTAGCACACTGCGTATACGCAATCTGCACTGAATGCTCTTTGTTAAAATATGCAAATGTAATGAAGTTTCGCCACGTTCATTGTTCTTTTTTGCAAAGTCTGCATCATGAAAGCGTTTACTGTGAAAGTGCAAAATCAAATAAATCGTGTAGAAAATCGTAATGGCACTGTGGTGTAAAGTATACAAATATTTATTCAAATTTATATCTAATTTGCATACAAAGTCTTTTAATTAGTTTTAAGTGCATACACTAATATTGAACTATAAAACAAAATATGCATTATTATGTTGCTGCTGCAATTTATATAATATGGGTATACATTAGGCAATAGAAGACATTATATTTCAGTTGTTATAATTTCGATTTAAATTGGTTATTAGAGGCATTTGTTTTAAGTTCATTTTGTTGGCTATATATATTTATTAATATACTCATAACATTAGAATAGTAAACAAATGATATCATTTTAAGAATAAGGCATTGAAAGACATTTAAATTAAATTTCGCAGCCAATAAAAATTGATCGAAATTTACTTGAATTGAATAAACTTTTCATGGCAGTTAATTTTGAAATACAAAATAAATAATATACAATGTCTTTGTAGTAATAAAAGACACTTATTTCAGGTACTTTATGATGTTATTTGTTTAAATCAGACTTTTTATTGATAGATTAAAGCTATATCAAGTAGTTGCATTCAGTTGCATCTTGCTTTGTGCGCTGAACTTAAAGAAGGCTAACTTCACAAGGACTTAAATCGAACTAAATCGTACTATCAATACTTATTGAAGGACTAACAAATTTGCAATTACAAATTACAAATTTCAACGTTGTATCTCTTCAGCTATTTTTCAATCTGCTGCCCATTGTACATTTAGCTAAAATGTATTTATGCCAACACTAAGTTGAAATAGAGCTTTATTTGCATAATGATTATCTTCACATTTATTTCTCCCGTACACAAATAAAATATACAGAACTTTACATATCGCTGTGGACATATTTAAAATATTAATAATTTGTTGCATGTAATTTGTAATTTTTGCAGGCATCACACACTTCTGCTTCTGATACTCCAATAATAATAATGCTGCTCACCTAACCGATGGTGGGGCGTGGCTGTGGGCGTGTGCTGAAAATGTAAAATCAATTCGGCAGCTGCACACACACAGACACTCACACAGACACAGACACACACTCAACCACACACACACACACATACACACTCTCACACACGCGAGCGCATAATAAATACCGATCAAGAACAAAAGCAGCCGACAAAAGAGATAATTGTTGAGCACTTGGCGAGTGGCGAGTGCTATTAAAAACTGGGCGTGGCAATGGGCGCACAGCACTACGAACACGAACGCCCACCACGCCTGACCATGGCCCTGATGCTGCTAACAGTGCTAATTAGCTGCTGCTGGCCAACAACTGGGAATGTGGCATTGGCTTTGGCATCCGCATCGGCCGTCGAATGTGCCGATTGGCAAAATCCAACTGATTGCAATAGCAACAACAGAATTTTGAACAATAGCAACAGTGGAGGTTCTGCTTCATCCTCATCGACATTGGAGCAGCTAAATGGTTCAATGTTGCCAGACGATCTCCTCGAACCGGATCTGGAACGAGATGGAGACAATTGGCCGCTGGAGCGCGTTGTGTCCACCATTGTGCCCGTCTTTTTTGGCATTATTGGCTTTGCCGGACTCCTGGGCAATGTCCTCGTCATACTGGGTAAGTCTCTGACTCTGACTCTGACTCTGACTCTGCCTCTCTTTTGTTTATGTAATTGCAGTTTACTCGTCCTCTTGCCTCCCCTTTTTATTACCACAAAAAACACACACACGAACACACATAAAAGCAAAGCCCGTTTACATTAGCGAAGGGACCTTTGCTTTTCTCTCCTTTGGCTTTTTGCTCAAATTATGCGTAATAATTGCAAAAAAAAATATATATATATAGATTTTGTTGCTCGCAAGCCGTGCATTAACTGGATTTAATATTCCGCCCATAAACGCTCTCTTCGCGACGCACGACAGCAACAGCAACAACAACAATGCCATAAAATGCCAAACTGGACTAATTGATTTTTTATATCCAAGTGTGCATTGCGCTCACTTTTTCCCTCTCCCTCTTGGCTTGCAGGTCGTATACGCATTTTGTACGTGTTTCGCTTTACGTCGCGTAGCGTCAAAGTCACAAAATTGTTGCAACATTACGCTCAGCCGCATTTTTGCCGTTAAAGTCGCATTATTAACGTCGTCTTGGCTGAACGTCATTTAACGGCTGAACGCAAGCCAACACAGGTTTTCAATAAACAAACTAGTTGATGGCTCAAAATATTATGTACGATTTTCTATTAGCATCAATTTTTATAACCACTATCGATTTTAATTGTAATGAACATTTTATTAGAAAATGGCTTAAGAGAAGAAAGTAAAAAAAAAGAAAGTTAACTCGGTGATAAATAAAACAATGTAAGGAGCATTGTATACAAAATAATAATAATTTGTATTATTGAATCAGATTTAAATCAACTAAACAGCTTACATAGTGATTGAAATGTGAATAAAATTGTTTGATTTTAAACTTTTTTAAAGTTAATTTGAAAGATAGTAACAGACTTTTTGCTATATTTAAATAACACTCAATATTAATGGTATATTTAAATACCACTCATAACACATTTCCGCATATTTTTTTTAGTATGTTTAATATCCGGTGTTTATACTAAATTCATTCAAGTTATTATGAATTAGTATATATTTTCGTGATATTTAAATGTTATGGTATATTTAAATACCACGCTTCGTCATATAGTATATTTAAATACCACTCTTGATCATATGGTATATTTAGATACCACTAATACATTTCGGACCCTTTGCTATATTGTAATGACATTAAAATATTATTGTATATTTAAATACCATGCTCGACATTTTGTCGGTATGTTTTATATACCAAAAGAAGAAGCGAATATCTAATGCTCACTAAACTGTTGCCATCTAATTCGTTATAAATTACTTATTGCTATATTTTTATAATACTCAAATATTATAGTATATTTAAATACCACTCATAGCACATTTCGACATATTTTCAGTAGGCTTAATATCTGGTGCTCATACTAAATTATTGTCATTCAAGTTATTAGTATATATTATATTTAATGCTATATATGGTATATTTAAATACCACTCTTGATCATATGGTATATTTAAATACCACTAATACATTTCAGACCCCTCGCTATATTGAAATGACACTCAAATATTATGGTATATTTAAATACCATGTATTAGTCAGCTCAACATATTGTCGGTATGCTTTATATACCAAAAGAAGAAGCGAATATCTAACGCTCACTAAACTGTTGCCATCTAATTCATTATGGATTAAATCAAAAAGCAGATAGCAAATAGCCATAAGCCCATCTTATGGCTATATTTTCATGACATTCAAATATTAGTATAGTATATTTAAATACCATACATAGAACATTTCGAACTTATTCCTTTATTTTTATACTACTCAAATGTAATATAATATAAATATGTTTGTATGTTTAATATACCAAAAAGATAAACTACTATATCATGCACGCATTTACCAATTGCCATCTTAAGAAAATAAAATTTAAAAAATTACGTTTCTTAGTTCAAATTCTATTTGCCAATATCATCATTATTATCATTATTGATAATGTTAATATATATGTATGTATGTATATGTACATAAAAATTCTACTAATTATGTATGAAGCAATCAATGCATTAAAAGCACTTTCCAATTATTTGCTTTATAAACAATTTGCAGCGAGCACACGCAATTTATGTCGCATGCCATTTAAATGTCGCATGCCATAAATGCGTATCGCGTGCATTGCGATAACATCATTTGTGTGGCTTATAGACATGCGTGAAATTCCAATCAGAGTATCAGCGAAACTCACACAACTCACAGACAATGGCATTAAGTGAAAATGCATATTGCACATTTCACGGAAATTTCTGTGGTGGCATTTTTTGTGGCATGCGTCGAACAACAAGTTTTCAAATAGTTCCCCATTTGCTCATTTGCTCGTAATTCCCATTAAAATGATGTTGTTGAGGTAACCAAAACAAAATACGATGTCTTCCTCTCTCTCTCTCTTGCTCTCTCTCTCTTTCTCTCTCTCTTGCTTCTCTCCCTGTCTTCTCTCGTCCCCTCGCACAATCAACAAACCAAACGCAACTCGGTTTTCAAGTCCATTGGGGCAGAAGGCATAAATTAGATGATGGGTCGCGTTCTCAGCTCCAAATTGTATTACATCGGTCGAAAGCTGCGCTTTTAAGTTCATTTGCGGTTTTGAATGAGCGTGCTCGACTGTGAGAGACCGCATATGAAACAAATATATGGAATAAAGCAAACTGGGTGGTCCTTAAGTTACATTGTCTACTTGGCAAAGCAAACTCAAAGCGTAGTTTGAAATTTATTCTTAATAAATATTATTTCAATATCAAAAATTAAAAATAATCAGCCTTATCTCTATATACTTCTAACTAAAAGATTGATGCATCAGTCAAAAATAGAAAAAATAGAAAAAAAATAGATATGATTTATTTAAATTCAGTCTAACTTTACTTTAGAACTTCTTGAATAAGTTAATTATTAATTTAATAAGCGGTTTAATCAGTTCGGTGAATCAGTTCCATCTTACTTTACTAAGATTTTCAATAAGTTCATTCTTAATTTAATAAGAGCTTTAATCACTTCGTTTTAAGTTCATGAACTTTGAATTGAAAAAAAGCTAAAATCAGTTCATTCTAAATTAACTAAAAGCTTTAATCAGAACATTTTTCATTTGAGTAAATAAGATGTTAAATAAGTACAAATAACAAAACATATAATATAAACTCAAAAATTTTCTTTCTTTCACATAATAAAATAAGATATATACATGATATTATATATAACATATAACTTTTTTAAAATAAGCTTTATTTAGTTCCATTAATCACTTAACTTTCTTTAATTTCATCATCTCTGCATAGAAAGAAAAACAACAAGTTGCTATTATCGCATAAACACCCAAAGAACGAAATCTGATCTACAGGGTAAAAGCAATAAATGTTTACAAAGAAAAGAGCAACAAGAAAGAAAAAAAACGAAAGCAACTCAGTTGCATGCCAAGCATGATCCTAGGCAAATCAAATTGCCAGCCACGAAAAAGGATTACGCCTGTATTGGCCAACAGATAAAAGTGGCAACAGGCAAAGCGGGCCACAAGCGAACAACTTGCGAGCTGCTGCAAAACCGTAAACCGAAAACCGAAAACTGAAAACTGAAAACATAAAGCACTGACCACGTTCAGCATCACGCTTGAGTGGCCAATTACAGGGCGATAAATATACTGTGTATATCGAGTTGTCGTTACTAACTGACTTGGCATAAAATGCGATTTTCGGACAAGGGTCAGCAAAGTCTTAAGCAAAATTTAATATTACTTTTAATATACATATATGTATATATATTTATTTATTTCTTTTTTTTTATTGTTATTTCAAAGTTAGTAAGTTTATAAACTTATTTATTCCGAAATTTAAAAATGTAGGAATTTAGTAATATACAATTTTTGTAGCTTAAAAAGTTTAAAATTGTGAAATTTAGAAATTTGAAAAATTTGAAATTCATGAGATTGAAAATGTACAAATTTAAATATCTAAAAGTTTAGAAATTTACAAATTTAGAAACTTCAAAATTAAAAAATTTACCAATACATAAGTTTTAAAATTAAAAAACTTAAAACTTTAGACATTTTAAAATTTATAAATTTACAATTTTATAGAATTTGGGAATTCAGTAATTCACAAATTTAGTAGCAGTTGAAATGTAGAAACTTTGAAATGTTAAAATTCAAAGTTTCGAAATTTAAAAATTTGTAATTCCTAAAGTTTGGAAGCAGAAAATTTTAAAATGGTAAAAATTTGGAAATTTACGTTTTTTTTAAAAAGAAATAAAAATTGTATAAATTTAGAAGTTTAGAAACTACAAAATTTGGCCATTTAAAAATTTAGCAGTTAAGGAAACAAGTTCATCACGCGGACAAAACTCGTTCGTGTAGCTGGCTAGTTTATAATGCGATTTTCCATGTGGCAGCTACAAATTTACAAATTTGCTACAAGCCCCAGAGTGTTGAGACCTTCTCCCTTAATACGGTTTTCCGGTTTTGGCCAACATCATTTGTGACATGTCTCTGGGTTTTTTTTCGGGTCGCTTTGCGGCATCCTTCGTCCTTTTTTTCCCTAACTGTGTGTGTGTATATGTGTGTGTGTCTGTTTGGGATATATTTCGTGTGACATAGGCCGATGCGAATTGAAGTGGCAATGAGTCAATGCAGATTTTGTTTGAGACATCTCCCGTTCTCAAAAAAAAAAAACTAAAGCATAAATTACAATTAAGCCACAAAATCATTTTGTAACCATCAAATGAACAAATTGTTTATGCCAAACAATCCCTGTTCTTGTTTTTTGTTTTGTTTTTTACCCAAATTGATGCTGACAGATGTCAGAATTATGTGGGTTCAATGTTTGCTCGAATGTTATCCTAATCAACTTATTGTCAACTAAACGAAACTAAGGTATCCCAAAACTAGAATGAAAAATTCCACAAGAGTATTCTAAATTCGGTCATGTGTTTATATTGTGGTTGATTGTATTTTATTTTGTTCTTCCTTTTTTTTTTTTGAAAATCGCCTGTCACTTTGTTTGCAGTTGAACAATATTTATGCGGGCTTATAGTTTTGTAATTCGACAGCTGCTGCAAAATATCCATGTCGAATGTTGCATACATAAATTAAGGTATTATAACTTCAGCACTCTCGAAATGTTTGTGCTCTTCACTTTTATTACATTTAATTAATAACAGCAAACGAGAGTTGAGCTCGCTTAAGAGTGGACAACTTTGTGTCTTTATTTTAGTGCTAATTTTTGTATTTTATTAGACAACAAATTGTATCAAAATTGATTCAAAATTCAATCGAGAAATAGAGAAAATATTTGAGTTTAGATTTAGTATTTTACTAAGCTGCTTCTTGAGATAAATTACATAAATACTTTGCATCAAAAATGTTTCAAAATTCAATCGAGAAACGCAGAGAATATTATAACATATATTGATTAACTTTAGTATTTAACTTCCAGCTATTTCTTAACATAATTTTCTTTCATTAATATTTTCTGCAACTCATGTCAAGCTAATGCGATTAGCACGTGCTGAGGAAATCAAGAAAAGCAAAAACAAATTAAAAATCTCGGAACTCGTTTGATTAAAAACATTCCAATCTAACGTTTGTATGTGAAGCAAAGTTAACGACAAAGTTTCAGTTGAAGCACATAAAGCCATGAACACCTCTTAAGTATGATCTATGGACTTGACTTGAAAGGACACCGACTCGTAATCATTTATGTGTAGTTGGCTTGGCGTTAACAACGCATTAAACTGTGTAAATTTGCCATAAAATGCAGAGCAGAAAAGAGCTGAAGATGGAACAGAAGCTAAAACTGATGCAGCTGCTTGCTTTCGATGGCAGCGGATGACAAATTATGTTTCCATAAGCTATAAATGTGCTTTTGCACTCAAGCAAAAAATCTCTTTCGCTTAGGTAAAAGTGCCGTAGATAGCATCGTTGTTGAAGCGATTCTAATTTCCTATCATAATTTTGCAATAAAACTCACACGTTCATTTACAAATCATTTATCAAAAGTGCCAACACGGCTGCCAAACAAAAGTTTGCTGTGAACAAACATCAAGAGACGACAGACACAAAGCAACTTTCGACTATTAGGGAAAAGATATCGCTGAAAGCAAAATAACTTTTGACACACTTTGTTGCAATTCTTGCAACTAAGTCTCAACTAAATACTAGGAAAAACACACACCCACACAGACACTTTCCCCCTTCACCTTTGAATTGTTGTTATTGAGGCGACAATTTTAAGGGCAAACAAAACTCAGTTGCGTATTGCGTATTGCGTTTTTGATGAACTCAACGTTGAAGTCGAACTAGAGAACGCTGTTGTTGATAGCTTGCTTTCAGTTTTTCGCCAACTTTTCCGAGCTCTGAACTGCCAAACGCTGTGAACTTGCAAAGACAACGGAGACAAAACCCAAAAGTTTATATATTTTGCATGCCAAAAAGTTGTGCCAAAAAAGTTAGTCAAGCTGAGTTGCTGCCACTTTAAGCGCTCATCTCAACCGCAAAGCCAATCAAATGCAGTCTCAAAGCCAAGCGTAATTCACACGCAACTGAATTAAGTGACAATTGAAGAGCAGCTGCATAAATTTAGAAGCTGCTAAAATAAATATAATAGAATGGAAAACTGCAACAAATGTTGCAATTAACATTTAATTGGCAAGAAACTTAAAGAAACTTTAAGTCAGTAAATACTTAAGAGCAACTAAATTAGCTTTGCAAAATTCTATGCTCAATTTCTTTTATTTCTTATATATTTTGAATAGCTAAGTATTTAATTAGCATTGTTTAGCAGTCAATATAAGAAACTTATTTATTTGAAATTAACTTTAGCATTTTATCTTTTACTCTTATTTGAGAAATCCTTTCATAGAGTTGAATTATTTAGTGCATATAGTTTTAGCTCATCCAACTTTGTCACAACTTTGTATTGTTGACAGTGTTTTGCTTTTGTTAACAGCAGGTTATGAGTGTGTGTTGCCACGATGTGATGGCAAATCTTGTTGCATGCAACGCTGTGCAGCGTTTGCTTTTTTGCACCTTGTTTGAATTGTGTTGGCTGGGATGGCATTTATTTTTAGCCACTGCAACTTTTGCTGCTGTTTTTATTGAAAGCAAACTGTAGCAGCGTAGTAGGGCCATGTAACACCTATGTACACACACACACACACACACACACACACACGCGCACCCACACACGTGCAGCAGCTTTTCAGTGATGCGGATGCAAAGGCGGCGACTTGAGTCAAGGTTACTAAAATTGCATGCAAAATGACTTTGCTGTTGAGATTTTCTTACCTCGTGCACGATAGAGCAGCAATCGCACACACACCCAGATACACGCACGCACATTCACATACACACTCACACACACACACACACACACACACAGAGACACTTTCAAGTGTTGCCTTGCAAACGCCTTCAGGTGCAGTAGCAAAGCATCTTTTTGGATGTGGCGCAAGCTAAAAAACAGCCATAAATACCTTTTGCTGTTGTTGCTTTTATTGTTGTTGTTGTTGTTGTTGCTATTGCTTGGCAGACATCGCACATTTAACTAAGTATCATTGAGTTGCTCCTTGTCGTTGTTATTGTCTTTGTGCGCACCTTAGATACGAAGCAAAAAAAAAAAAAACGTTGCCTACTTTTTGGGGTCAAAGCATTGCGCACATTCAGCAGATAATTCTGATCAATGAACATGATAGTTGATCATTACTATTTGCATTCCTCAGGAAATTTGATCAAATTTTGTATAGTGATTACTGATATTTATCGATCAGCAGTTGTTATGGCTTTATTCTGTGCATTCGCTTACAACATTTAAAATTTATAATTTACTGAACATAAAAATGGATATTATGTTAAATATGAAACAAATTTTGAAAAAATTATACAAGTTTAAATGCACTCTATGGTTGAACGTTGTACTATATCAATATACCGAATATAGAATTTGGTATAATTTTAGTATTTTTATGGTATATTAGTTTGGTATATTTTATGAAAATACTACAGTCTTAACTTTTTCTAGTATATTTTAGAATTTTATCGGTATTTTAATTTGGTATATTTTTCAAATGTGGTTTGAAAATGGTTAGCGGGTATATTAGTATGGTATATTAGATTGGTATATTTTATGAAAATACTATAGTCTTCACTTTTTCCAGTATATTTTAGTGTTTTATCAGTATTTAAATTTGATATATTTTTCCAATGTGGTTTGAAAATGGTTCGCGGGTATATTAGTATGGTATATTAGATTGGTATATTTTATAAAAATACTATAGTCTTCACTTTTTCCAGTATATTTTAGTATTTTATCGGTATTTTAATTTGGTATATTTTTCAAATGTAGTTTGAAAATGAATAGCTGGTATCTCACAGTCAAGCACACTCGACTGTAGCTTTCTTACTTGTTTTTATGGTGTTTGAATTTAAACCACTATTTTTTTTATTTATATTCTTTATATTCATTAATTCATTAATCAGGAAAGAAATTGAATTTCTATAGCAAAGTGTTTTTATGCTTAGCATAGAAATATGTTCAACTTTCTTCTACTGGTTAAAAATATTTTCATATGTTACAAGTTTCTATTTTTTCCCAAGCAAAGAAGAAATGTTCTCTATCAGATCGCTTTTTTCCAACAATGAAAACATTTACAATAAAATAATTCAAAATATTATTATTCCACATATTCTTATTGAGAAAGAATTGCAATTAAAATTAGAATGAATACAAATAATAAAATGAACCAAAGCAAGATGCTAGCGTTAATTTTGCTCAACGTGAAATACATCATCTCATAATGCTTGTGCAGAGTGCGCAGAAAAACAATTGGATTGTAGGTTGAATCGTTGTGGCTTAAATATCGCTGTAGCTGAACCCAATCTACTATTGTGAGCAGAGCAGATAAATCGGTTTCGAAACGCATACCGACCAAAGGACAAAACGAAACATATGCGAATTGTGGTTGAATTGCCATCAACTGCAGTTCAAACAACGAAAACACTTCAAGCTGTGTAATTTTAATAGTTGTTTAGTGAATCATTTAATTGATCTTTTATATTTACCTGATTGTTGTCCGAGTTTGACAATTGTGAACTTGATTCAGAAGTTGTTTCTACATCAACCTTATCAACAGTTAAAGCTGGCATTAAGCGTAGTTTCAGAAAGGTGTCGATATATACCTGCAAATGTTCACTCAAGTCATCGCTTAAATGAATGTTGAGATATAATTCAATATCTGCTTTCATATAAGTGTTGACATATGTATCAAAATCGGTTAGCAGCGATGTTGACAAATATGTTTCCCAATCTTTATTGAATGTCAGATTCAAATATGCATTCAGATTGATGTCTAAACTTGCCTCCAAATATTTCAACATACGTTTATCTAAATATTCACGTATATATTGCTCCACAAACTCCTCTGAGAATGCTTCCACAATTTTCTTCAAATACATTTGAAAATAATTCTCCGCATGCCTCAGCACGTATTGCAACAATTCCGTTCGTAAACATTTTGGCTCCAAATCGCGTTCAAATTCATCTTCCAAATCAGATCTTGAACTCAAAATCAATTCTTCACTTGAAATGCTTTCCAAAATTGACTGAATCTCCGGCTCCGAAAGCGATTCCACATATTCTTCGATGCTCTCCAGCTCTTGATCGCACTTCAGCATAAATTCATAGTCGTCATCAATGTTCATATAGTTGAAAAGATTTAAGAGATATTTCGCCAATTCAATGTCCGATTCGGTGTCAATGCGATAGGCATGAAAATTAGCCAAATATTGTTCTATGGCCAAATTATTGTCATAAATTGCTCTCAAATATGCTTCCAAATATGATAACAAACTAATGTCTGGATTGGAGTCAATAAATATTTCAAGTACACTCACAATATCTACTTCGACGAATGTTTGATTCTCAAACTTTAATTGCGTAAATTTCTGCAAATCGAAATCAGTTTCAAAATTTTCTACACATTCACAATCGATGAGTGTCAAATTCTGTTCCCAGTCGATTTCCACGTAGAAATATTGTATTGGAAATGAATATATAATATCAATATTGATGTGCATTGCTTTCTGCAAGACTACCACCAAATATTCTTTTGCATCGCTCGGTTTTGTTACAACGGACATCCATATCGTGGTCACATATTTTACTTTAAAGTAAGCCTCATCTTCGCGGTATGTTATCAATTGATGCATTTTTTAGGTAAATACAAAATTTGTTTGATAAAAAATATATATAAATGCCAGACTTTGACAAGAGTTTCAAGGATTCTATGTCTATTTGAGTACATTTTCATTTAGAGTAATGATTGGAGCATATATGAATATTTTATTTGTAAGCAAACAGCTTCAAAACATTGAGCGACACTACTCAATATTGTTGAGTTCAGACCTCAATTCAGCGTACTTTCACTTTCACTTTCACTTTTACATTCACTTCCACCTCCACCAACTTGAGAGGCCACAGCTTGCGCTGTCAATTGCACGTAGCTGCAATTCATACAACAAGCAAACACACACACAAAGACACACAAGGTAACTCAAGAGCGGACACGATGAAGAAGAAGAAAGCAAATCGCATGAAAAACATTTATGAAGCATATGGCAGTGTCGTCGTAGCCGATAGGTGGCGCTCTACGCTATTTACACAAATCCGCAAGGTGGCGCTGAAGGCGGGGCTGAAATTTATTTTACTGCTTTGCGTTTGATAGTGATAAAATTTATAACCAGCAATGAGCAGGCGGGCAACAAAACAAAAAACAATAAGCGCACACGTGTGCCAAACAATGCCCAATTGGGCAGCTGGTAATACTTTTACCCACACATATGTACATACATACATATATGCACACACAATGGCAATGCGTGTGAGTGAGTAGCTTCTACTTTCATCATTCCACTCGTCGTCTCGTTGTATTCATTCGCTTTCGCTCGGCAGATTCGTCATATTTATGCTTTTTTATGGGCCATGTACAATTTTATTGTTTTTCTTTTCAATGCAATGTCTGCTGCTACTCAGTGACAGAAACACACACACACAACACACACACAAAGCAAGTGAAAATCACAAAAGAAGCGAAGAGATTTGAGAACGCACTTACAACATTTTACAATACGATAACCAGACAGTGAATTTTTTTATTGTACTCGCATGTCCCGTCGTCGTCATCGTCGAAATGCATTCCTCAAAATGCTTACAACAAGGAATTCACACATTTTATTTGCGCAATTCGAAGCAAAACAATTTCTTTGATTTTAATAAATCATATATTGATTTTATATTCTACTTACACTTTTAAGTTGTGTCATAAAGCCTAGTTTATTTATTTGGAATTGTGGGCGAAATCGTTTGGTAGAACATCATTTTGCATCACTTTTTATTTGTGCAATTCAATGTAAAACAATGTCTCATATTTTATGCGTGAATTTGATTGTCATAAAACACACTTCGATTTTAATTTATACCTACACTATAGTTATAGCATAAATCCTAGTTAATTACAATTGGGAATTGTGTGCGAAAACGTTCGACAGAACATCACCTTGCATTACAGTGTGTAACTCTTTATGCGTTTTCGTTTTTTTTCTCTTTTTTTTCGTTTTGTTCGTCTTACGTGCTAAATACATACATATGCAAAATATACACTCATACTACCTGCCACGCCCACTGCCCATGAGTGTCGTCGTGTCGGTTGTGAACATATGCGCCCTAGATGGCCATATGGCAACCAATTCGCCATTGTTTCCACCACTCTCTCTCTCTCTCTCTCTCTCTATTGTCGCTAGGTATTTTGGCCTTGACGTAGAAATTCTTGTGCACATGCCCCTGTCACGCCTACAGCTATCTTTTTCCTCCTCCTTTTTTTGTTTGTATATACATTTTACATATTTTTTGGGACTCAACGTTTAATGCAGATCCATCAATAATCCAGCTTTGAATTTTACAATGCAACACACACAGCGGCGACAGCTAAAGAAGTTGTTTCAAACAAAATGGAACGCAAAAAAAAAAAACTGTAGCATACTTTGCGGCTGAGTGTAAAAGTATTTTAAGCTTCTTTACTCCATAGCTATAGTTGTTGTCGTCCTTCTTCTTCTCTACTTGCTATTGAGTTTCACTGCTGCTGCTGCTGCTGAGATTTGGTTTAAACATTTGTTCGTAAATTCCTGGCAGTGCGGAGAGTGATTGATTGATTGACAGTTGGTTGGTATAACAATGCGGATGGAGTCATCAGCAGCAAGCACACACAATGCGTATTATTTGAAGTTGTGACAAATTTATGCGCTCTGTTTTTTTTTTCTTTTATTGCTAATTCTAATCCACAAAAGCATAAATTACACAACAGCATAGAAAATGCCATTTATTACGTTTTTTTATGGTTGCTAAACTTTAATTGAGTTAGGCTAGCACAATTTTAAATATTCTATTAATTTTAATCAATTTAAAATTTTAAATATTATTACAATATTTAGATAACCCATTTCATTTATTAATTTTAATAAATTTGAAATATTATTGTAATATTTAATATAACAAACGTAATTAAGGCAACTTTGAATTTGTTCCGCCTTGTTCAATTTTTCAATTTCATTTCGATTTCAGTTCATTAGAAAGTGAAACTCGATACTCGATAGTCGATGATTTTTCCTATTTCGATGTAGATTGCATTTTGGGGGGCCATGTTAAGCATGTTGTTGTTGTTGTTGTTGCTGTTGTTGTTGTGTCGAATGTCGAGAGTTTCCTTTTCCATGTTTATTTGCTTAGGTTGTGTTTTGTGCGACAAATGATGTGACCGCCGGCAAACTGAACACAACTGACCAGACAAATTCAACGAATTTGCTCAGCAGTCAACAACGAAGAAGAACGTCAAGAGCAACAACAAAAATAACGACTACAATAACAATCTATCTATTAGTCGAGGGACGAGAGAGGAGCGAACAAAATTGTGTTTCATCTTTCGTTTGGGGTTGGGTTTGGGGTTTGGGGTTGTTGTTTGCATACACGACACGATTATTTGCGACCGGATATCCATGTGACATGGACACACACACACATGCATACACTTGGACATATTTAGCGTAGCACACACATGCAGAAAATTTAGGAAAATTTAAATTAATTGTCCTGCTTTTGGCCATCATTCTAGCCCTGCAACACAGCCATTGTTTACCCAGCAAACAAAAGGTCCTTGCGATTATCTCTCACACACACACACACACACACAAATGCTTGTGTTTTGTATCTCTTGCGAAATCTTCGTCTCTGTCTCGCTTTAAGCGCAATTATTTATGCATTTAAAAGACATGGAGAAACACTTCAATTGCCTCGTAAAGCAATGCCAGAGGCAGCTTCTAACAGCAGCAGCCATAAGTTGTGCCTGTCACAAGTTCATAGTTAAATTTTAATTGAAATTAATGCATGCCCCATTAAAATGCGTCATTCCAAACACCGACTTTATGTGTCAGATTTAATTGTGTTGAGTCGGACTTTAGAAATTAGAAATGTAGATTGCAATATTAAAGTGTCTTTTAAGCTTTGATGGCGATAAATAATTGTGGACTTGACTTTAGATGTATCAATTGCAATATTATAGTATTTATGGTATTTTAGCTGTGTTTAGTATTTAAATTTATTTAGTATATGGCACTCTATAAATATTTCTTCATTCTCTCGCTTAAGCAACTGAAGTCGCCATACTCGTAATTCAGTTGATCAAGTTGATCAGCACTTTAATCGTCTTCACATAATGTGAGGCATTAAAGCAACATTAAAGCGAAAATTTATATGGCTAGCTGTAAACACACACACACACGCACACGCACACATATGCACGCTTGAGGGGCGCCTGATTATTTGTTTATTTGCTCGCAGTCTGCTTCCTCTCTTTGGGTTTTCGAACTTGGCATTAAATAACAGCGTTTTTGCGCTTCAAGAACTTTTTCCAGCTTCGCTTTTTTCGCTTTCTATTCTATTTTTATTATAAATATATTTATACTTATATACATATATTCTTTTTTTTTGTGTATTTTTTTTTGTTGTTGGCCATAAATTATGCTACACTTTATTATTTTGTAAAACAAGCAACATAAAACTTTTCCTTCAGCTCAGCGGCAGTTAATGGTCCAGCAGCATTCTCTCTCTCTCTCTCTCCTAGAGACTTTTAACCTGACCCTTTTTTCTACATTTTTTTTAACTTTGCTTTTTTTTTGCTATCGCCTGCCCACAAAATGCCAGCCTTAATGGTTTGCTTGTTATCGGTAAATGTCTGGGTGAATGCTAAAGAATGTATTGGTATGTGTGTGTGTGTATGTGTGTGTGTACTGGTGTGTGCTTGCCTGTTGTGTTGTCTCGTCGAATATACATATTAATTGAAAATGCTTGCAAATGACTCAAAACAACAAGCGATGACATTCTCATTTCTCTACAGCTTCACAAAGATTATAAATTCTACACATTTTCTCTCTCTATTTTTTTTTTTTTTGTTTTGCTTTAGTTTCTTGCATTCAACTTTTGCTGTCATTAATCTTTGTTCGGTCTTTACTCAGTTTTCAATTCCGGCAACACAGTCTAGTCAATGTATTGATTTGCTTGTGTTCAAGTTATTTTCAATTGTTGACTGTTCAGTCGTGGACAGACAAAGTGAATTGTATATGTTAGTTAAATGACTCTCTGATCGATCGATCTGATAATTGACTTGCTTACTAAGTGATTACTTGCTGCATAATTGAGGTATAAGAACATTGTGAGAGCAACTATTAAATTGTTTAGTTCGAGTCTTAAAGTTAATGAACACTCAGGGGTTAAACATTTTGAATGGACGCAACGACTTAGGTGAAGTTCGACGTTTATTTCCATAAGTGCTTCTATTTGATATATTGCAATGAAATTTACACCAAAATTCTAGAATATTTTAAATGTGTAATAAAAAAATTGGGCATATTGTGCTTCTATACCATATCATTTAGCTGCCATAGGAGCGATCAGATAGAAATAAACATTTAGTATGAAAAACTTTTTTACTTCTCAAAATATGTAAACTAAACTCAAGGATTTAGTATATATTTATTTAGTCTAACGCTAACTTGGTACACTGTTGTGACTTTATATTCATTCTTAAACAAATATACATCATTTGACATTTTATTTATTTAATAGTCTTTCATTTATTTTTATTTCTAATTTTCTTATGTTTAGGGATTGCGAAGCTTTTATTCATTTTTATTTTTTTACCCGCTACCCATAGGGTAGAAGGGTGTTATAACTTTGTGCCGACAGGAAATGTATGTAACAGGTAGAAGGAGGCATCTCCGACGCTATAAAGTATATATATTCTTGATCAGCGTCAACAGCCGAGACGATCTAGCCATGTCCGTCTGTCCGTCTGTCCGTCTGTGTGTCTGTGTGTCTGTCCGTCCGTCCGTATGAACACCTAGATCTCAGAGACTATAAGAGATAGAGCTATAATTTTTTTTCGACAGCATTTGTTATGTTTGCACGCAGATCAAGTTTGTTTCAAATTTTTGCCACGCCCACTTCCGCCCCCGCAAATCAAAAAATCGAAAAACAAGCGCAATTTTAAAGCTAGAGTTGCGAATTTTGGTATATACAATAATTACTATTGTAGTTATGATTCATGATTTGGTTGCGATCAGATAAAAATTGTGGAAGTTATTAAAGAAATACTTCTGTATGGGCAAAAACGCCTACTTACTAGGGCTCTTAGTTGCTTTGGCTGACAATCTGGTATATTGTGCCGTCTATGGTATATTTTGAATGGTGTCCTGTATCGATATACCAAACATATCATTTGGTATATTTTTAGTATATTTTTTTTAGTATTTTTGGTATATCTTGAAAATAATACCGCAATATTTGGCCCTTATTAAAAATGGGTAGCGGGTATCTCACAGTCGAGCACACTCGACTGTAACTTTCTTACTTGTTTTTATGTACTTTAAGAAACTTTAAGAAGCTGATTTTTGTGTCATTTTTGTTACGTTATATATTTATACATATGTATATTTATGTTGAGTTTTAAGAAGCTGCTTTTTATGTTTTTTTTGGGTTGTTTACTTTTTCTATATAAACATAAATTTTTGTTGAGTTTTAGAGAGCTGTTTTTAATTTATATTATTTTGTTATATTGAGCAACTTGAAATAAATGTTTTGAGGCATTCAATTTTTATAAACGAAATATTTAAAGAAGAAACAATGTATAAAAGTAATTAGATTACTATATTTCAGTTCTGAAAGGCTGCAAATTCATTTGATTATTTTGTATGAAATATAGATGAAAAGTATTGTAGTTGAACACTTGGATTATAATTCAGTGAGGAGCTTTTAATCTGCTTTGTTTAAACACAAAATGATTGAAATATGTTTCTGTTTTCAAGAGTGACATTCTAAGCAGATTATAAAATATTCGGACTTAATTAAAGTGGAAGGTAATCAAAGTTGTTTTTTTGTTTTTGCAAGAGATACAAGTCAAGTACTGTCTTGACTCGAGTTTGAACGAAAAGTTGGTGCAAACTTTTGGTCATTTCAAAAGTAGAATGCCTACTAAATAATAATAGAATTTAAATATTAAAGCCTTGCATAACTCGCATTCAACTTAAGGATCATTACGCATATGACTAGTCATTGAGGGTCACAGCTGGGGGCAAGAGGAATGCGCCCCAAAAGGGTTTTTGCCAACGTTGTACGTAAGAGCGACACCTGCAAAGTGGCGAGCACTCATATTAAGTATACGTAAGGGTACGAGTACGTGTCTGTGTCTCTCTGTGTGTGTGTGTGTGTGTTAGAATACAATAAGTAAGAGGAAAAGTTAAGCCCATATGTGACCACTTGGCCAACACACAAAAACGAGAAGCCAAAGTCAACTTGTATTTATTGTTGATATTTGTGACTTGCTCTCGAACATTTAACATAGCATACTTTTCTGCTGCTGCTCTGGCTGCCATTTTTATTTGCCGCCATCTCCGCCACTCCTCCCCGCACATCCTGTGCTAAATATATTTGAAAGGAAATTGATTTGCGGCAACAGCAAAAGCAAAGTAAAACTCAAACTCGACAACAACAATAAACGTTGAACGAATGAAAAGTTTTATGCCAATCGACTTCAAGTAGTTTCGCCACCCGCAGCAAGCAGTTTATGCTACCCACTTGAC
This sequence comes from Drosophila nasuta, assembly GCF_023558535.2. Classification (NCBI taxonomy): domain Eukaryota; kingdom Metazoa; phylum Arthropoda; class Insecta; order Diptera; family Drosophilidae; genus Drosophila; species Drosophila nasuta. Next base: position 19,990,168 of record NC_083459.1, on the reverse strand, counting down.
TGCACTTGCAATTTACAGGGTATGGAAGCAGCTTTGCCGCGACATTTCCTGTTTCGGCCTCCTCCCTCCCGCTCGAAAATTGTTTACAAAATTGCACTTTTAGTGACCCAAAATCCTTCTGTGGATGGCAGTTTTCTTTTTGTTGTTGTTGTTGCTGTTGTTGTTGTTGCTTTTTTTGTTGGCCGTGTGCCACATCAATCTATGAAAGCATTCGCATCATGTGCCACATGTGCCACAAGAACTTTTGCAACACCGTCATCAACATCATCGTCCGCTTTTGTGGCATAAGAACAACATAAATTGTTTTGGGGCTAATTGCAAGTGGCTCTCATCTCTCCCTCTCCCCCTCTCTCTCTCGTCTCTCCCTCTCCCCCTCTCTCGTCTCTCCCTCTCTCTCTCTCTCTGTGACGTTCAAAGCAAACGAAAAGCGAATAAAAAAAACCCCCAATTGGAAACAATGCTGAATACAGCTTCATCTTATTCTCTCTAAGTAGTAAGGGAGCGATGGGGCGGAGGGACGCGGAGGGATCGCCTTTGTGCGCGTAATTGGCAGGAAAAACTTTTGAGCGTCGCAGCAAGGACATTGCGCAATATATTCTTAGAAAATTCGCCAGCGACAGAGAGAGAGAGAGAAAGATCAGAGACAGGTCACAATTGCATTCACAACATCAACAAGAAAAGTTGCCTTGACTTTTATTTCAAATGTTAAACAACATTTCATATAGAACAAATATTAAAGATGGTCAAGATTTGATTTAAAAGTTTAACAATTATTTTTATACATCAACCGAAATACTGTTCAACAACTGCAAACATATTAGAATAGCTCACAAATTGTGCGAGCATTAAATTCCTAGAGAATAAGTAATTAACGGCATTGCATTGCAAGTGAAGAGCAAGAGCAACTAAGCTGCCAATTGTTGAATACATTTCAATGCATAATAAGCGATTAATCGCAATTGGCCAGAAGCCAAAAGAGCTGCAACACAATAGGCAAATATCATATACCAAAGTAAAGAGCTTAAGTCCAGTTGTATGCCAAGCACAATAGCAAAGGATAATGATGTGATTATAAATATTATATAAGTAAGGGAGAAAGTAAAATGCTCAAGCAAATATTCATAATGAATACAATAAATAGTAGTTTCTATATAAATTAGTTAAATTTCGACAATTTGTGTGCCAACAATAATTATGTCACTAAAAAGTTATAATACATTTTATAACTGAGTTCATGATTAACTCAAAGATATGTACTGTGTTAATTTAAGATAGATAAATGCTACTGGATTAATATGGGCAGTAATATCTTAAAGAGAATCTTAAAAAATTAATAGATATTTGAAAATATATGCGTTGATAGATATGTTTTTTTCTCTTATTTAGTTTTGTTTTTAGCTAACAATTTGATTCAAATTCTTCATATCGAATTAATTTGCTTCTTAATTATGGTTTTCAGTTTAAAATCAATTCTAATTCTTGATAGATATCTATATATATTTTGTATTTATATATAGTTAAGTAATAATATAAAATTACTGACTTGACTTTAGGGTAGAGAAGCAATGACTACACAGATCACTGTCTACGATATTTATTTATATATTATTTATCACTGTTTTTAACCTAGAATTCAATTTGAAATCTTGATATATATTTGTATACTTTTTATTGTTTTTTATTTGTAGCTTACAATTAAAATTCAGCGCACAGAGCATTTGAGGCCATTAAGCTGCAATTATGTTGATAGAAATATGAAAAGACAGGATGATAGAACTATTGATTGTAGTATAGAATGATATAGATTTAAAGATAGAGTGATACATAGACTGATAAATGCTTTTCATGATTTTATTCTTTTACAGATGGATGCAAAAAATAATTGATAAATAGATTAGAAAATTAGAATTAGACAACTGACATTCATTTCAAAAAATCCTAGGTTGCTTATCTCTCATTCACCTTCCTAAAAGTCCTTTCGATTTTTGGTATTCAATGTTTCTCAGCAAATGAACACTTGACCCTCTCTTGGCATCTTTGATAACTGAAAATGTTTAACTTTAACATTTATCTTGTATTATATTTGTGGGTTATTTACTACGCAGTGTGCTTGAGATGCATTTTGTGATCTTATATTTAAGAGTATTTAATATTCTATAAAATTAAAAGAGTTCTTCGTGTTCATGCTTTAACATGGTCAAATAGATTACTATTTCGACAGCTAGATATAATGGATAGATGAATTAATATTTAGATTGATTGACAGTTAAACGATTAGTTTGATATACAAATCAACTGTTTAGTACGCTCTTAAGCTGATGGGAAATCGAACTATGAACCACTGCATGTTTTTTCATATCGATCGAAAGATGTCAGAGTGAGAGCGAATGCAAAAGCAGAAGGAAAGATCGCAATCTGCTTTCTCGCTTTATCAAAGCTCTCACTTAACCTTAGTTTATGTCTATCTCCATATTCGATTATAAATATACAACCGTTAATGTGTTCCTTATGTGTTAACACGTCCATAAATCATAATACGAAATTGAATAATATTATTACCTAACGAATTGAAATGCAACTTGCAAGTTAAGACTCGAATTACAATTGTCTTCAACTGCGGAACTGCGTTTCATATTAATGTACTTCCACTCGATGCCAACTAACTCTTTCCCTTTCTCTTTCTCTTATTGTTTCTTTCTTTCTCGCTCTGCTGCTGCTGATGTTGAATGTGTGGCTAATGTGTGGCTTCCAATTTGCGGAACTGTCGTCGATTAGTGGTGGTCGTTAACAAACAAATGCGCTCGACCACAAATCTATTGATTATAAATCTGGCCGTCTCGGACATATTGTTCGTCATCTTCTGCGTCCCATTCACGGCCACCGACTATGTGCTGCCCGAGTGGCCATTTGGCAATTTGTGGTGCAAATTTGTGCAGTACATGATTGTGGTTACATGCCACTGCAGGTGAGTAGATAGTAGATAGTAGAGAGTTGAGAGACAGAGAACTATTTACCTTATATATGTATGTGTCATACTGTGTTACTACTACACTCGAACAAAAAATGTTATAAAATCAAGATTTTGGTGTGTCAAGAACATGAAAATCTTAAAGTTAGAAAACACTTTTTGACTTGAAGAATATTGGATATAAGACCAAATTCTTATTAATAAGAGAAATAAATCTTTTAGTTTTAATACCAAAAATCGTATTATAAGATCAACAAAATTTTACATTATAATTTATTTTCTTTGATTTCGAATAAAGTTATTCAGTTGTATGTTAATCACTCTTCTTAAGAATTATTATTATCGATTTGCGCAGTATTTGAACCCAGGACTTAGACTACAATGAAGAATGCTTCACGACAGCTCAACTAACTTAGCTTTTAACGAAAACACTGAAAGCAAGATAAAATCTTTATAGGAATTTCAATGTATTGCAGAATTTTCTAATCCAAATCCAGTATTTATATTCGCTACTCATAGAGTAGAATGGTTTTTTTATGTAACAGACAGAAGGAGTCTTTTATCAACGTCAACAGTTGCTTTTTAGTATTTTGTAACATATTAATGTGGTATATTTATACCCGCTACCCATGAGTAGAAGGGTATTATAACCTTGTGCCGACAGGAAATGTATGTAACAGGTAGAAGAAGTCATCTCCGACCCTATAAAGTATATATATTCTTGATCAGCGTCAACAGCCGAGACGATCTAGCCATGTCCATCTGTCCGTCCGTCCGTAAGAATACCTACATCTCAGAGACTATAAGAGATAGAACTATAATTTTTTTCAACAGCATTTGTTATGTTTGCACGCAAATCAAGTTTGTTTCAAATTTTTGCCACGCCCACTTCCGCCCCCGAAAATAAAAAAAAACCGAATAACAAGCGTAATTTTAAAGCTAGAGTTACGAATTCTGGCATATACAGTAATAACTATAATAGTTATGATTTCTGAAAATTTGGTTGCGATCAGATACAAATTGTCGAAGTTATTAAAGAAATACTTTTGTATGGGTAAAAACGCCTACTTACTAGGGGTCTTAGTTGCTGTGGCTGACAATCTGGTATATTGTGCCGTCTATGGTATATTTTGAATGCGGTACTATATCGATATACCATTTGGTATATTTTCAGTATTTTTGCAGTATATTTGGTATATTTTGAGAATAATACCGCAAAAAATATTGCGTTTATTCAAAATGTGTAGCGGGCACAGTCGAGCACACTTCACTATAGCTTTCTTACATGATTTGGTCTTATTTTAAGAATTCGGCGAATGAACGCAATTTTAAGAGCTTCTTCTCAAAGTGTTCTTATGTGAAGAAGAAAATGTTTAAGACGAATGTTCTGGATTTTCGAAATTATTCTGTGATTTTCAGTGTATTCAATGCAATATCCTTACTTACTTACTTACTACTATTTGCTTGCTTGCTTGCAGTGTCTACACCCTCGTACTGATGTCCTTCGATCGTTTCCTGGCCGTTGTGCATCCCGTAACAAGCATGTCCCTTCGCACCGAGCGCAATGCCACGCTGTAAGTAACGATGTTGTTGCACAACTGTTCACTTCTCTCATACACACACATACTCGCATACACTTGTACCATGTACTTGTAATTACGTCAATTAGTTACGTCCTGGCCCAAACGCCATTGGCCTGGTTTGAGCATGAGCCTGAGCCTGAGCCAAAGCTAGAGCCTGCACTGGCCTGTTTTGACTTGGCTTAACCAACACCCATTGTTACACATGTGCACTTGGGCATCATTTAAAGTGCCACACACTCATCAAACTTAGCTCGTTCTCTACGTGTATGTGTGTGTGTGTGAATGTATGTGTGCTTCTCCGATTGCCTCAGGTTAAGTGCAGGCTCGAAATTGTGAAAATTGTGAAATGGGAAAACGGTAAATGTATCTGCAGATGCCACTTTAACCTACGCAAATAGAAATTGAGATGAAAATTTACTTTGTACCCAGAGCAAGACAAATATTGAACTTAACTCTTATGCTCTTACTCTTATTCTTACTTAAGCTCAACCAATTTTGCCTCCGATTACACACATCCCAGTTTCAACATTAGTTTTTTCGAGTTTGCTTAAAGTCCAGTTAACAAATAATCTTTCCGCAAATTTACCACATTTTTTTTCTCAAAAACAAGAGGTTTTATTTCTATTTGAATTCTGTATTTTTATCTTTCACTTTTTAGTTTCTCTGGCGAAAATTTCGCTTGTAAAACTATTTAAAGTGAAGAAATAAAAACATTTTATTATTAGCCTCTTTTAAGTAAATTTTGTTTGTGGAGATTTTTAAAGAGTTGTGTCATTTTTAAGTTTTTAGCTGATCAAATATTTTCAGTTCTTGTTGCTGCAGCAATATGAAACATCTAAAATGCGAATAAATGGTATATTATATCTATTTAAGTACTAAATAAAACCACTTCATTAATTTATACCTCTCGAAATAGAAGTCTACCTAAGAAAGCTAATCATTTCGAGTTGTTCATTTGCATATTTGGTTTTCCCTTATTCAAGATCAACAAATGCAAAAAGAAATCTAATATAATTACTTAAAAAATATGAGAGTACTTACAGAGCAATGTTCATTAATTCAACGACGCGTTGACGACTTGAATAACACTGTTAATTGAATAATATTGTCAGATCGATAATATTTAAACTTATTTGTTTAATTCACAGTTTTATTAAGGTAATACAACAATATATATAGTAGTTGCATTCAGTTAAGAGAGACTTACTTCAAAAAGTCCTGTAGGGAACTATTTATACTATCGTAGAGTTGCGTATTTAAAAATGACATACATAAATGTAAAAGGCATAATATTAGTTGTTACACATATTATCTGTGTGTTCTTTCAAAAATAATTAGTATACGACGCGTTGACGACTTGATTAGTATTGTTCATTGAATAATTTTGCCAGATCGATCATATTTAAACTAATTTGTATAATTTATAGTATTATTGATGTATTCCAAAGTTTGTAAAGTTAAGAGAGACTTACTTCAAAAAGGCTTGTAGGGAACTATTGATACTATAGTAGAGTTGCGTATCTACCAATGACATATGAATGTAATAGGCATAATATTAGTTGTTATACATATTATGTGTATGTTCCTGCAACAATAATCAGTATACGACGCGTTGACAACTTGATTAGTATTGTTGATTGTGCAGCATTTGCATGTGCTTTCACTCTCCCATTCATTTTCTCATCCACTTTCTCATTCGTATTCGCAGGGCCATCATGTTCGCGTGGATAACAATTGTGACAACAGCGATACCTGTGGCACTGTCGCATTCGGTGCGAATCTATCAGTATCATGGACGCGCTGGCACCGCTTGTGTTTTCTCATCCGAGGAGGAGATCTGGAGTCTGGTTGGCTTTCAGGTAAGTCAAGCAATTGATTGCGCGTTTTGTGGCCTCTAATCTGCATGCATAAACATGTATACTACACACACACACACATATATACATATACTGTCATTCACATTGTCTGATTAATGTGCGTACATTATTCATGCCTCGTCGCCAAATTTGTCACTGGAGCGCGACACTCACACTCTCACACAGACACAGCGAGACTTCCATGTAAATTGTGTGAAATTGCGAAATGGTGGCTTAAGTGACGTCTACTCGAAAAGGCGACACATGTACCGACAATATGCACACACAAACACACACACATACATATAAATATATATTCTGTATATACTTTACTTGTATTCCATCTGAGTGTCGCTTATTGTTGGGCGTAAACTCATATTTTGCAACGCTGAAGGCAACTTGCAATATATTTGCTACTTAACAAACTGAGGAGACAGCAACAGACAACAGACAACAGACGACAGACGACACCGCGTGTGATGAACACAACAAGGATAACGCTGACAGCGTTGCACTAGGATTGGAGACAAGCCAAAGTTGCCATGTAGCCAAACTGCACAGTGTCACAAAAGTGATTAAAATCTTGAACTGCGCTTTCATAAGTAAAGATCACTAAATTCAGTGAATTCAATCAACTAGTTCGGTCAATCGGTTTTATTCCCAACAATGTTATATGCTCTATTTCCTTCATAATTCATTTTCACTAATATTTGGTTTGTTCTTTAAATAAATAAGTTCTTTTGTTTATTTCTAATCAATAAACTAGATTGTTTAAATTTGTTCCCTACATTGTTCATTATTTGATTGCGTTTAACATTCGTTTGCCATCATATTTAATTAGTTATTTGACATTCTTGCTTTGATAACTTAAGATCTACTTTAGGTTTATTTTAAAATGATTATTCTTTAATCCGAAAAAACGAAATAGAACAACTAATCAGAAAAGAATAATGAAAGTAAACTTGTCCAGTTCTTTCTGCTTTTGTAAAATAGTTTATTCTTGTGCCTCAGGCGCACAGTGGTGAAAACTTTCTCCAATGCATTTGGCAAGTCGAATGGAATCAGTTTATTTTGCGTGATTTATGCAATGTCAAATTGAAGTCACTGTGCAAGCAGCACACACACACACCCACATAACATTTCCTTATTGCTGTTGTTGCTTTGTTAAGAGCAAATAGCAAAGAAAAACAGAGATAGAGAGAGAGGAAGTTAGGTGTGCATATACTTGTAGAGCTCACTGTGCACACCAAATATGCGGTAGTATTAGCAACAGACTTGCAGTTCGCTTTGGACAGAAAGACCAACAGACAGACAGACATCATCATCCACTTTGGCTTCCCCCTTGAAATCAGCGAGTCAGAGACGAAGTCAGACAATTCCGTGTACGAGATAATAATGCTGGTTGCCCCTTCTCCCCCTCCCCCTCCCCTAGGAGGAGAACTAAATTGTTGTGCATATTTTGCAATTAACTTGCATTCCAGTTCAACGCATGCCAACAACAATGTGTTGTGTGTATTACTCAGACCTCTGCCAAAGCCATCGCAATGCATCGCATCGCATCGCATTGCGATGAAACAGTTAAGCGTTGCTGCTGCTGCTGCTTTATTTTTTCACTCGTATATTAGATTTTGTGCTCTTCTTTGTACTCTCCACATCTCTGCATTGCATAACCATGTGAACTCATCTGCAGAACTTTGATTGTACTCCAATTGCGCAGAACTAGCTCAAGTTGTTCTCTAATATGAATATTAAGTAAATTCCATACATTTACTCTTTATTTATGTTGCTGAAAATCTTAGCAAACAATTTTCGTATTTTTCTATAAAACTTATCAAACTTACAGACCAAATGTATGTTTGATAAGATTTACAGAAAAATACGAAAATTATTTCAATTCTATTATAAATTATTCAAATTTGTTTTGATGTGTTATTTGTATTTTTTTTTTTTTTAATTATTTTTATTGTTTTACATTTTATTCGCTTATTGTTTTTGGGAATAATTTTATTCTTTCTATTTATAGTGTTTAGTTTACGTTTATGTATTTTTGGTAAATTCTTTCTGTTGCTGCAAAAAGTCTTGGCGATTTTCTGAAGCATTAAAACACAAACTCCTCTTTTATTTTTATGTGTCTTTTTGAAAATATAAAATCATTTTGATGACAACATTTTTATTTTCTATTTTCATATTTTATTTACAATTTTTTGTTATCGATAAGTAAATTATTTAAATTGCATGAACGTTGTATTTTATTTTACTATTTTTTTCCTTTTTTTATTATTTTATCGATTTATATGAGTCAAACGTCTCAGCGGCTAATGTGCTTTATAATATAATTAATTTTAGTATTCATAACATAATTAAAAAACTTAAAAATGAATTTTATATTTGAATTTTAGTATGTTTGGTTAATTTATGTATTTCTTTTTTAGTTATTTTCAGTACTTACATTTTATTTATAATAGTTCGAGTCAATTTAAATTAACTCTTACTTATTTTCAAGGCACTGACTGCAAAGGCCTTTCATTTTATATACATATAACATATATATTATTAATATATATTTGTTTAATATTTCTATTTTCAACGTTTATTCATTCATATGGTTTATTTACTTTGTAGATTATTATAGTTTATTTTCATTATTCCAATTACTTTTTTTATATAATACTTTTTCATCCTTCGGGTTTTGCATATCGTTAGCATTTGTTTCAATAGTTTTTGTAAATTTGTATTTGAAAATATATACTCTCCTTACTTTAGCTAACTTCCTTTTCAATTCTAGTTCTGTGCTGAAGTGAAACTGCTTTTTGTGCTGCATTGCATCTAAATTTTTAACAGATATTAGACTTCTTGTTTTTTATTAAACTGAGTAGTTTACAGTATTAGCTCACTCCCCAGATCAGCATGTTTCTGGTTCCTGGTTGTTTGAAAAGTCCCCTTTCAAAGCAAAGAGAGATAGAGAAAGAAAAAGAGATAGAGAGAGAGAGAGAGAGATGGGTGCAGTCAGGCAGCATGAAGAGCTCTTATCACCTTTGCTTCGAGCAGGCGACAGTTAGGTTTATATACTGACACACATGTGTGTGTGTGTGTGTGTGTGTGTGTTTGTGTATGTGTGTATGTGTACATAAAGGTATGTGTGTGTGTGTGTGGCAGGACAACGACGCGTTGTGGCGTGACAGAGCAATTCCACGGCGGAAGGATGTTACACAGGAACCCGCACTTGTGGCCCAATGAATGAGCGTTTTCTATCCCAATAACAATAACAATGGAGATGACCCACTGACTGCATGTTTTTGTGTCTGTCTTCTTCCATGTTTGTTCCTCTCACTCTCTCTCTCTCTCTCTCTTTTGCACTGTGTGCTAATTTGCACTTGTGGCGCTCGCTTCTAATGCTTCTCATACCGAACAAGCATTTTACACAGCTTCATTCCATGGTTAGACTTGGACCAAGGGCACACGACTGAAACTGGATCGATAAACATACAGACAGACATATGTATGTGATGTATTTGTACATAAATCGCAGCTGGTAACGCATACTCACACATTGCTCGACTACCACATATCCTACAATTGAATTACTCCAGTTCTGATTCGAACGAAAATCATCTTTATTAATAATTACCAAGCATTTGCATATTACACATACGCCTAGTGTTTAGAAAGGAAAGTTATTGATTCTCTCACTCATTGTGCGTCTAACATATCCTATACTTGGATTACTTAAGTTTTCAAGGTTCTTTAATATCCAATTTTTATATTACGCATACGCCTAGTCACCACAACTTCTATTTCAATTATTTTTAAATTAAAGTTGTTGTTTCTCTGACTCTCTCTCTTATTGATCGACAACTCTTGTTTTGATTGTAAAGAAAATCCTTTTATCTTTATTATAAATTCTTCTGTTTTTATATTACGCATACGCCTAGTAACTACAACTTGAAATTTTCTGTTGAAATTATTTGGAAAGGAAAGTTATTGTTTCTCTCTGTCGTTGTGCGAATAACATTTTCTATGTTAGGAAAGTCTTCCTTAATATAGTACATATTTATATATTACGCATACGCCTAGTAACTGCAGCAGTTTTTTTCAATAATTTAAATGTGTTTTCTATAATTTATTGCTTTATTAAGCCGTGTTCTAAAATTGCTTTGATTGTACCAAAAAACTTATTAAATTTATGAAGAGTTCTTTTATATTACGCATACGCCTAGTAACTACAACTTGCAGTTTATTAAATTAATTTAAAAAGAACATGATTTTATATCACATTTATTGCTGTACATATTCTAAAACAGTTTTGATTGCAATGAAAAACTTTAATTTAAAGACCGTAGAGAGTTACCTCGTATTACGCATACGCCTAGTAAACACAGTTTGTAGCTTTTTCATTGATTTAGAATAGCAGTTTTTTTTTTTAACACCTGTTTATTGTTTAAACATTTTGGATTGAGTATTTCAAAATACCTTTCATGCTCTGTTGCAGGGTATTTAATGCAACTCCACATGATGGAGCCACAAAAACTGTGCTATAGTTGAATCTTTTATTTGGTTTCGTCGCTTATTCGGTTTGGGCAGCCAAATGTCATTGTCATGTTCCAATATACAACAATTGCTGTTGCTGTTGTTGTTGTCTGTTTTTCGGTTCGCATTCGTTTTCGTTTTCATTTTCATTGTGGTTGTCGTTGGCTGTCTTTTCCGTCCCTCCATCCGTCTCTTGTCGCGCTGTCTGTTGTCTCTTGTCTGTTGTCTGTGCTGGTGTGTTGTCTGTTGACAAACAATCGAGCATTTCGCTGGTAAATTTGGCGCTTCATTTTATTGTTCGGCCGCACATAAAAATGGATCAAACTTTTGACGCCTCTCGCACACATAGAAAAACAACTAAAATAGACGGCAAAAACAGTGAACTTGAAGGGCAACAAAACTGTTGTTGTCATCGTAAATAAATAATAAAATAAACGACACGGCACCAAAAACAAAAGCTTGCTCTTCAAGTCGCTTTCAGAATCACAAGTTTTAGTTTCTCTCTCGCATTAAAGTTCACTTATTCTTAAAGCTTCTTCTTGTTGTCGAAACCCTTGAATGAGACCTTCAAAAATTGTTTCAAAGAGGGAAAACTCGCAGTTGCTTAAATTGATTAACATATGCTGCTTGAATTACTTGTTTAATTTTCCATTTGAATAAACAAACTATTGCAAATAAAATACGTAAAATAAATATGCACTTAAGGTCAAATTCCAAGCTCATTCGACTGTTCATTGAAAAATAAATACGAGCAGAAAGTTTGCGGTATTTTGATACGCTTTAAGAGCGTAATTAAGATTGCATAAATAAATAAAGTAATAATATATCTGCGTATAAAACTGCTTTGTTATTGTATGAGAAAACAATTTCAACTTTTACAAAACTAGCAGCAACCTTTTCGCTTTTGTTTTTCCTAAGCTTTAAGCAGCACACAATTTATTCATAGCCTAATGCAATTTGAAGAAAAGTTTGAACGTTGCCATAAAATAAGTTCTCAGAAAACTAAACGGCGGAAAAGAACTGCATAATTTGACAATTTTCATTCAGACGCTTCGATAACAAAAACAAAACACAATTTATTGTTTAGAAAGTGAAATTTATTTTCATGCCAACTGATTAGCACAGATTTCTTTTCTTTCTCTCTCTTTATTTTTTTTTTTTGTTCTGTTAAATTGTGATTGCTTTTCAAAATTGATGATCCTGAACAGAAACAAATGGATGTAGGCCATTCGCCAGAGCTTTAACTATCTATTAAGTTTGAAACGTTTCGCTGGACGATTTTCAGCATTTTGAGAAAAAAAAAAGTTACTGCAGATACAATGAATGGAAGCAATGAAATTTTAGTACACTGTGAAAATGGAATGGGCAATGCTTTTGTCTCTCAGATTGTAAGTGGAAGCTGTGGCAGAAGAGGGAGGGGTAAATGGTGGAGGGCGTGTCATAAATAAAACTTGACAGTAGGCGACAAAACTTGTTGGCGAAAACTTTTTCAACGCGCGCGCCTTTAAACTTTATGAGCCGCTCAATAAAAAGCCATAAACTCAAGTGTGTGCCATATGATATATGAGTGGTGAGTAGGACTATGAGTTTTCTTCTCCGGATGCCGGAGGGGTGCTAGATGAGAAGAGGGAAAGGGACGGGACGGGACGGTGAATGCTCGGGGACCGACTCGTTAATATTTGGCGTGCTCAAATTGCGCCTGGGATTTGTTCATATAGCAACAGGGCAACTGTCGCGCCTGCTGTCACTCAGCCAAATTAATCAACTTGTGTGTGTTCGCGATGGCTGTGACTCCTCGCACACTTTTATTAGCTGCAACACAACACAACACACAACACACAAACGCACACACTCCTATTTATTTCCGGGCACGAAACAAGTTTTGTTTAATCTCATTTTGCTGCCACGAACAATGGCAAGTTTCAAAATGAAGCAAATTTAAGAATTAAAGCATATTTTTACCACATTTCATTTACTTTTCTCAGCTGATGATTAATAACTTTATTTAGTTTTGTGAAACGTTCAAACAGAAAGCTGCTTGCTATGAGAGCATCAGCTACATGCTAATCACAGTTAGCACACAAACAGAAAGCTGCCTGCTATGAGATCATACTATAAGAATGATTCTAAACAGTTGACAGCCAAGCCGAAAGCTGGTTGCTATGAGAACAATGACATCATGCTAATCGCAGTTAGCTCACAAAGAGAAAGCTGCTTGCTATGAGAGCATAAGAATGATTCCTAACAGTTGACAGCCAAACCGAAAGCTGCTTGCTATGAGAACAATGACATCATGCTAATCGCAGTTAGCTCACAAAGAGAAAGCTGCTTGCTATGAGAGCATAAGAATGATTCTTAACAGTTGACAGCCAAACCGAAAGCTGTTTGCTATAAGAGCATCGGCTATATGCTAATCGCAGTTAGCACACAAACTGAAAGCTGCTTGCTATGAAAGCATCGGAAATTTCTAATCCGCTCGCACCCAAAGAAATAACATAAAGATGTTTGCTATGAGTGCATAAGAAGCATTCCAAATAGTTGACTATCAAACCAAAAGCTGCTTCCTACATACATATACGCAGTAGCTGACAAAAAATAATTGAAACATTTTATTTACTTTTCACAATTAATGATAAAAAAAACTTTAGTTATTTTAGTGAAACGTTCGCACCCAAACAGAAAGCTGCATGCTATGAGTGCATTGGCAAAATGCTAATTGCAGTTCACATCTAAACAGAAAACTGTTTTGAGTGCATAAGAAGCAAACCAAACATTTGATACCGAAATCAAAAGCTGATTGCTATGAAAGCATCGGCAACATGCTAATCACAGTTAGCACACAAAGTGAAAGCTGCTTGCTATGAGTGCATAAAAATGATTCTAAACATTTGACAGCCAAACAGAAAGTTGCTTACTATGAAAGCATCGGAAATTTCTAAAAATCTGCTTGCTAGGAATGCATAAAAAGCATTCCAAACAGTTGACTGTCAAATCGAAAGCTGCTTGCTACATATACGCAGCAGCTGATGAAAACTCATTGAATGATTTGATTCACTAAAAAACTTTAGTTATTTTAATGAAACGTTCGCACCCAAACAGAAAGCTGCATGCTATGAATACATTGGCATAATGCTAATTGCAGTTCACATCTACACAGAAAGCTGCTTGCTTTGAATGCATAAGAAGCATTCCTAACATTTGATACCCAAATCAAAAGCTGCTTGCTATGCGAGCATAAGAATCATACTAAGTAGCTGACAAATGCTCATTGACTATTTTATTCTAGTTGATAATGACATAATGCTGAATTGTGTTTATGTGTATATCTTATATATTTTGAAATACTCTCCAAATATTTGCGCAATACTTTTTTATGAGATTTTTCTTATATTTTACCTTATGGTACAGACCATAAGCCCAGTTTAATATTTATCTATAGCTTTGACAGCGTTACCGAGCGCTATTCAATATCCATATAATCGATAGTTTCGACAATGTAATCCAGCACAACGAGAGAGGGCAACATCTGCTCAGTAAAGATGAGGAGGAAGAAGAAAGAATCCAAAAACTGTTCATATCATTTTTAATGAATATAAAAAAAAAACCACAAGAAAGATTCATAATAATAATAAGCACATGTGGAGTTGCTGCCGACTATCAACGTATCACAGTTTTTTTCATGTCATGCCAGATATGCTTTTTATTATGGGGGAGTGAGAAGATGTTGCGAGTGTGTGTGTGTGTGTGTTTGTGTGTGTGTGTGTGTGTGTGGCATGCAACCTGTCAGGGTAAAAATGTAAGCGACACGCGTAATCCATTGTATTCTCGAATGTGTCGTAAATTTTTGTGTCATTTGCTCGTTACCGTTAACTTGGTCATCATCAACAGCATAAAGCTCATCATCATCATCATCATCGTCGTTGTTGTTGTTGATACCAAAAACAACTTGCCTTTGCAATTTACACAATAATTAATACAGCAGGCAAAAAAAAAAAATGCAGGAAATACAAATGAAAAATAAATCGAGATTGGCAACAGTTTCATTCATATATTCACAAACTGACTGACTGACTGCTGCCTCGCTCTCTCTCTCTCTCTCTCTCTCTCTATATATCTCTCCTTACCCCGGCTCAAATGTCACTGCGGATTATTGTCGAGGACAACGTCGAGGCGTGCCGATAACACCCGACATGTTCATTGGCCATGGCGCGTAATCCAGCCAAAGTGATTTCGATTCCGTTGCTCTCGGCCATTTTGCCATATGAATGAATGCGCATCATCTCTTTTTTTCTCCTCTCTCTCTTGTTGTTGTTCTCTGCCAGTTCACGATTATTATTAACAATTGTGCCATGCGCGATTTCCTTTAGCCTCCGTCGAACGTTTCATCTCATTTTCCGTTTTCCGTTTCATTACATTTGCCCACCTTGTTTTTCTCTTTTTTTTTTGTTTTTACTTAAGCATCTCATTGCGTTTTACACGACTTCTCCGACCTCAGCATTCCATATTCCATATTCAGTCTCAGTTTGTAGTTATTTTTTTCACTCACTCTTTTTTTGCCATTGAGTGTGTTTTATTGTTTTTCCACACAAAATGAAAAAAAAAAACCGACGACGCCTTTCCCCTGGCTAACTTGACTCTTAATCATTTACACTTCGCTGGCAGCTTTATGCCAGCCAGCCTCAAAGCCACTTGAAACTTAACGCGGCTCAAATGAGTTTTATGCCTGACTTATCGAAATGTGCGTGCCACATAATTCAGAGTCGAAGCCAGCTATTAAAGGGTATAGCTTCAATATATCGCTATATATCGAATTCTTTGACTTTCACTGGATCAACTATCAACGCACAGCTTAAATGGTAAGAGCTGACAGGCTTTAAATTTTACGTGATGTTGGTGACTGTAAAAATCCGAAATAAATTCAATGCATTCAATTCGAAACGATATCAATTATCCATATATTCGAAACGGTATCAATTATCCATATATTGATACCGTTTCGAAATGAATACCGCATTTTTTTAACGCAAGTATCACAAAATATTTAAGTACTGCAAAACTCACATATACAAGATATTTAAATAATTAACCAAAACCAGCATTCAAGTAGCTGCAAAGTTTAAAAAATTCATAAATTCAAGATGTGAACGTCTTAATATTCATCATAATTATATCACTTGGTACTTTCTTTAACGGCAACATGCTAATCGCAGTTTGCACTTAAGCAAAAAGCTGCTTGCTATGAGTGCATAAAAAGCTGATTGCTATAGGAACATTGAAATCATTCTAAACAGTTGACAAAAGCTAATTGAAATACATATTCTATTTACTTTTCACTTTTGCAAATTTAAAGTGATTTGTGATGCTTAAATAATTTAAAATTCAGAATAAATTCATCGCACAATAAATTCAACACGAATATTTAGATAAATCCCCATTTTCTTAACCGAATTTCGAAAATGCTAAGCGACAACAAAATATCAAAATTCCAAAAAAAATAGAAGATGTTGACATCTTAATATTCATTATAATGATATCATTAGATACTTTCTTTAAGCTACAAAAATGCTGTTTAACTTTGGCTTTTTTAATCTTTTATTGACTTACATTAATTATATATTCTGCTGCACTCTGATTAGTTCAATAATTACATACAAAATAACCAAATTGGGTAGAACTTAATAATTAATTTACTTAACAAAAATTCGAATTGATTCGATTGATTTCAACATTAAAGTGAGTTTAGATTGATTTTGTTAATTTAAGCCCTATAATCAAGATTACAAAACGGAATGCGGATGTTAACATAATAGCATAACATTCATAAAAGTGTTTACCGAGCACTTTAAATTAATGTTGCCAGTTCGATAATATTCAAACTTACTTTTACTCCTGAATTTAACAACTTCCTTTTTTTTATGTAGAGCTTTCAACGGTGCCAAAATTCTTTAACTATTGAACTTATGAAAACACTTGATTACGGCAATTTTAAAATTCATAAATTCAAGATTCATAATTCAAATCATAAATTCCTTATATTTGTCATAATTAAATCATTAATATTGTTTTTAAAATCAGGTCAACAATATTTGATAATCAACTTCACTTCTTCAAAAAGTTGTAAAGCTTAAAGCTTTATTATTAAGGTGCTTTATTATCAAGGTTGTTTTAAAAAGTTGTTTGAATTTCTTTATATTTGATATGTATATACAAGTAAATATAGTAAATAAGCTTTGACTTCTCTGGAAAACAAACATTTTTTAAACTTTTATCAATTTTTTTCAATTTGCACAGCATCAATTTTAATTCTGGAAAAAAATACTTAAGGCAGCCTCGAATTTAATTCGAGTTCAAGACACTGCTAAGTCCAACGATTGTAAATGATTTAGAGCGAGTGTCAAACTTGGGTTTTTGGCTCGCCCAAGATTAGTGTAATGTTTATGGCAACAGCTGAAGTAGCTGCAGAATATTCACAGTCATTTGGTCGTTTTTAAGCCATATTCAGATTGGAATGGAATGTCACACAACAAAAACACACGTCAGCTGCTTGAGGCGGGGGAGGCGAAGGAAGGAAAAAACAAGTAGTTCTCTCTTGTCGCAGTCAATTCACAGCAGGGTCTCTGGTCTCTGGTCTTTGGTCTCTCTTCTCTCTGATATCTGGTGGTATCTGGTCGGCGTTACGGGTCAGTGCTTTTGGCAATTTCCAATGCAAAAACAAAAGCCGCTGACATGGCAGCAGATGGCTTGGCAACTTCTCCAGCGAGGCCAACAAATATAATAAGGGAGAGGTGTGAGGAGGGGGAAGAGGAGGATGAGGAGGCCACCAGCTTGAGGATGGCCAGCAAAGCGCTGTGGTGTCCAACTGTCGCCAGTTAGTTATCCTTCACATTATCTTTTTAAATTTATTTTATTAAGCTATTTGCAAGTGATTCCACGTTGCGAAGCATTTCACGATGAGCATTTTGGATGAGTGTTTATTTTGTTTTCGGCACAACACTCGCATAAAAACAAAAGGCAAATTGCAAATTGCCAAACTGCCAAATGGCAACTGGCAACTGGCAAATAACTGAATGGAAAAACACCAGTCTTTCTATCTTTGACCTAAGACAACGAACGAAATGGAAAATCAATGGCAAACATTCACAACAACTTTTAAAGTTTTCATTTTGTGATACATTTTGCTAGCCAACTAAAGACTGACAAATTATGTACATTTTCTGCAACAGTTTTATGCATATTTGTGACGCATTTTCGAGCACAAGTTTTTATTGAATTCCTGAATTGCAATTAATAAGAAATCAATAAAGCAATAGTGCCTATAATATCTTGACTGTTATTTGGGCATTGAAGTGCATGAAGCAAAATGGAGTCAGAGAGGAAGTTGAGGTTGATGTTGATGTTAAGGCAGGTCTTTAGCTTATTATTCAACATATTTATAAAACATTTTAGAGCACAAGTTTTTATTAAACTTTTGAATTGCAATTAATAAAAAATCAATGAAGCATTAGTGGCTAGTTTATAAGAAAATTAATGAATTTAAAATAGTATTTAGCTTATTATTCAACAAATTTTTGAAATATTTTAGAGCACGAGATTTCATTGAAATTTTGAATTGAGATATTTTGTTAGGAAGGAATCAATAATCAAAGTCTTAATCAACAAATATACCAAATTAAAAATATACTAAAATATACCGAAGACTTGTTCCTAAAAATACCAAATTCATATACAGCAAAAATATTAAAATATACCGATGGCTTTTTCTTAAAATATAACAAATCAATATACTACAAAAGTATTAAAAATATACCAAAGACTATAATTGGCATATTTATATAGTACTATATTCAAAATATACCAAATATAGCCTGTGGTATATCTTAGTATTTTTGTGGTATATTTACATATATAAGATCCAGGTGCTCATACAGACGGATGAACAAATGGATAGACGGACTTAGCTATATTCTCTCGGCTGTTGACCCTGATCAAGTATGTATATACTTTATAGGATCGGAGAGTTGTCCTTCTGCATAGCACAAAGTTATAATACCCGTCTACTCTATAGGTAGCGGGTAGAATAAAAACTGGGTTAAGTAGTCTTCATCTTATAATTCAACGCATTAATAAAACATTTTAGGGTACAAATTTTAATGAAATTAAATTAAAAAACCAATAACCAGAAGAATACTAGCTTGCCTTAAAATGTTCTTCTGCTGAAATTCAACTTGTATACCAGATTACACTACGATTATCCACACTCATCTCCGTATTTTCCTCTGCTTCTTTTCAGGTATCATTCTTCTTGTCATCGTACGTCGCGCCGTTGACGCTGATTTGCTTTCTATATATGGGCATGTTGGTGCGATTGTGGAAGAGTGCGCCCGGATGTAAACCTTCGGCTGAATCGCGGTGAGTCCAAAAAAAGACAAAAGACCACAAATATTACGCATACGCCGCGTGTTAGCAGAAAACCAGCCAAAAAACAAAGTAAAGTGGTTAACATTTTGGGTTTGAAAGTGGAAACAGAGCCTGTGGGCACTTTGCTTGTTTGTTCGATTGTTTACTTGAAGCACACACACACACACACACACACACACACATGAGACCATGCACCTGCCCCATGCGGCATGATGAATGCGCCTTTATTACGCTTAGGCATTCCACCGAGTCGAGAACTTTTGTGGCCGCAGCTCATAAATTTTTAAGTGCTCCTCACTCTTTTGCTTCGCTTCGAGTCGCGTTTGTTTGTTTTCATTCTTGTTGCTGCGTTTGTGCTGCCTCATTGCAGGTCAATGAATTCAAGCTGCGGGAATGGCTTTAAGCTCTAGTCCGATTTCATCACACACACAAAAATAATAAATAACTCGACGAAAACATTCATATATGTACGTTCAAGATGTTCAAACAAATGCCGATTGAGTAAACAACGAAAAAAGAAAAAAAAAACATATTTATAAATCAACAAACACTTTTTATTATTTGTTCAAAATTTTGTCAGAAGCGACAATGCAAGCAAAGAAATAATAAATGGACAGTAGAAATCATTTTCATGGTTATGTTAATTATTTTGATTTTCATTATTAGTTCATTTTGATTATGACTCAAATTATTATTTGTTTGTTATTATGAATTTATATTTTTAAAGGAAATTTACATATTTTTAGAGAGTTTAAGTAGCTGAGAAAACATCTTAACATTTTTTAATTCAATGTGAACAAACTGCCAACAATATCTGAACTTATTTCTTAGATTATTTTTATTTCATTAATGAGAAGTTGTTAATTTCTTTGCCAATATAACTGAACTGGGCCAGAACTATTTTATATTTGCAATGCAATGAACAATTTCTTCATCGTCAAGATCTCAACTTATTCTGAAGATGATAAAAATTGAATTCAATTTAACTTCAAGTACCGTTGAGCTATTAATAACTGATAGAAGTGATTCTACATTTTATTTGTATTAATTAATCGTTGACTTAATTATTAGTTGATTGAAATAAGTCCAGTTATAAATATTTTGTATTTGCGTAGGAATAAACGATATATACTAGATAGATAACAAATCATCGACAAAGTCTGAATTTATCCATCACATGATTGCAATTTAGTCCAGCTCTGAGTTTGAAACTCTTCAAAATATTGTAATGTAAAAAACAATAAAGAATAAAAGAAGTAAAACTTATTTATTTATTTAAATTGAAGTGAAATTAATAATACATTTTTATTTTATATTTGCAAGTTATCAATTTGAACCAATAAGAATCCATTAAAGTTGCAGTAAAATTAAAAATTTAATTCAATCTAATTTCCATTTAAAAACTATGGTATTTCATTCTTTAAACCTCATCTCCACAGTTGCAATTAATTTCAAATTAAAACAATCAGCATAATATAATTTAAAAAGAATAAATTAACCTTTATCTTTCTACAAAAATTGCAATTAAAGTTAACTAAATAACTCATTTATTATTTATATTTGCCAACTATTAGTTTGATATATATTTACAAAAAGTACTTACTTATTGAGTGACAGAAATATATTGATTTTTAAATGGCTTTTGTAGCGGCTTCAATTACGCAGCAATCAGGTGCTAAAAATATAATATTTGCCACAGCGTTGCCTAAACAAACAAATCAAAAGCAAAAAGAAAAAACAAGAAATGTGCATATAAAAAGGCAACGATAGGAAGTTGATAAAATTGAACGCTTGAATGCTTAAAATGAAGGAGAAAGGGGAAAGGGGAAAGAGGAATGACAATCAGAAATGAGGTGAAAACAAATGAGCAGAAAGGCATAAAAGCCGAACACAAAGAAAAGTAATGGGCGTTGTGTAAACAAACATTTTGACTCGCATTACACATTACAAATTGCGTCTTTCAACTTTAAAGCGCCGCGTCCCATGCGGCGTATGCGTGATGTATGCTGTGTGTTGTGTGTTGTGTGATGTGTGTGTGGCCAAATCAGAAATCCAATTCCATATTTTTCGTATGACTTGTGCCGACAATGAGTTTGAGTCTGCAATGTCACATATACATATATACTACATATATCCATGTGTGAAGTTCAACTAACGCAAGCACAGACTCATGTGCATATATGCAAATTGCGCATACGCCGCATACGCGTGTGATGCGCTTATGCATTTGCCATTGGCAATTGTTGAAAAAGTCGACGAGTTTCTATTGCATCAGTTCATAAATCAGACTGGCGCGTATGTAAACTCAACTGCAGTTGCATTTGATAACATTTTACGCGCTTCTCTTTTTTGTTTTTGTTTTTTTTTTTTAGATACACAGCATACATAGATATTATTTTAAGCCATTTTCTACTCTCATCTTTTTTTCTGTCTGTCTGTTTGCAGCAAGGGAAAGCGACGTGTTACACGAATGGTGGTTGTTGTTGTGCTGGCTTTTGCCATCTGCTGGCTGCCGATACATGTAAGTATTTTCATACTCTACACACACATAAAAAGTTCTCTTTATGCCAAAAGTTGATTCGATGCAAAGATAATTAAACTAAAACTTACGCTACCTTTGGTTTGACATGTGCAAAATACATTTAAGCAAATGCATTTAAAGTCGAATTATTAAATTTGCGGATTTTTGGAAGCATCATTTCGGTTGCTCTGTTCCATTAAAATTTGCAAATGTGGCGCATTAAATTATTTTCCAATAATATTTAACGCTAATATGGCTATTACAGGAACTTAAGTTTGAGAATAAAATGTAGAACAAATATATAAAACTTTACATAACTGTGATTTAATTTAACGCAGTTAACAGACAGACAATCGTCTCTACAGTCTTTAGGATTCATAATTTAAGTTGCGATTAGATAAAAATTGTCGAAGGTTTTTTTTGTAATAATTTTATATGCCAAAAAAGATTTGGTTCACAATATATTTTGAATGTAGCAGCATATCTATATACCAAATATATATTTTAGTATTTTTTACATTTCTAATATTTTTGCAGTGTATTCGATTTGTTTTGAAATTAGTATATCGATATACCAAATATATTTTATAGTATATTTTTATTTGGTTTGGTTGAAAATATTATATCGATATACCAAATATGTCTTTCAGTATGTTTTGTATCTTGAGTATTTCTTCAGTATGTAGGTTTGGTTTGGTTGAAAATATATTGTGAATGAAATAGTATATTTATATACCAAATATGTATTTTGTTTTTTTTTTAGATTTTGAGTATTTTTTTAGCATATATAAGGTTTCGTTTGGTTTAAAATATATTTTAAATGTAATAGTATAACGATATACCAAACATAACATTCAGTATTTTTGTATTTTTGCAGTATATAAAGTTTGACTTGGCTGCCAACATATTTTGAATGCAATATTTGATCGACATACCAAATATTTCGAAATTTTAAGTATTTTTAGCACTTATTCAGTATATTAATTTGGTACAAAAAATACCGCACTGTTTTGCTTTAATTGCAAATTAATAGCGAGTATCTCACATTGTAGTATACTTACTTGTGTATTTAGAAGCTTTCCTAATATTTTTATTTGTTCTAAGTTACTTTTACTACATTACATGTGTGGGCAAAGCCCACACAGCAGCAGATTTAAACTAATCTAACCTAAAAGCGCACAAAATAATAAAAAATCCCAAAACGAATGTGAAATTAAATTGCAACATAATTGCATGCAATTTCACTAAAAAAATATATATCATTACAATTTGTTTGGCGTGTCGAAGAAATGGAAACACAATTTGAAAGGGTTCGAAATACCAAATGAATTGCAATTGGCACAATGTTTGCGCAATGTTGTCGCTAATTAAACCCGCAGGCGATGCGTCGATTGAAATTGCATTTGCGTATTTTATTGCAAATCTTTCACTTACAAATTACAAATGTGAAACAAATCAAAATAGAGTGTGAACAGTTGATTAGTTTAATGAGAAAGAGATACTTTTACCTTTGCTTGCTTCCTTATATTGTGATTAATTTGCCAGGCAACTTTTGATTAGCATTTTGATGCTCAAGTCTTTAAATAAAGCTGAAGCTGCAGCTGCAGCTGTTGCAAATATGAACAAATGACAAGAAGTATGTAAATACTCGTACTTGAAAACGAAATGCAACTCAAACTTGAACTTGTTGAGAATGTGTTTCAAGACCTTTCACTGAAGAGTAATATTAAAAGTGGTTTATTAAGTTGGTCGGAAGCGAAAATTGACAACTCTGAATACAATAAAGAATACATTTTTGTATTTTAAGTAGTAGTAGTCTTAGTTTCGTGTTAGTTTTTGGATATCTAATACCAAATTTATAATATCCGATCCAATTCTTCCTTAGAAACTAAATAAATACATAAAAAATTTATTTTTTGAGAGCTAATATTTTGATATAACTTATGAGTACAAACGTACGTATTCTATTTCTAATTATTTTGATTTGACGTTTTGTTTTTAATTTACATGCTTTGCTAGAAAGTTTATTTTAGTTAATTTTGAATCGCTCTTTAAATAACATTTCAAGCTAAGTGCGCTTTAATTTACTTTTATTTTATGTCTGCAAGTTGAAATTTTGTTATAAAGTCTTAAAAATAATTTATACAAAATTTCATAGTAAGGAATCTAAATAAATAATAAACAAAAAGGGTCTATTGCAGTCAATATATGTAAATGTAGTTTTATTTACTTGATTGTTTTTTATGGCAATAAAGGTTTCTTTTCGTTACTGTTATTTTGTGTGTGTGCAAGTTAAAATTTTGTTTAGCAATACAGAATTTGAAAGTAAGAAATCTATAATAGACAGAAAAAATAATAAACATTAAAAGACTTTAAAGCAAAGGGTCTATTGCAGTCAATATGAATGTAGTTTTACTTACTTGAAGTTGTTGATTTTTTCTAATGGCAAAAAAGGTTATTTTTATCCGTTACTGTTATTTAAGCAGTGCAAAATTTGAAAGTAAGAAATCTATTATAGACAGAATAAATAATAAACATTAAAAGACTTTAAAGCAAAGGGTCTATTGCAGTCAATATGAATGTAGTTTTCTGCTGACTGTCATTAGGCAACAAATTGACATTTGTGCTTAGCAAATGCTGCAATTTATTTACTCGAATGTTTAATAAGCCAAGCAAGAAGATGCAACCAGCAGAAGGAGCAGCTTCCTT
The DNA here is from genome assembly GCF_023558535.2 of Drosophila nasuta. Classification (NCBI taxonomy): domain Eukaryota; kingdom Metazoa; phylum Arthropoda; class Insecta; order Diptera; family Drosophilidae; genus Drosophila; species Drosophila nasuta. The sequence goes on along the minus strand of NC_083459.1, from coordinate 19,965,586 downwards.
TCATTTGCATTGCATTGGAAAGTGTTTGCACAAAATCAATGCGCTTTGCAAATCACAAATGTAATTTGCAACGATGGCTTCCTTCTTGGTGCACTAATGAAATGCTTCTTGCAACATATTGTGGCACACTTTTCGCAGGTCATACTGGTGCTGAAGGCTCTCAACATGTACGGTGGCACACATCTAACGGTCATCATACAAATCATCTCGCATGTTGTGGCCTACACAAACTCCTGCATCAATCCGATACTCTACGCCTTTCTCTCCGACAACTTTCGCAAGGCGTTCCGCAAGGTAATCAACTAAATCACAAATCTATCTTTTATACTCATCCGATATTCTTCTATAGGTGGTTTGGTGTGGCAGTCCGCCTCCGATAATGAACAACCAGCAGATAACGAAAACAACTCGCACCACTGGCAACGGCACATCCAATCCAGAAATGCTCTAAGCTGGTAAATACTAACATTACGTATACGCAAAGTTGTACTCTAACTCTGTCTCTGCAGTGCTGGCAAATTCTGGAATATTAATTGGATGTTTGGGTGTGCGACCACAATACAAACAACAACAACAACAACAGCAACAAAAGGTCATTTAGAGAGACAGTTTTTAACAACAACAACAACTAATGCAGTTACCTAATGCAGATATATATGAAATATACTTTGCATAACATATTTTTAGTACTTATAACTAATACACATTAACGCATTAACACGTGCATACTCTGAGTTTGTCCTGAGTGTTGCATAATTAGTTGTTTAAGCGTTGAGTATAATTTTGATTACATATAAATATAATATATATATGGGAAAGTTAGAAAGATGTAAAGTTGTCAAAGTTACTTTTAAGAAAGCGTTTCTTTTCCAATTATTCGATTTACTATCGTTATCGATAGTATTTCAAGCATCGGTGGGAAAGTTAAAGGATGTGTTAAGGTTATTTTTAAGAAAGTTTTTCTTAACTCATTCTATCGATAGTATTCCAAGCTTCAATAGAAATGGAAAAGTTACTTTTAAGCAAGTGTTTCGTTACTCATTTTACTATCGATATCGATACTATTTCAAGCTGTTATGAAGATGTAAACATGTACAAGTTACTTTTAAGAAAACGTTTCTTTTCCAATTATTCGATTTACTATCGTTATCGATAGTATTTCAAGCATCGGTGGGAAAGTTAAAAGATGTGAAAATGTTAAGGTTATTTTTAAGAAAGTTTTTCTTTACTCATTCTATCGATAGTATTTCAAGCTTCGGTGGAAATGTTAGAAAGATGTGAACATGGAAAAATTACTTTTAAGCAACTGTGTCGTTACTCATTTTACTATCGATATCGATACTATTTCAAGCTGTTATGAAGATGTAAGCCAGTGTTTCTTTACTCATTTTACTATCGATATCGATATCTATATGGATAGTATTTGAAGCTTTATTGGAAAAGTTAGAATAATCTTTTATACATTTCACTATCGTTATAGATATCAAAAGTATTTAACGCTTCGGTTTCGCATCTATAATTTAGTTCGTTAAACGTTACTCACTTTATAGTTTGATCGCATATACTAAAGATATTTCATTTCATTGTTGTACATATTGAAGAAAACGGTTTTTAAATAAATATGATATAGAAAGATGAAAAGAATATAATGCTGATAGATCAATATGACAAGTGGCTAAAATATTTCTTTTCCAATTATTCATGTTACTATTATTATCGATATCGACAGTATTTGAAGCTTCGTTTTCGCATCGATAATTTAGTTTGTTACACATTACTTTATAAGTTGATCAACTCAATTCATTGCTGTACATATTGAAGAAAACGTTTATTGAAAATACGTTTGTTAAATGTATTCACGAGATCTGATCTGATTAATGAAACACCGTACCAAATCCTTTTGCTGGCACGCTGAAGCGCAACAATTAAGACAAACATGAATATGTTACAAAAATATATTTAAAAAATAAAAACTACAACTCTATTTAAGTAATTTAATAAATTAAGCCGTATTAAGAAATTGCCCCCACACAAACACAATATACAACTATATGCATACATATATAATATATACTATATACTATATCCACAAAAATAATACCAAGGAATAGAGAATGCGAGTGTGCATAAATTAATGTAATAAAAGCGCGTTGTTCCAATTACAATTACAATTGCATAAAGGGCTACCAAGCAGACTTTTATGCTAATTACTATGCAAACAAAGCAAAAGAAAACAAAATGCGAAATGCGAAATGCGAAATTTATAATAATCAAATTGAATCAACAGAATCCCTTTAACTCTGTGTGACAGCATTAAAAATTAATTGAAATGCCATTAAAATTGGATTAAGCGAACAAATGTTAATTAACGAAAATTCTTGTAGGTTTATAGGCTAACATTGTGTGTGTGCATGTGTGTGTGAGTGTGAGTATAGATATCAATACTTATACAATACACTAGACAAACACATGCATGGCACACATATTCTAACATTCAAATATTTGAGGTAAAATACGTAATGTGATTTATACAGAGACAAAAAACAAAAATAAAAAAAGAATCCTTAAATCGCTTTTTTCGGATTCTTTCCTATCGCAGAACCGTCGTCAGATACAAAAACAATGCTGCAAAGAAAACTAAATTAAATATTAATGATTAAATTACAAACTAGTTAAAAGTGTATTTTTAAGATGATGAATATTAAACGAAAATAGTATTAGAAAATACTTATTAATTTCTAGTTATAGATACATTTAAATATTCTTTTTTTTATTACCAATTTATGTTCTCAAATTGAATTACGTTATAAAAGTGTGAAAACCTTTCCTTTTCATTCCAAATTGGTTAATTAAAAATAGGCAACTTTTTGACGAATTTCATCGTTTAAACGTAGTTATAGAAAATATCGATTTTACGAAAATTTGATAGTTTCCTTTTCAATGTTATCTTGAATTGTTTCGTTGACAAGATTAAATGAAATGAACTCGGAATTTAGTGTAATATTAAATTGAACAATTATTATTGGCATTTCATTGATAACAAGACCATTAAATATATGTATTAGTCATAATGAAATTATTATCAATTATAACGAAAGCTAAGTTAAGTAAATGAAATATTTATATTTGACTATTGCATAAGTATTTACATATTTTCTTTTTATTATTATTATTACTATTATTTAATTTTTGGTTTATTTTTTTGTTGCTTCGGCATTGCCGAATTAAAATATATAGCTTAAGATAACTATTAAACAAAAAATGGTAACAATATATGGTAGAAGAGTACAGAGCGAGCGACAGAGAAAGAGAGAGAGAGAGATTAGGAGACGAATACTACAAAAATTGGAAAATAGATGAAACAAATGTTGGAACAACTTGTGGATTTATTGTGTGTGTGTAATTGTAAATGTAATTTGTAACTTGTAACCTACTGCATTCCTAGCACAGTTGTGGAATTGAACAATATTTGAATTAAACGATTTGCAAACCAACAATAAACAAATACAAATTGAAATATTGTAGAGCTAAGACAAAACCAAAACAAAACATATTGTAAAAATTTTAAATACGTTTTTTGTTTTTTTTTTTTTTTTTTCTTGTGTGTGTGAAGTCAGTGAAAGTCATTTAGCTGTATGTACTAACTACTTAGTATTTACTTATGTACATGGAAATGTGTATTTATAGGGTATTCACCAGTCGCGCAACATTGCGAAATATAAAAAAAAAACCAAGAGAAAAATGAAAATGAAAACAACAATACAAATACTATTTGTCATGCAATTTTTAATGTGCATTCGGTAAGAAAACAAAGTGGCAAAAAAAAACAAAATGGAAAACATAAAAACCAAACTGAATTATTGTATTTGAATATGAATGTTTGTACAATAAATTTGATTATTGTGTTAATAAAACTTATACTAAATGTACAAAATTGTGTTATAACTAATTGAACTGAACTGAATGATCTGACTGTCAACTGCTGAAGTTGATTGATTGATTTGCTGCTAGAGTTAAATTGTTGTCACTATTCTGATTCAGATTGATAGAGTTTGACTTAGTAAAAGAGTTATTTATGATTTATTAGCTTGCTATGCAAAAGTAACTAGAAAGTGGTCCAACAGTAAGTTAGTATATATTTGCGTATAAATCTCTAGTTCAGCAAATATCTGTTTATTTCATCACTAATAAAAATAATAAACTAATATAGAAACCTTAATCATGACACAATTATTTAATTAATTTATTTCTTTTTATTTTCTTTTATTTCGTTTTATTTAATTAACTTTTTTTTCTTTCATTTCATTTATTTAATTTCATTGCATTTCATTTTATTTTAATTCATTTAATTTCTTTTCAATTTAATACATTTTATTTCATTTCATTTCATTTCATTTCATTTCTTTTTATTTCATTTCTTTTTATTTCATTTCATTTTATTTCATTTTGTTTCATATTAATTCATTTTGTTTCATTCCATTGCATTGCATTCCATTTCCTTTCATTTTATTTATTTTTCTTAAATTTCTTGTCTTTTTATTTCATTTTATTAGATTTTATTTTATTGTATTTGATTTCCTTTTTTATTTCATTTCATTTCATTTCATATTATTTCATTCCATTCCATTCTATTCCATTTATTCCATTTTATTTTCATTTCATTTCATTTCATTTTATTTTCATTTCATTTTATTTTATTTCATTTCATTTCATTTCATTTCATTTCATTTCATTTCATATCATTTTATTTCATTTCATTTCATTTCATTTCATTTCATTTCATTTCATTTCATTTCATTTCATTTCATTTCATTCCATTCCATTTATTCCATTTCATTTTATTTTCATTTCATTTCATTTCATATCATTTCATTTCATATCATTTCATTTCATTTCATTTCATTTCATTTCATTCCATTTATTCCATTTCATTTCATTTTATTTAATTTCATCTCATTTAATTTCGTTTCATTTTATTTTATTTTGTTTCATTTTATTTCTTTTCATTTAATTTTTTTTATATTATTTGTATATACCATATCTAGGCTTTTCTTCTCGTTTATTAAAATCTATTTTCAATTTTTATAAACAGTGCTAAGTATTTCGCGATTTTCTTTCCTGCCTCCCTAATTCTATTTCCGTTTGTTTCCCACTCAACTAATATTTCAAATAGTTTTATGAGTCACCTTTCATGCTTACCACACTGCAATTATTTTCAACTTCTTAACTCTTTAAATATATCACAAATAATTCGTATAAACATAGTGAGATCTTTCAACATACACTTTCACTTGCATCAACTCAAAACCTGAGTTTCATTATAAAAAAAGAAAGAAAAGAAAGTTGTTGGTTGCTTCAGCGAGTATCTTGAATGGAGTCCAGAGCTGCACTGAGGAGCATTCGATGCTGAGCAGTCTGGTTGCCAGTTGCTAGTTGAAAGTGGCCACCACAATCCACCTGACAATCGACCTGCGCAGATTTAGCTCTACGTAAATTGGCAACGTGTGTAAACAGTGTTATTATTTAGCTTAGAAATTGCGTTTTGCGCTAGCGACCCGAATTGACCACATCACTGTGCACAGTGGTGCAATGTCGATGAGTATATGAGCAAAAATATGGAAATTTATTTACAATAGTTGTGAAATATATTTTAATTATTTATGTACAATTGAGTTGGAATTAAAATTGTGTAGTTGAAACCTAAAGATGATAATAACTACAGTATTTATGATTTGGAAGAAGTTATTTAAGACAGATAGTTTTGTACGGAGAAAAAAAACGCCTTCTTAGCAGCTTTGTCTGACAATCTGGTATATTTTGCACTCTGTGGTATATTTTTAATGAAGTACTAAAGTACCAAATATATCCTTTGGTATATTTTAACATTAATTAGGCACAGTTTTGCTTTTATTCAAAGATGTTAGCGAGTATCGCACAGTCGAGCACACTCGCCTATAACTTTCTTACTTGTTTTATGTATATTTTTTTTAACTTGCTCAAATTATTTTACGAAATTCTATTATACAGATTTTATTCACTCAACTGTGTTATATACAATCACTTATTTAGATTTTAGTCATAATTAAAATTATATAACTTACTTAATTTTAAACTTGCTAACGATGTTGAACATTTTTCAAATTGTTAAATTTTCACTTTTTGTATTATTATGATTTATTTTGTTTTTTTTTTTTTTCTATTTGCACTCTTATACAGTTAATTTATTTATTTAAATTAAAGTCATAATTCAATTGAATTATTTTTTCACGTGATGAAAATAAATTAAACAATTTTTTTATTTTTCAATTTTTAATTTTCAATAATCATTTTTGTATGCATATTTTTTTACTTGATCAAATTATGTAAAGAAACTTGAACAACATTCAAAAAATTCAACATTTTGCTTATATATTTTAATTTTTTTTATATATGTAATTTGTTGTTATTGATATCATAGTAGAGTGCTGTGGCTATAATGTCATTACTTCCATTTGATATCGTGGCAAACTTTTTGAAACTATTCAAGACTTTCTCCCTTTATACAGTTAGAACACGAGACTTTAAATAAATAGTAGATAGACCGAAAAGTTTTGAAACTTTTTACAATTTAGTTTACTTTTTGTACAATTCTTAAGGAAGTATTAGTGATTTAACAATGGCTCAAATTCGCGTAAGTTGTGAGAAATGAGAAATGAAGAAGAACATTTTAAAAAAACAATTGTGAATTTCTTGATTAGCATCCAAAGAGCCATGTGAACAACTATAAATTGTGTTGCAAGAGTTCGGTTATTGCAATTCTGCAGAAGCTAAAGCCATATATCAATGAACGATGTGCTGAATATTTTTGTGAAGATCGCGAGGATCAAAATCAAGAAATGTACCAAGGCGGAGCATTGTTGCTCAATCAAATGGAGAAGAAAGATCCGATGATGAACCTTTGGCAAAAACCAACTATCCACAGATCGAAGTCAAGTCTGACGATGCTTAGCGAAAGCAGCACGATCAAGGAGACAACTGCGATCGGTGATATGCGAAGCGAATACTCAGATACCAACTCAACTCTGGTGAGTATTGAAAAAGAGATTAAAATCAATCAGAAATAATTGATTCTTATTTCTAAATAGCGTTGCTCTGACTCCACGAATGCTGTCAAAGATTTTCGAAAGTTTAATCCGATTTGGTTAAAAATCGGGCAACTGCAGACTGCAAATTTAAATGAACGTATTCAGCATTTATTCATTGCCAGCAAATTCAAATTGCCTTTGCCACAGTGTGCGATTGTGCGTCCGCCACCTCGACGTGGAAATCGCATTGAAATTGATCTCGTTGCATTCGAACAGATCTTTGGAGGATCCATGAATCTCTTCACTTTCAATGCCAGACTCCAAAGCAATCAAAAAAGGAATCCATTTCACGCCTGCAATAGAGAACTCTGATAAATTCTCTCTCAGCGAAGTTGATAATGTTCAAAATTCTAGCTGGCAATTTGTGAATATCGCTATGACGAAACCCAAGAAGCTTCGATCTCATCTGCAGACTTGGTTGCGCACCAAAAAGCAATTCATTAAAGTTCTAATTTATTTGGTTGCCCTTTGCATAGTTAGCTTTGTCTTTAGCCTTATATTCTAGGAGACTTTCACTTTACTGTTTCGTCAAAATTTCCCCCTTTTATTTTATACTTTATACTCGCATAGAGTTCCATCTAGTGGTTAACTTTTTCTATACTCCCACGCATTTGTAAATTTCAAATAAAACTCTGAAATGTAAGAGAAAATAGTAAATAAAATAGTGAATAAAATAGTGAATAAAATAATAAATAAATAGTAAATAAATAAATTAGTAAATTAAATAGTGAACAAAGTGGTGAATAAAATAGTTAATCAAATAGTGAATAAAAGAATATATAAAATAGTAAATAAAATAGTGAATAAAATAATAAATAAATAGTAAATAAAATAGTGAATAAAATGTGAATAAAAGAGTAAATAAAATAGTGAATAAAACAGTGAATAAAATAATAAATAAATAGTCAATAAAATGTGAATAAAAGAGTAAATAAAATAGTGAATAAAATAGTGAATAAAATAATAATTAAATAGTAACCAAAATAATGAATAAAATATCAAATAAATAAGTAAATTAAATAGTCAACAAAATAGTAAATAAAATAGTTAATCAAATAGTGAGTAAAAGAATATATAAAATATTGAATAAAATAGTGAATAATAATAATTTAATAATATATAAAATAGTAACTAAAATATTGAAGTAAAGTTGCGAATAAATTAAATATTGAATTAAAATTAATAACAATTTAATTTGAATCTATATTACACTCATTGTTTTGATCTACAATATAAGTTCTATATAGAAAATAATAATGTTTTCATTTTTTATTATTTTTATAGGTTTTCGCCCTATGCTAAATAAGAAATCTTACTATATTAAATTACAATATTATATAATTAAGTTGAAAAGTTGTAAGTTTAATCTTATTTTCGTAATTCGTATATAGGCTTAAAAATAAAGGAAATTTTTCAATTTGCTTTGATTTAATATTGTAACAAATTATTTACATAAAATAAGTTTAAAAGAAGTTTGCAATGTGTTTATGTTTTAAGTATTATTTCTATAAAATAATTTAAAACTGTAAGAAAGCTAAGCGATTTTTTAGAGCCTACAACACAAACTCCTCTATTATTTTTATAATAATTTCATGAATTGTCTTTTATTTAACTATGCATATGTTATATGAGCGAGAGCAAGAGAGAACTTTAAAAACTTTTATTTTTAGAGTGACGCTTAATACTTAATCGATCTGTCGATAAAGTTAAATTTCCAAATTAAATAATTCTGGTATTCTGCATTTAACATTTTAAAATGAAATTAACCATTTTGGAAATTATAAAAACAGAAGTTTCAAAGAAGTTTGCGATCTGTTGATAATTTAAGTTTATTTAAAATATGTTTAAACAAGTCGACGATGTGTTTATAGTTTGGAGTTTTATCTATAAAATAAAGAAACATACATAATACATATAAATAATAAAAATAAAATAAATAATAGAAAATAAATATAAAGGTTAAAAAAACTTTAATATTGTCGTATTTTGTACTCTTTACTTTTTAGCTCCTTCTCTTAATCTTTATCTTAACGAGGCAATGAGCATGAATTTCGTGGCAATATCTAGTAGTTTCGTTGCACTGTAACTGTGAAATTTATGCGAATTTGTTAAGTTGACAACGCAAGGACCACAAGTGGACATGGGTCCTAGATCGCGTGGGTGAAAGGCGTGGATATAGATATAGATGTGGATGTGGATGTGGATGTGGATGATACTGAGAACTGGGCAATTTTACGATGCAAACAGAAAATAATCGTAACATGCTTAATTTTATGTTGTTTGTTTATCAACAACAACAGGTGAGTCCTGAGTTGAGTAGAGAGTGGACAAGCAGCAGCAACAGCAGCAGGAGCATCGAAGGATTCGATGCAGTGCCCAATTTGCTTGTGCCGGCGACCACAAATAAACAAGGCAATAAGCGTCAGGACGACAAGAGGACAATTGTTGCCGTTGCTCTTCATTAGCTGGCCAAAAGTGAGTGCGTTCCATACGAGTCTATGTGAGTATATGTGAGTGGGCGATATGCTCTTCTCTTCCCCTTCCCACCCACTTCTTTGCTGTTCACCTCATTAGTTCAAATAAAGCGAGTGGCGAGCATTTCATTTAATTATGCATATAGAGAGAAAGAGAGAGAGATAGAGAGAGAGAGAGATGCCCGCCAGTTGGCCGTCTCGGTTATATTTCAAAACCGGCGAGCGCAGCCTGCAAAGCGTTCAGTTGCCCGTTGACCATCGAACCGTTCAAATCGTGTCCAAGTCCAAGTCTTCTCTAGCTCTCAGCACAGAGCCACAGGCAGATCTAAAGCTAGAGCCGAAGCGGGACTCAGAGCCACAGCCACAGCCACAGCCATGAGCCTAACTGGAGCAGCTGGAGCTGGAACTGGAGTCGGACCACGCAATTGGACGCTGCGTGGAGCTGTTCTCCTGCTCGCCCTCCAGCTCATCCATACTCCGAATGCACTCCAGCACACCGAGGAGGGACTCGAACTTCTCTTTCGCGAACGGTGAGCAGCTTCACTTTTTAGTTTATTTTATTTATTTTTTTTAGCTCTTCTATGTATTAGTATTTTATTTATTAAAGTATATTCTTATTTTTTATTTTATTATTATTCTTTGATATGATATATGATTTTAGTCATTCAACTTCTCTTTTGCGAACGGTGAGGAATCTAATTCAGTTCAGTTGTCCAAGATTTTTCTTATTTCAGGTATTTATTTTTAGTTATTCCATTTATTGAAATTGTATTTATTGGAGTTTTTTCTTATATTTTTATTTTTCTATTATTATTTTATATATTTGATATATTTTAGTCATTCTTCTTCTCTTTCGCGAACGGTGAGCAGCTTCACTTTTGTTCCTAGTCCAGTTTAGTTGTTAAAGCTTTATTATATTTATATTTTTCCAGTTATTCTATTTATTAGTTTTTTTTTATTTATAAACGTTTTTTCTTATTTGTTATTTTATTATTCTTATTTTATATATTTGATATATTTTAGTCACTTTTGTTCTCAATCCAGTTTAGTTGTTAAAGGTTTATTTTATTTTAGGAATTTTATATTTTTCCAGTTATTCTATTTATTAGTATTTTATTTATTAAAGTTTTTTCTTATTTTGTTTATTTTATTATTCTTATTTTATATATTTGATATATTTTAGTCATTCAACTTCTCTTTTACGAATGGTGAGGAATCTAATTCAGTTCAGTTGTCCAAGATTTTTCCTATTTTTTTATTTTACTTGATTTTTTTATTTTAAGCTGTTTTCATTATTCAAGTCTTTTCAATTTTTTTTATTTTTGAATTTTGTTTATATATATTTTGAATTTTGTTTTTATATATATTATTCATTCAACTTTTCTTTCGTGAACTTTTGTTCTCAATCCAGTTTAGTTGTTAAGGCTTCATTTTATTTTATGTATTTTATTTATTTTTTTTAGCTCTTCTATTTATTAGTATTTTGTTTATTAATGTTTTTTCTTATTTTTTATTTTATTATCATTATTTGATAAGATATACATATGATTTTAGTCATTCAACGTCTCTTTTGCGGTGAGGAGCACAACTTGAATTCTCAATCTAATCCATTTTAGTTGTTAAAGACTTTTTTTATGTTATGTATTTATTTTAAGTTATTCTATGTATTGAAATTGTATTTATTAAAGTTTTTTCTTATATTTTTATTTTCTTATTATTATTTTATATATTTGATATATTTTAGTCATTCTTCTTCTCTTTAGCGAACGGTGAGCAGCTTCACTCTTTATTTTATTTTATTTTTTTTTTAGCTATTCTATTTATTAAAGTTTTTTCTTATTTTTTATTTTATTATTATTATTTGATATGATATGGTATGATTTTAATCATTCAACTTCTCTTTTGCGAACGGTGAGCAGCTCAGCTTGCGTTCTCAATCCAAATCAGTTTAGTTAAAGATTATTTCTTATTTTTTCTTTTAGTTGTTTTATTTATAAAATTATATTATACTTAATTATTATATGAAATTTGGTTCTTATGCATATATTTGTTTTATTTTATATATTTAATTCTACTTCACTTTCGCAAACGGTGACTCGGTGAGTTTTCAATCCTAATCAAAGTCAATTCAGATATTAATGTTTTTTTAATTTTTTATTTTACTTAACTTATTTATTTTCATAATTTTATTATTTTTATGTGAGGAGCTCAGCTTTCATTCCTTCTTATTTTTTTATTTTATTTAATTTATTTATTTAAAGTTGTTTTATTTATTACAGTTTTTTTCAAATATATTTAAATTTTTTTTATATATTTATTTTTTTTTTGTGTTTCTTTCGCGAACGGTAACGAGCTCCACTTTTTGTACTCAATCCAAATCAGTTAAGTTAAAGTTGTTTCTTATTTTATATTTATTTTATATATTATTATATTTTAATTACATTTTTAAGGAACGGTGACTCGCTCAGCTTACGTCCTCAATCCAATTTAGTTTAGTTGTTAAAAGAATTGGTCTTAATTTTTGTATTTTTGTTATTTTATTTTTTCGAAAATTTTCATCTGATCGCAACAAAATTTTTAGCTAGCTTTAAAATTACACTTATTCGAGTTTTGTCAATATGTGGGAACGTAAGTAGGCGTGACAAAAATTAGAAACAAACTTGATCTGCCTACAAATATAACAAGTGATGTCAAAAAAATTTATAGCTCTTTCTTTTATAGTCTCTGAGATCTAGGTGTTCATACGGACAGACGGACAGACAGACAGACAGACAATTGAACAGACAGACAGTCTCGGCTGTTGATGCTGATCAAACATATATGTACATGCATACATATACATACATACATACATACATTTCACGGAGTCACGTAGTTATAATACCCTTCTACTCCTATGTGTAGCGGGTATAAAAAGTCGAATGTGGTGGCATAATTATTCGTTTATTTCAATATCATTTCGTGCTCAAATATTTGTCAAGTGCGCAGCGCGCAATTAAATGCATAAGCAGAGATACTAATTAAATGCAATTCGAAATGCGAACACACACACACACACACACTCACACACCCATTCAGGTCACAATCGGACTGGGAGGATGTCTGGCATCGGGAAACACATTCGCGATGCCGCGACAAATTGGTTCGTCAACTGTTTTGGGCCTGTGAGAAGGACATCTACAGGCTGACACGACGCAATCGCAAGCGAAGTGGCAATGAGTTAGTCGTGAAGGGCAGCTACAATCGTAAGTGATCAAAAATGTATATAGAAAAGAGTAAAGTTTGCATCTCAATTATTTATTTTTTCTAATCAGCTGCTGCTGCCTCGACCTGGCTGCATGTGAACTATGCCAACATGCTGTTGCGTAGCAGACGCTCGGATACTCCATCGATTACCAACGAGTGCTGCACTCGAACTGGCTGCACCTGGGAGGAATACGCTGAATATTGTCCATCCAACAAGCGTCGCAATCATTATTGAGCTAATTCTCCCCATTTCCACCAAAATTTGCAGTTTCAATTCCTTTCCAGTTCCAGTTCTCCTAATCCTGTTGTTGTTATAACTTATAATAATAATAATAATGCCTAAATATAGCACACAAACTATCAAAATTTTTTTTTTTTTATATATACATATGAATTATTTTTGTGTGTGTGTTTGTTTGTTGCATCACGTGTGTAGCTGAATAAAGTTTTATGCCACAAAATAACTGACTATTTATTTAACTTTGAAAGTTATTTACTTACGGAATTATCAAGTGAATCGTTGAGTTTAATACACAATTTCGAATTATCATTAACCTGCGTAAATTCTATTATTTCCATCTTTGAAAACACTTGAACAAACAAATATTTTATAGCGCCATCTATGTTCTGTAGTTCGAATGATGACTTACTCGGTGGCGACATCTCGATTTTAATAACCACATCCCGAAAGTATGCTACGATAATTTACAACTCGCTCAATGGCGATATCCACGCTTTAAATTGGAGCAGCCTGAAAGTATGCTACAAAAAATATTATTTTCTGCACATTGCTTGTTTTATGGTAAATTCGAAAAATTATCCTTATTCAGTCATATCCTTACGCATTTTGGCGGGACATGTTGCATTCGATTCGTTGCAACGAAATCTATCGATTGATATCAAAAAACATGGTGTCATCTTAGAATCCAAAACTTGAAATTTTTTGCTCTCCGCACCAAGAAAATCATGCAAAAATCATGAGTTGCAGGATAACTCAAGAACCTCAAGGACGATTTGAATGTCCTTTGGCACGATGATAGCTCGTGCAAGATAAGTTCGTTTGACACATGTCCTGCAAGGATCAGACAGGATATGGCCGAGATATACGCAATTTTCTGTATACAACAAAGTCCTTATATCTCGAGTCCTGTAAGGATTTTCGTCCTTTCAAAACTGTCAATCGAGTTGTATATATTGGAGTTATATTTGTGCCAAAGGAAATCCTAATCGTCATTCAAATGGCCGAGATACAGCGGAACTTTGAAAATTTTGCATATTTTCGGCATTTTTTTATACCTTTCCCTTGAAAAATTGTTCGGTGCCATTTTTGGAAGGATATTAAAAATCCTTGAATGCGAATCGATAGTACTAGTTACTCTGACCACAAAAAGATATGTCCTTTCGATATTTTTAAGGATTTGACAGAGAAATGGCAAAATAAATATATTCAAATTTGAACTTGGCATCCACAAAAAAAAACAATTTTTTATAGCATACTTTGAGGGTGAGCTGAAAGGTCCTTTTTCGAAATTAAGCTCTATCGCGGCCATATCCTGCTAGATTTTCAAAGGAATTGTATTGCCAGGATCCCAAGGCCCTCTTCAGTTGATCGGCATCAACACTTGTAATTTTTTAATCTAGATTTGTGGAAGGATACTAAAAATCATTGAATGCAAATAGATAGTACTAGTAACTGTGATATGTCCTTGTCAGATCCTTTTGTCAAGATAAGCCTATGAAATCATAATTTTCTTTTTTTCAAAAATAAATAAGCTTGGTATATATCCTGGATCGCAAGGACATCCATTAACTATTATCACTATGGTCACTATTACATTTAATATTTTATTTATAATTGTTTTTAAACTAATTTAAACTAAATAATATTCTATACTCTTGCCAATAGTTTGTTAAAAATTACATATTTGTTTTTATATCTAGTAGTATTTATATGTTATATATGTATGTATATCTATGATTTTTGTTTGTAACTCTTTTAGTTATGAATAATCAACAAAATGATGTCAATTTATTTGCTAAACATAATTTAAAATATTTTGGATATATTTAGGCTAAGTTGTTGTTGTTGGTTGTGGTTGACTAAATATTGAATGTCGCAAGTGATTTAACAAATGCTGTAATCTCATAGCAAAAAAAAAAAAGTAAAGTAAAGAGCTGAGTTGAGCTTATTACTGAATAACAATTTGTTTAAATCTACGATTTAAATTCACAATTGCTAGCAAAACTAATTAGAATACAATTTGTTTTTATAAATATTAAATGTAACACAGAAGCGAAAGAGATGGCAACACATCTAACAGATTTGGGAACTAAGTTGTGCATCGCTTTCACTTAACAGCAACTCGCTTAGCGGCATACAATTCGCGCTTAAACATAATAATATTATGTCACGTTTTTTTCTCGACAATTACTGCTACTGATCAATGCAATCCTTGGTAATCGAGATTTCACTTAACAGCAACTCGTTTAGCGGCATACAATTCGCACTTAAACATAATAATATTATGTCACGTTTTTTTATCGACAATTACTGCTACTGATCGTTGCAATCCTTGGTAATCGAGATGTGCATCCACAATTTGACTTAACAGCAACTCACTTAGCGGCATATAATCAAAAATATAATAAATGCCTCGTCTCTTATCGAAAGTTACTGCTCCTGGCATTGCCATCGTTGCATTTTTTGATAAATGAAGTTTGCAACGACACGATTTCACTTAACAGCAACTCGCTTAGCGGCATACAATTCGCGCTTAAACAAAATAATATAATGTTGTCATCTTTTGATCGAAAATTACTGCTGCTGGTATCGTCATTGTTGAAATCGACACGCTTTCAGTTAAGAGCAACTCGCTTAGCGGCATGCAATCACAAAAATATGATAAATGCCTCGTCTCTTATCGAAAGTTACTGCTGCTGGCATCGCCATCGTTGCAATCCTTGCGCGTTTTCAGGCACTTGTCCGAGCTAATCGATGATTGATGCTGTCGCTTTGAGCCACCATTGGGCTGCCCTTGACCTTGATCGTAGTGTCGATCGAGCATCTCGAGCAGTGTCAATTGCCTGGTGCTGGCAGCAGCCGTAATCGCCGCAGCAATTGCAGCTGCATTTGTGTTGCTCTCGAGACTGGCGGCGGACATCATGGCATTCGCTTGCTCCTGCTCTGCTTCGTCTTTGTCAAGCTGTTCTCCATCGTCCAGCTCAATGTCATTGTCAGACGAATCATCTGCAAATAAATCGGGACTCTTTAGTGCTGTCACTTCTGTTGTTGTCTTTGCCTTTGAATGCTGTTCATCAGCCGCAGCCGCAGCCGCAGCAGCCGCTTCACATTGCAACATCGCCTGCTCCAGTTCATCGTCATCATCGTTAAGTTGCGGCTGCAATCGCTGCAACTCGTCGCGTACAAATTGCTGCAACGTCCGACTGCCAGACTCCTTTTTAAACCGTCGCAACACCGACCACAACTGTTGCACGCTTGTGTTCTGAGTGCGAAAGAGTTGCCACAACTGTTGCAGATCATCGCGAAGTTGGCAATTGCCGAAAGTGAAGTAAGCCAAGGGTCGATTGTGATGCGCACAAACCATCAGCTGTATCAAGGCCTTGAGATGCGGATCACCGCCAAAGGCACCGCAGCCCCAATTGCCGGTGGCAACACCAGGCGGCGGCGTCGTCGTCGTTCCACTCAGCAGATACTTGAAGCCAATGGAAGCTTTGTTCAGTTCACGCAACATTAGATCCTCGCGATATTGTTGCGCCTTTGAAGTTTTGCCAAAACTCAGAGCATCGATGGCCACAATTGCAGTCCGACGACGTCGCGAGCTATCGTATGGAGTCCGATCCTCATGGTTGCCCTCCCACACAAAGCTGCCGGCATAGCCCGTGTAGTTGCTATAGCGTTCACAGCCCACCATCAACAGCGCCTCGTTGGGCAGCAAGCATTCGGTGAAGAGTTTGGAGACCAACAACTCCGGGCAGATGACAAACCGTATCTCCTCCTGGACACAGCCCTGACCGAGCACACCGCCACCCAGATACATGTTCGCAAAGTCCACCTGCAGCAGGCCAATGCCCTGATCCTCAATGGTTCCTCCCGCGTTCACGTGCAGCGGAATGCTCGCCAAGCTGGCGCTGCTCTGATGCCATTGCACTTGCTGCTCGGGCTTGCCGCAGAGACGCACGAAGGTAACACAGCCGGGCGGCACATTGCTGGCATCGCGTTCCGTTGGACTCACGCGTCGAAAGTAGTGAAAGATGCACTTGAGCTTCTCCAGCACCGAGGCGCCACTCGACTGATAAAGTCTGCAGAGTGAGAATTGAAATTCAGTTACAATTTGATACACATTAAAACCAGAGCAAACCTGTTGAAGTTGATGTCGGGAAATGTGCTGTACTCGGATTTGCGTTTGAGCGTGTTGCGACGTGGAAATGTGCATAGCATGGCATTGGCCAGCAGGCACGAGATCTGCTCCTGCGTCAGCGTCAATGCACAGCTGTGTTGTTGCTTCAGCAGCGGAATCGAGGCCTGCAACAGCTCCGGCAGTCGCAATGCCAGGCGTATGATGCGCGGCAACAGATCCTCGAAGAAGACACGCGTCTCGCTCTCGTCCAGCTCGTCGTCGAAGAGCTTGTGCAACGCCCCAAAGCCCCATTGGCCTTTGTAGGTGCTGTTGTACGAGAGTATCGCCGCCTGCAACTGTTTGCTGTTGTTTATCGGACGCAACAAGGCACGTCCAATCATCGCCCAACGTGACTCGATGTCGGAGCTGCCGTCGTCCGTTTCCACGGGATATTTACTTTCGGGCGCACACGGCAGACGCACATGCTTCGCATCCCATTTGTGTGTCCCACGAAAGGGGCGTGGCGGCTTCGTTGGCGACTCGCGTATCGGATGCCGATGCAACACTTTGTGCCCCGCACTGGGCGAAACGGGTGGCACATGATCCAATTCGTAGGGCTGCAGGCCACGTTGCACCGCTTCGATGGGCTGGCAGCGCCAATGCCACTCTTCATCCGACTCACAATCACTATTATTGCCATCTATTCACACACATAAACAACAAAAAGCTTTTTAATGCACTTCTTCCACATTTGCCGACTCTCTCACTCACCATGTGTCCGGTGTGCTGTTGTTGTTGTTGTTGCTGCTGTTGTTGCGGTTGCAGTGTTGTTGTACGTGCCGCTTGTTGTCCCATCGATATCCATGCTGCCGCCACTTTCACTGTCCATTTCTTTGTTGTTTTTGTTGTTGTTGCGGTTGCACCTGCTTAGCTTGTGCGGTATTTGAAGCGCACAAATTATTTTAGCAGATTGCAATAGAGCCGGCACAACATCGATAACACTCAAGCGATACATCGAACTGCAAATATCGATTGGTTTTCTTGGCCTGACATCGATTTTGTTTTCTAATTTTATGAAAAAAACTTAAAATTCATGCAAGGATTTAAAAAAAAATTGTAATAATTTATAATAAATAAATATGTATAAAAATGTGTACCTTAGGTGAAGCACTACAAATAAATTACGTTGACAAACAGCGCACGAAGATAGCCGAGCTGGAAAATGCGTAAACTTATTGGCAGATATTGACAACTATTGCAACTGTCAATACATAAGAAATTACATATATTTAAATCTATATAGAAACTGGTAAACTTGTTTACATTTAATACTAGAATAATGCAACTTCATGACTATTTCAAATTGCGCGCCCTCTTCACCCTGTACGATATTTTACGTTGCGATGCCCTGACCAATGTAAACAAAGTGTTGGCAAACGGAAATTGCTCAGCCACAATATTCTTTACAATCAATAAAGCGATCAATAAACAATAAATTTTCTAACAATCATGGAAATCAGTATTTTATATGGTTTTTTGTTTTTCAACTTCATTTCAGTTTGTTTGGTAAGCACACGTCTATCGATATATCACGATGAGCGTTTGTGACAAACTTCACGTGAGCGCAGCCAACTTCACGTTGATTCAAAACTACGCGCGCTTTAGTTTGCAAGTTAGCTTTGTGAAAACTCGCATTAAATTGTCAAATAATATATTTGTGCAAAATATTAAGTATTGAGTGTTTAGAAAATCGCCGCGAGTTTCCGGTGACAAAGTACACACTAGTGCAATCAGTGTTAAACGCAAGTTAAATAAATGCAAATATCGGTAAATTTCGTGTGCTGCAGTCAACGAAAAATAATTGTGTAAATTCATACATACATACATACATATGTAGGTAAAGTCACTGACGTAGTGTGCTATACTAAATTGAGAGAGTGGACAACGCCGCTCTCTTAGCGCAACCTTTATTTAATTAAAATAGTGTCGATTTTATTCCGAATGTTTTGATTTTTAGCTGCTCCCCTCTTTATGAATGTGTGTGTGTGCTTGAGCATACGAGCATATGTATGTACATATGTATGTGCATATGTATGTGCATATGTAGGCGTGTGTGTGCATGTGTTAAGTATATTTTTGCAGAGTTCAACACACCTTTATCGCTGTCTAATCAGCCGCATTAGGCAAGCTGCGCAGTTTCTATTAATTTTTTGTTTGTTTTTTTATGTGAAACTCTTTCGCGTTGTTGACTTCGTGCGGAGCGTCGCGTTGCCGTCGCTGTCGTCGGCGACGTAAACAAATGAAAACACCAAAAGAAAGCAGCAAAATTTATCACTGAACTTTTTCGAGCCTCACAAACACTTAAAAATTGGGTTTTTGCTGAGAACAAACACACACACAGGCGTACACTTATGTTTACGTGTGAAGCGAATGTGTGTATGTGTGTGTAGCCTTCAAATCTACGTCGCAGTCGCCTTGACCATAACCTAGAAATATACATACGCGTAGCGCCGCTCTCAGTGAGATAGCCTGTGTGTATGTGTATGTGAGCATGTGAGTGTGAATTTGCGTCAGCTGCGCTGCTGCAAACAGGTACGCAGGCAGTAACTGAGACTGCGACCGCAGCGGCGACAGCGGCAGAGGCGTCCAATCAGGTGCCAAAAACAAACGACAACAGAGTGAAAGCAACAACAACAGCAACAATAAGAACAACAACAATGCATTAAGCAAAGCACAGCAGCAGCATAAGGAGACACACAGACAATGAAAGCGACGTCGCTGCGCTGCGCCACAAAATATATATGTATGTATGTACATATGTATGCACATACTACGTGTGTGTATATATAGAATGCGAAATGTTACTAAACTTTTTCAAGGTCACCTCAAGTATGAACTACAAAACGCAGCTGTGCTGCAAGCAGCGACGCCAACGTCACGCCATCCGCTGCAGCAAGCATCATTTTTTTTTGGTTTTGTTTTTGTTTTTGTTTTGTTTGACTAGCTTTAAATACAATTTCGTTGCTGCTTCTTACATATTTCATTTGTGCACTAGAATTATTATTGTTGTTGATTTTAGCTGAAATTCTCCAACAAAGCGATCACATGATCAAGACAAAACATAGAGAAATTTGCAAAACAAATTAAATTCATTTAACGCACTTTCATATTGCAATTTAATGCATTAAAATTATTTATTGTAATAATTCTTTTCGAATTTTAGATTGTATATTGCAAAATTCTTCTTGAATTTGTAGCAACTAAAATTTATTCGTCTAATAATTAATTGCAATTTATTGATACAGCTTGATATTAAGCTTTTTTAATTAATTAGAATATTATCATTTAAATTGATTTCTCTCTCTCTCTCTTTCTCACTTTCCTGGTTTTGCTTGACAAACAAACAAAAACCAGAAGTTTCCGATCTTTGCATTTGTTTGACAAACTGATTTTGATTTGCTGTCTTCTTTCTTTTCCCGTTGTGTTGTGTCTTTGCTTTTGTTTTTGCTTTTGACTTTCAATTGTCTGAGTCTGCGTGTGTGTGTGTGTGTGTGTGCATGCAAAAACGAAACGATAAATGAAATGCGACTTGGCGCACGTTGCCAATTTGCAATAACAAACAGCAAATAAAAGAATAACACAAATTGAGACTCAAAAGAAAACGACAACAAAAAACAACAAAGAAACGTTGGGTTGGGAAGGGATGATTGCATTAACGAAGTTTGCGAAAATTGTTTTTGCCATTTGCATTGTTTGCAATTTGCACTTTGTCGACATCGAATCCGAATCCGAATTCGGTGAGCAAAACGTAGCTTCGTGTCCCGTCGTGTCGCCGTCGTGTGGGCGTGGAGCATGAAGCAATGCAATGCAGTGAACACACACACACAAGCACACATGCGTATTTGCTGCGTCTATAAATAGCACTGGGTGTGCGTGTCTCTGTGTGTGTGTGTGTGTGAAGGCATAAAAGGGGGCATTGAGCGATTTGCCAGAGGCGTGGCTGACCACGTGTTGCTAGGCGGGTCGCTCAACCCAACTGTGCTTTAATTCCAATTGTTGTTGTTACTTAACTTCTATTCCCACACACACACACATATGTATGAAGACGAGTGCACACACTCACACATGCACTTGCACACATTGTTGTATGCATATTGTAGGCTGATATCTATGAGCGCGTTTTGTTTGCGCCTTCTCTTTCCTCAAAAATTTCGCATGCTCGCGTGACCTTGAAAATGCTATAGCTAAAGCTAAAGATGACTGCGACGTTGACGTCGACTGCAGCAGAGGCAGCGTCGGCGATGACAAGTCAACAAACCGCGTTAAAGACGCGAGCAAAAAGCATTTTTGTCGTTCTTCTATTTTGTTTGCTACCCGAAAAACAAAATCACAAATCGTCGATGACATCTCTTTATATATAGTACATATAGTACATACATACATACATTGGCATATCTAATTTATGAATACTCACAGACAAATGTCTGCTAAAAGCAAAAAGAAAAACTTATTCCACATTAATATCTTGAAGCTTTATCATAATTTCTTATCGAATCCATTCGATTGCATATTGCATTGATAACGAACAATCTTAGAGGCAAATAAAATTTTATTTCAAAACAACACTTTTAAAATTATGTATTTTTTCATTTATTAATCTAAGTTTCTTTAGATTGATTATTATTATTATTATTTGAAACTTTGTTTTTGTCTAGAGCTGCAAAATTTCCCACGGTTTTGCTGATAGATTGTGTTGAAACAGCTTTATCAATAGATATTGCTCAGTTCTTATTATATTTCCTCTAATACTTTGCACCTAGATTGCACTTGTAGAACTTTTGTAGAACTTGGTATATGCATAATATGTGCTTAAAAGCATATGTCAAGTGTTTTGTGAAAATCATATTTAATTATTTTTGATTTTATGAAAACGTTCAGATACTTAATTAGTCCTCACTTAGGCTGAACAAATCCGTACAGAAAATTGCATTACGCTTCCGGAGGGTATAAAACATTTTCGAACATTTTTGTAATTCATATTTCAAGATCTGTTATCGATAGCTCAAGGATGAATCTTGCGATTATATAATCATTAATCATGCTTAATGTTTATGATTTAAAATAGTTTATAGTAAAAGTTATTAAAGACATACTTTTGAATGCTAAAAAAAAGCGTATTTACTAGTATATTTAGTATATTTTGTACTCTATCGTTTATTTTAATGTAGTGGTATATTAATATAAATTAAAAGAAAATTTGGTATATGTTTAGTATTTTTTTGTTATATTGTTTCGGTATTGATTAATTATTAATATACATTAAAATAACATTTGGTATATGTTTAGTATTTTTTGCGGTATATTATTTTGGTATATTTTTGAATTTAATACTGCATTTGCTCTTATCTCGACTGTAGCTTTCTTACTTTTTTTGATTTGCGGCATAATGATAGATATTATGTTAATCAATCAGCATGATCTGTAAAAGTATTGAATCGTCGGCTTATCGAAAATCATTTTACTTTCGTCTCTTATGCGAAAAATTGTTGAACGCCCCCGCGAAAATGTCACTTGGTGCGAAAGTGACAACAACACTAACAATCACAATACATAATACAAAAAAATACTGAAAAAAATTGCAAACGAAAACAAAAATGTTGGAACAAAAAAAAAAAAAAATTGGAAAAAAGAGAAATCGCTTCGCAATTCGCACGTTTTCAAAATAAAGCGCCAAATAAATAAAAATAAAATGTGTGCGTGTGCGTGTGTGTGTGTGTGTGTACATATGTATATGAATAATATCGGCGCTTTGAGTAAATAAAAATAAATATGCAAAAACAACAACCATCGATCGACAAGTTAAGAAGGCCTTAACCCCAATAAATTTGTAAAAACAATTAACAAAATACATGCGGGGCAATCTAAAAATACAACAACATTAAAAAAAAACAGCCAGCAAATTAAATAAATACTAAAAACCATATTATTGTTGTTGTTGTTGTTGTTCATTGCGAATTGTTGCTGTTGTCATTAACGTTGTGAGGGCGTTTAACTTTTTTTTTTGTGTGTTTGGGGCGTGACAGCTTAAAGCGAAAGTGATCAATAATCACATCAAAATGGACAACAGATGGCGCCACGTCACTCACTCACAAAAATTAACTGTACATTTTATTATCGCGTGATATAATACGATCGTAATAACAAAAATTTAATGAAATTTCGCAATCTTCAGTGTGAAAACCGGTTAAAACCAGTGCAAACCAATTTCAATTAGATAAATGAACAACTAAAGGATTATCTTTGGAAAATCTTCGCTACGAATCTTTGGGGTAAGTGCGACTTAAATATTTTCTTGAGCTATTTACTGATTTTAAGTTTATCACAGAACAACTGCAGAATGGAATTTAATAATTATTTACTTTTGCATGTTTATTTCATAAATTTAAGAAAAATTTATGAAGTTTTTAAATTATTAACATCACTTGTTTTGCTATCATAAAAACGATATTCCATATTTTATACAAAAGTGCAGTTAGCGTCTAACAATAAAATGATTTTGATAAAGCTACAGACATTTTTAATTCGTAACCATAATTTGAAATCTAGAGCGGCGATTTTTGGCACGTACAATAATAACTATAGTATTTGAGATTCCTAATATCAGATAAAAATTGTAGAAATACTTTTGTTAGGGGACGTCTATTCACTGCGGATCTCAGTTGTTTAGTTACTTAGTCTTGGTTGGTATATTTTACAGTCCATGGAATATTTTCAACGTTGTGCAATATCAAATATACCAAATATAGCGGTTGGTACGCTATTTTTTTAATATTTTGCATTATATTAATTTCGTAAAAGTAAATTTAACAAACCAAGTTAGAAAACTTTCTTACTTCTACAATTTCTTGTGTTATAGGAATAAAATCAGCTTAAAGCTTTTGAAACTAGAGCTTTAATGATTTACGTTGACAATTGAGAAATTATTGTTTATATATTATTTATATTTATATATTTAAAACGTCATATCATATTTATGATTTAAAAAAAAAATGTTGAACGATTATATTTTATTTGAAACTGAAACTCATATTTAAGAGCTGATTTTAGGTTTTGCTCATCATAATAATAATTGTTTTGCATAATAATTGTTACCCCTTCAAAAGAGTTGAAGACCAACTGCTAAATTTTGTGCAGTGCAAAGTTCAGTCGATTACGGCTTTCGAAATCAGAGCTTAAATGATTAATCTTGACAGCTGCGAAAAATATAATTTATACATTGAAATTATAACGCTATTAATGACATAAAAAAATTGGTTTAAAAAATGAGATAGTTTAACTTTTTTTTGAATCTCAAATTAAATTTTTTTGGTTTTTGTTCTTTGTGATTATCGTTGCATAACAAAATAGTCTTTGTATTGTTTATTTGTAATTGCTTATCACATATTATAATAATAAATATTTCACAATAAGTGTTGCGTGTATAAAACGTGACTCAAATGCAACTGCTAAATTTTGTGCAGTGCAAAGCAGAACAGAGCGCAGTCGATGAAGTTCTCTTTAATGTGCAGAGAGCGACTTTTAAGCGCATAAACAGTGAGCGAACATTTCAGGTGTTGCCTTGTAATGTTGTTGTTGTTGTTGCTGTTGTTGTTGGTGCTGCATAAAGTCATTGTACGACCTTTAAAAGCTGTTGCTGTTGCCGTTGCAATCGGCTCAATGCAATTTTGCAAGTGGATGTTTATTTCTCTCTCTCTCTCTCTCTCGCTGTCTTTATATTTTGGCCGGGCGCCGGGTTTCGGTCGTTGGGCGCCAGTGTCTGTCAGCGGCCTTCGTATGCTTAATATTAGTCATCTTTATCGTTAGTGTTGAGCTTATCAACAACACGCAAGACACAAACAACAAACAAATGCCATTTAGTCTGTGACTGTTGCTGTAACTGTAACTGACTAATCCTCTCTCTCTCTCTCTCTCTCTCTCTCTCTCCCTCTCTCTCTCGCTGGTTCACTCTTTTTCTTTCGCTCCCTTTTCTTCGCTGCTCTCTGTCAGGGTCGACGTCGACGTCGCAGTCTCAGGCATGTGATGAAATTCAAAGGCAAAACGACAAATGCAATCCAAAAGGGAAACCGCAACAAATAGTTATCAATGCCTCGAAACTCGAATCATGTCAAAAAGCGATAAGCGAAAAGCGAAAAGTAAATGTAAAGCAGGTGCAACTGAGGGGCAAAAACAAGGGGCGTGACAACAAAATGAAAAGGCTACAAAAATCGTTTTAATTGCAAAACTCATACAAAAGGTTTTCGCTTGAGATTGTCAGGGAAAACATTGTATTTTGAATTTATAGAAAAAACATTTGACAAATTATATTTCCAAAAAAAAATTTGGAAGAACAAATTTCTATAAATATATTTATTTTTAATATATAATGTTTGGTTTAAAAAACCAGA
The DNA here is from genome assembly GCF_023558535.2 of Drosophila nasuta. Lineage (NCBI taxonomy): Eukaryota > Metazoa > Arthropoda > Insecta > Diptera > Drosophilidae > Drosophila > Drosophila nasuta. The sequence continues at coordinate 19,939,940 of NC_083459.1, read as the reverse complement.
ATAAATTTTTATAACTATACAAAAAATATATTTAAAAAACTTTCAGATAAAAAAAAAACTATTTTTCATTGCTTAAACCAAACATTAAATTTTAAAAATAAATATTTTTATAGATTTTTTTTGTTTTTAAATGTATTCTTTTATCCAAGCATTTAATATTTCTTTATGAAAATATATTTTTTTTTCTAATTGAGGTTTTTATGGGGTTTATTAAATCGCTCGATTCGGTTCACTAAACTGATAAATCAACTTTAATTTAATTAATCTTTGAGCTTGCCGGCAACAATTTAAAAAAAAATATATATATTTTTTTTAAGAATTGTGCTCTTCTTAAATCTTTTAAAATGTATTTTTTGAGCTAAGTGTTTTATTTTTATTTTTAATTTTTTTTTTCTATTTTATTTTTTTTTTTTAAGAAATACACTTTATTTCATCAAACTTTGAGATTGCCGACAATTTAAATTATATATGTAAAATATATATCTTTATAAAAATCTGCTCTTCTTAAATCTTTTCAAATGTATTTTATGAGCTAAGCATTTTATATTTCTTTTTTATGAGGTTTATTAAATCGCTGGATTCGCAGCGTTTCACTAAACTGATAAATGAACTTTAATTTAATTAATCATTGAGCTTGCCGGCAACAATTTAAAAAAAAAGGTAAATTACACATGAAAAATATGTATATATTTTTAAAGAAATTTGCTTTTTTAAATCTTTTTAAATGTATTTTTTTAACTAAGTGTTTTATTTTTTATTTTATTTTTTTTTAAGAAATTCACTTTATTTCATCAAACTTTGAGATTGCCGACAACAATTTAAATTATATATAAAAAATATTATAAATATCTTTATAGAAATCTACTCGTCTAAAATCTTTTCAATTGTATTTTATGAGCTAAGCATTTTATATTTCTTTATGAGAATACATTTTTTATTGGTTGGTTTTTATGAGGTTTATTAAATCGCTCGATTCGCAGCGGTTTACTGAACTGATAAATGCACTTTATGTGTTAAGTGAATAAAAAAAGGGGGTGTTAAATGTGTGTTGCATCCAAATGTTGACCTTGGGCGATGTCGGATTACATCATCACATCACATTACGCATAGCTGTAAATGGCTTGAAAACTGTTAAAACTGGAAAATGTTTTGAATCACTAAGAATAATTTTATAAATCTATTATATATTTATTTGGTCAAATCATAGCTGTGTGTGTGTGTGTTAATTATGTGGTCGGAAATGAGTTGTTCAAATGTATTAGTCACTTCATGTGAATATTATGATAAATACATGCAAAACTTTTATTGAAGCTAAATTGGCAAGTCTCTTCTCATCTCAGGTAAAGAAATTTGCACTTTAATGACACCAAAAGTTTAGTTGGTACTTGAATAATACTTGTGAAATATCATCAACTAGTTGTTTGAAAAACGTTCAAGATTTATGAGATAAAACTTAATAGCTTTTCTTCAATGAAATGTTTAATTAATAAAGACAACACAAGTTGAGTTAGATGCGAAAGTGAAAACAATTTTGTTGCCCATCTGTTAAATAGTAGATGAAAGAAAAAACAAACGAATTTAAGCATTTATAAATGTCAAAATGTGTATTTTCAATGTCAACATTTTCATAATTTTCGCATATTTCATGCGAAAATGAAAATGCAGGGCACGAAGCACCGAAAATTACCGTCGAAAAAACAAAATGCGACAACGCGACATTTTCATATTAACATTTTAATGACAATTTTATTTATATTTAGTATTTAGTATTCGCAATTTCTGACAAGAACCAAACACACACAATACACGAGCATTATAATCATTTTCAGCTGTTGGCTTTTCTATACCCTGCACTTCAGTGATGTTTAGGGTGTATTCGACTGGCTGACTAACATAACATTATGACAATAAAGACTAGTAAGAAAAAAAACATAATTTACAATTCAAATATTTAAGATTGGTACAGGGTATGTGTTAGTCGAGTACACATACCTCAAAAATTTCTAAATTGTTTTTTTTTCAAAAGAATTGAGTTTGTAATGGAATGAAAATTATATCAGTACAGGGTATATGGTAGTCGTATACACATGACGTTGTAAGTTGTTTTTTGTTGCATTTTTGCATTTGCGTCACAGCGACAAAAGAAGTCAACTTAAGTAGAAGAAGAAGAAGAAGGCAATTTTGTTGACCGAATTATCGTTAACTGTATAATTGGGCGTTTGGGCAGCGCTGGGCGTGGCAAGTAGCTAATTTTAGTAAATGGTGAAAAACAAAAATAACGGTATATAAAGTACTACAATTTGTTGCTTGCAGTTGTTGATGGTCATTTATTTTGTTGTTTGTTTTTGTATGTATGTTTATTATACAATTTGGCGAACGCTTTTTATCGCTCACTTTTTCAATTTCATTTCATTTCACACATTGCACATTTTTGCCCATTTGCCTAGTATTCCATCATCGTATATGCATATGTACATACATACATAAATACACTCATACGCCTATATGTAGAAGTGTGTACAGCGCACATGGCGATGATAGTGTCATTGTATATGTGTGTGTGCGTGTGTGTTTGTCTGTGTGTCTGACATCAGCGACAACAATAACAAAGCAACGTGCGCGTCGCGCAAAAACAAAAGCACAAAGCGCAAAGCTAAAACCAAAAACTCGTAAACACGTCAGCCGCACGCACACACACACACACACACACATGCAGAGACAGACGGAGCCATCGAGAGAGAGAGAGAGAGAGAGAGCAAACTACTAGTCAGAAAAAACCGGCTGGTAGTTTTCCAATTGCTGAGAAACTGACACGTGAGCTTTGTTGTGACTGTCACACACTCTGCCTAGGGGGAGACACTGACTGTGAGAGAGAAAGAGCGAGAGAGAACAAACGAGTGAGCGAGTGCTGGGGAGAGCAAGAGCAATAACAAAAGAGAACGTGCGTAGACAAAAACAAGTTTTACATATGTACATACCACTACCAATGAAAGTAAGCAGCAGCACCCATTGGGGCAAAGTATCATGCAAACTTTGTTTACCGATTGATGATTTCGTCAGCAAGTTGAATTTGAAATTATATTGTGAACAGTCCATCAACTCTTTGATTACATTGTATAGCAATTTCTAATGCGGAACTGAAATATCTTTCGGCTTCCTATAATCTAACAATATTGAATATATTGCAAATAAAATAAAATCAAAAAAATATTTTTGTATGCCTATTTTATTGTTTTTATTCATTTTCTTTCGACACAACAAAATTTCGATTGCACTCATGCAATTGCAATCATTACTGTCTCCGCAATCGTAATCGATTATTTCAGCAGTCGAGATGCTGTTCTGCTCTGCTCTGGGTCGCAGCTTTTTATCTTTTTTTGTTTTGGCAGTCCAAAAGAGAGCAATAAGAGACTCGCGACTCCCGCTTACGTTTACCACTTGCATTTAAGCACAGTCAACATCAACATTAATACTCACAATGTACAGACATCTGCATACATACATACTCCCCCACTGTCCGTGTGTGTGTGTGTGTGTGCGTGTGCGTTGTAAACAAGTTTGAACCCGTACAATTAGAGTCGCGTGATTTTCAAAAGAAGCACAGCACACAACATAAAAATAAGGCGTTGCTCGCGAGCATACGAAAAGTGTGTGTGTGTGCTCTCTCTCTTTGTTTTTAAAATTTATCTACGTATGCATGCGTGTGTGTGTGTGTGTGTGGGTGTCTCGCCTTGTCTATGGCCGTCTCGCTTGCACGCCTTGCTCGCCTCTTTATTATTGTAGGTCATAAATGCATTCACATGACTGCATTTGTTTGTGTTAAAGCGAGCGCCTCTCACTTGTACATATGCGAGAGTAATTGTGACCGAAAGAGCGAGAGGAAGAGAGAGAGCAACGATTTACACGCTACGTGTACAATTCGTGTACGTTGTTGTTGTTTTTTTTCTGTCTTGTGGCAAACAACAACAACTGGCGCAACAGAGCTTTTCTCAAATTAACACACCTACCAAATATTCCCAAAAGTCCAATAGTTATTTTTTTTGTGTGGAAAAGCCTAGAATTGTTTTGAGACTCTTCTCCCGTTGCTCTTGTTGTTGTTGATAGTCGCTGTCTCGTGGTCATAATAATCAAAGCAAAGCTGACGCATTGCAATTAACACACACATAGATACTCCGTATATGTGTGTGCGTGTGTGTGAGAGCAGCGAGAGCGCGTGTTTCAAAGAGAGAGAGAGAGAGAGAGAGCGAATTTTGCATTCGCATTTGTGTTTTGCCCCGTTCTTTTGAATTTGCTTTTCGTTTTGATGCTTTTGCTTTGTTTTCCTTTGTTTTGCGTTGACTTTGCTTGTTTGTTATTGCTCTGTGCACACGTGTCTGTGTGTGTGCCGCTCTCTCGCACTCTCCCTCTCTTTTTGTCGCTTTTCCCATCTTTTCGCTCGCTGCTTTGTTTGCAGCCTGAAAACGCGAAAGGATTACACAAAGATTGTTTTGATTGTGCTTGTTAGAAATGTTATTAAATCAGTCGAGAAAGTATTTCCCATTGTTTTATTATTCTCATGATATTTGTTGTTTTTTTTTAATATATGCTTTGTGCATTCTAACTGAAAACGTATTTCTAGAATGCATGTAACAGTTGCCATTATACAAAAAAGTGACTATTCGAAAAACACACCACGTTGCAACGTGACGTATACGCAATATTGCGTTAGATGGCGGCACGCATTTCAGCCACGAGAGTTGGCGGTAAAGCGAACAAACGAATGAAGGTTTCGATGACTGTTCAATACTCTCTCAGCAAATAAAGTTGAAGTTTGAAAATTTAAAATGTTTGAAATAAACTTGCATATTGCAATTGTTATCGATAAACGATCGAACGATAAATCTGCTATCAGTTGTTATCAGTTGCAAATTCAATTTGAAATTGCTTGCACAATCTTCTTCTTGAGAGATGAGTTGCGTTTAATTGTTGAATGTGCGAGCGAGCAAGGCATATAGATATACATAAGTGATGTGTGTGTGTGTGTGTGTGTGATGTATGTATGTATGTATGCGCATAAGTGTTATAAGAAGAATTCGTTATTGTTGCTGCGCTTGAGTTAATTAATTTTGCTTTGCAGTTTTCCGCTCGATCATTGCCAATGGCATTGTGCACAACTACACACACACATTTAATGTGTATGTGTGTGTGTATTTGCTGCCTGAATGTCTGTCTCTGATACGATTAACTGTTCCACTGTAGAGTGCAATTATTGTCCATTTTGCCCCATTTGCTTGCTTCACGTCTCTCTCTCTCTCTCTCTCTCTCTTCACATTCTTTCGCCTGCATCGTTGCCTCATTTTCAAAATTGACGGAAATTGATTCTCGGCACATAAAATGTGTCACATAAATATATCTGCATATATGTATATGTATGTCTGACTTGTCTCTGATTGTGCTATAATGTATTTTGCGATCGTATCTAAGTTCCCTCTCATTGTCCCGAAAAAAAAGAGAAAAACACACAAAGAAACAATGCGAACAAAACTGCATTTACTACAAAATCCATTTCCTGTCCACTTGGCCAACACACAACTGATAATAAACTAAAAAAAGAAAATACTATGCACTTGTGTATTACAATTTTTGTATTTGAATGTATATAGATGTCTAATATGCACAAGTTCACAATGAATAGATTCATTGAAAGCGTCATAAAAAAAAATATATATACTTAATTTAAGGATTATTAAGTCTCACTTTAAGTTGTAATCTTAACTAAACTTTAATGTATTTCAAATTACATAAAAATATATAATATTTATCAAGTATTTCAATTGTAGAATGATGAATGAGTAACAAGTTATATATCAAATATAACATATGTATTATAAAGTATGTACAAATTTATAGATATATGTATACTTAATGTTAAGATTATTAAGACCCGCTTTCAGTTGTGATATTGGCTGAATTTTAATATATATCGTATAACATTAAAATATAACAAATTAAACATAAAGTATCTTAATTGCACATATAAATAAGTGGACAAAAAACATATAGATCTAAAAATTCAACATATTTTTTATAAAGTATCTCGCTTCTATAATGAATAAATGGGACAAAAAGTATATATTATACAAAAATATCATATTTATCATACAGTTCAAAATGAATAGATTCATTTAAAGAGTCATGAAGATATATAATATAAACTAAATTTTAGGATTATTAAAGCTCACTTTTATTTTTAATCTTGATTAATTTTTAATATACATATTTCATATTACATACAAATATAACATATTTATCATATAGTTTATATTAATAGATTAATTTAAAGAGTCATAAAGATATACATATGTATATTAAATTTCAAGATTATAAAGACTCACTTTGAGTTTTAATTTTAGCTTAATTTTAATGTATATCGTATTACATAAAAATATAACGTATATATCATAAAGTATCTTTAAATGGTATATACAAATATAACATATATGTATGTATGTATATCATAAATTATTACAATTGTAGAATGAATAAGTAGGCTAAAATTTATATATGCAAATATAACATAAAGATATAAACATTTCATTTAATGTGTCATAAAAATAAAATTCAAAGATTATTAAGACTAGCTTTTAGTTGTAATCGAGACTAAATTTTAATTCATTTCTGATTACATAAAAACATAATTAATATATAATTATTATAAAATATTCCAATTTTAAAATGAATATACAATACAATTTTAAATATTTATCGTAAAATATCTGAATAGTGGAATCAGTAAATATGCCAAAATGTATATATTCAAATACATTTTGATTTGGTGTAGCTGCAGATAAGCTCAATGATAACAAATAAATACCCAAGTGAGTATACTCGACTTTGATATACCTGATACTCATTATTAGAAGATTAAAGACACAATTTCATTATTTATTTACTACGTTTTAATGGGAATGAAATACCTTTAAAATTGGCTCAACATTTCTTATGTTATTAATTTTGGTAGATTTTTTCCGAAATTCTTATAAATTGCATTTCGATTATAATGAAATTCACAGAAATAATTTCTAACTTAACTAAAATATAAGCAACAAAATTCAATTGCACTATTTTTTTTTATTATTAGCATGAAAATGTGCGAAGATATTTACACTGAAATTCTTTTAAATTCATTTTCGTTAGTTCTGAAATTTTATTATTATTGAAATGATTCAAAACTTAACTAAATTGATGTGCAACCATTTTAAAGCTTCTTATTTTATTAACTTAGTTGGTTCTTCTAAAATTCTTATAAATGATATTTCGTTTGTTATGAAGTTCTCAGAATTCATTCTCAACTTAACTATAATGATGAGCAATAAAATTCAAGGCTCTAAAATACATTACAAAACGTTCGAAAAGAAATTCTTATAAATATCATTTCGATGGCTATGAAATTCTTCAAAAATTTTCATTATAACTTTACAATAATGTTGAACAACCAAAATTCAACATTGGCATTGGTTATTTTATTAATTTAGGGAGTTTATTCCTGAAATTCTTATAAATGATATTTCGTTTGTTATGAAGTTCTCAGAAATCATTCATAACTATATAACTATAATGATGAGCAATAGAATTTTAGACTCTAAAATACATTACAAAAGGTTATTTTCCTGAAATTCTTATAAATGATATTTCGATTGTTATGAAATTCTCTCATATGAAATTCATTCACAACTTGACTTTGATGATACGCTTTGAATTTATTATGTTATTAATTTGGCAGATGAAAAGTTGTTCTAACTAATTGCCAAGCAAACAAGAACTGCATAGCTTCTAAAAGATAATAATTACTTTGATAATCTCTATTCGATTGAGAAGTAAATAAAGACGGACAAACAAAGGCTTTTACAATGAAATTTCGAATATTAAATGCTGTGAAACATTCTGCAAACATTGTGATAACAAATTTGCTATTGGGAAACTGTTTGTTACATAATTTAAAACGATGAGGAAACTATGCAGAGTGATAGAGAGAGAGATAGAGAGAGAGAGGAAGAAGATCCATTGTCAAACTGGTAGAACGTGCCAAATTCCAATTAGTTTTGCCGGCTTGCCACTTGCCACTTGCTGCTTGCCACTTTGCCACTCGGGCCGAGTTGTTTGTTGTTTGTCCAGCAATATGCAGAGCAAACTGATTGCAACAGAGCAACAACAACAACTGGCCGTGAAACTGGCAGCAAAATGAAGCTTTGTCATGTTGCAATCCCTCAAGTCTTGCTCTCTCTCTCTCTCTCTCTCTCTCTCTCACTCTCTTTCTCGGTCTCGCTTCCAGTTTCATTTGCACTTTGCAAAGTGCTGCCCGAGAGTTGCCTTGTCTTATCAGTGCAGCAGAAAAAGCAAAAGCAAAAGCAGCAGCTGCATTGCTGATTATAATTCTCCACCCGCTCTGGCGCATATCTCCGTCTCTTTCTCGCGCTGTCTCTAGAGACTGATAAGTGTTGGCATTTTTTTTTCTTGTCTTCCTTTTTTTGTTGTTACTTGAATACAGCAAAGCAAAGGGAAAGAGAAGCAAAAAGAACGTTGCGACCAGACTCAGATAAACACACACACACACATACAACATGAGTGTGCTCCTCTATGTGTGTGTGTGTGTGTGTGTAAGTGTTGCATAGTACCAAAAAGTAAATAAGATACAAGACTGCAATTATGAAAGACAAACACGAATTGCAAATGCACTGAAAGTGAAACAAAAATCAATTATAACGAACAGCGGATACACTATAAAAATAATTCGAATTATATTCATTTATTTTTTTTTGAGTAGTTTTTAAACTAAACTAAACTTATTAATAACGCCCTCGATTGCTTATTTTATTGTCCACAGCAGAGAACCAAATTTCATAGAATTCCGTATTATAAATATAAAATTATATAATATTTTTTTTATTTTTATATAAGTATTTTTATTATATCTTTAACTTAATAGTACTATTTTAGTTTTTTATATTAAATTCTAGTAAAACTTTTTGCTTATTTTATTGCCCACAGCAGTGAACCAAATTTCATAGAATTCCGTATTATAAATTTAAAATTATATAATATTTTTTTATTTTTATATAAGTATTTTTATATTTATATTTATTATTATTTATTTATTTTATTATTATTTATTATTATATATTATTTTTATTTTATTATTATTTTATTATAATTATTTTATTTTATTATTTTAATTTTTATTATTTATATTCTCCTTTGTGCAGCAAGTTGAAACTTTTTAATAATATCACTAGTTTTATAGAATTTCTAGTTATTATTTTCTTTTAATTTTATTTGTAATATTTACATATAAAATTTTTTTCTAATACAAAAGAATTAACTTATCGTTATATTAACGATTATAATCCTTATTTTGTCACTTGTTTATCAACATATAAACTTCACAGATTATACAAATTGTACTTTATATATCTCTGTATAAGTATTGAATTGAACATAGAAATAATGTAGTTCAATAAAGTTAAAGTTAAAATGAAATTTTATGTCAATATTAAAGTTACATATTATACATAATTCATTTTAGAATTAATTTTGAATCAACTGTAAGAAATTGAATGAAATATAAAATAAATATTAAATATGCATCAAGTTTATAAAGAAAGAGAAAGTGAAAGTGAAAATATTTAAGTTATATGAATAAATTAAAGTTATACATAAATAAAATATATGAAGTATATAAAGAAATAAAGTATATAAATAAATAAAGAATATATAAAGTAGCTATATAAAGTTAGCAATAGATTGAGTTCAGCTTGAGCTTGTAGCTGATATGCCCAACGAATGCACGTTGAATGGCATTTGGCACTTTACAGGGTTGCCACCCACACACAAATCCACCGAAAGTGAAAAAGTCTTCGTCTCCGTTGCAGTCGGAGGAGGCTTCTCCTCCTTCTCCTCCTGCTCGCTTCTTCTTGTCTCCGGCCTCAGTCTTTGTGCAATGTTTCAGTGTTTTCTGCCTGCTAATTAGAGTGCCATACTTTGATTACAGATACACACACACACACAAACAGCTCACATATGTGTAGGTGTGTGTGTGTGCGAGTTCGACAGGCAGCCGTATAGGCGACACCATCGCATTGATAATAATGTTAACACACACACACGCACACACACACTTTGCCTGCCAGCGAGCACTTTAACTGTGTCATGAGTCATGCCACATTCAGAATTCCCCCTACTACCTGAGAGTAACTCTACCTCTCTCTTTCTCTCTCTCTTTAGTTGCCGGTTTTTACTTTTTCAAGTGGCAGCGATAAGATTAGCACAAAATATATATTTATCAGTTTTATGTTTCAATTGATTTCTTTACCACAAATCAATTAAAAATACAACTATGTTTTTTTAATTTAGATCAAATCTTAAGGTCTTTAGAAGTTTTCGAAATTTCTCCTTATATAATCATTTAAACAAATGCAATATTCAATATTTATGATTATTAGTATTAGTATTAGTATTAGTATTAGTATTAGTATTAGTATTAGTATTAGTATTAGTATTAGTATTAGTATTAGTATTAGTATTAGTATTAGTATTAGTATTAGTATTAGTATTAGTATTAGTATTAGTATTAGTATTAGTATTAGTATTAGTATTAGTATTAGTATTAGTATTAGTATTAGTATTAGTATTAGTATTAGTATTAGTATTAGTATTAGTATTAGTATTAGTATTAGTATTAGTATTAGTATTAGTATTAGTATTAGTATTAGTATTAGTATTAGTATTAGTATTAGTATTAGTATTAGTATTAGTATTAGTATTAGTATTAGTATTAGTATTAGTATTAGTATTAGTATTAGTATTAGTATTAGTATTAGTATTAGTATTAGTATTAGTATTAGTATTAGTATTAGTATTAGTATTAGTATTAGTATTAGTATTAGTATTAGTATTAGTATTAGTATTAGTATTAGTATTAGTATTAGTATTTGTATTTGTATTTGTATTTGTATTTGTATTTGTATTTGTATTTGTATTAGTATTAGTATTAGTATTAGTATTAGTATTAGTATTAGTATTAAATCTCTTATCTATATAACGTGCAATTACTAATCTACACTTAAAATATTTATTACTAATGTAAAATATGTTTTTTTGGGAATGTAATCATAATAATAATATTTTTGTTTAATATTCAATATTCTATTATAAAATCTATATTTCATTTTTGATATATTCTTAACTAATCATTATTTTCAGAATCTTTATTTTTATTATGACAATAATATTTTTGTTTAATATCCATTATTCTATAATAAAATCTATCTTCAATCTTTGATATATTTATTATTAATGTGAGTTTTTTGTGGTTTATTTTCAGAATAATAATAATATTTTATACCCACTGAAATTATAGGTAAGTTTCATTTGAATTCACTTTAAATGATAATTTTACTACAAATTTTAAGAATCGAATTGTTAAAGTTAGAACACTCAATTTTTGATCTACATATTTCGCATTAATAAAGCACGTTTAAATAATCTAAAAGACGCACATTACATGCTAAAAATGAAACTGAGTCACAGCAATTTCATCAGTTGGCCATTTATTGAGAGCCTGATTCATAAAAGCTATGTTGCAATCAAGTATATTTGGTGGCAATTGGTAATACATAAATTATTGTATCTATCAAAACCAAAGGCATTAGAAAAGAAAACCAATCAAATTAAATAAATTATAATGAATCAAATTAAAGAAATGAATATATAAATAAAGAAAATTGTAAATGATATTAAGAATTCAAAGAGTTTTTTTAAGTGCTAAAATTTATGACAAATTGCTTGTTGTTATCAAAGTGCTTAATTTAATTGTGCCCATAAATTTCTTCAATCGAACCAATAACAAAGAGAATTTAACCTTTTTTTTATTTAATTTTCGTTTCAAATTGCACTTCGAATATATTCGATTTTTCTTCGGAATGCTCTTAAAGATTAGAAGTGCAGTGTATTTAAATTTCGTTGCAAGTCGATTAAATCCGAAGCATTGTTTTTTTTTTTGTTGTTTGTATCTGTCTCTCTCTTGTTTAACAGCGTCATCAAAACTCGACAGCATTTTGTTTGCTATCGTTGTCGTTCTCCTTGTTTTTGTTGTTGTTGTAGTTGTTCAAGCTGTTGTTGCTGTTGTTGTTGTTGTTGTCGGTGTCGGGCCCAAAGTGGGCGATGCATTTAACACTTGAACGCTTTCATGCCCTTTAGACAGTCTGATGCTTTGATGGGGTATACATGGCTTATACTTGATATTCACAATCACTTAATATTATTGAAATTGTAATGATATAGAAATTACATTCAGACTTGATTTAGTTGCGACTTTGTTACACTTTAAGGGTCACGAATAGTCTTCATATTTAACACTTATTAATAGACATTCTAAACCGAAAATAGCAAAAGGAGCGGCGTGCGTTGTTTTACTATTCAAATCAATAAAATGTGATTTGATTTTTTTTATAGACACATAAACAAAACCATTCTTTTAACGACTGTAAATCATGTTGTCTAAGATTTATTATTTATATGGGAATTGCTTTTGATCTTGGCAGATTTTCTATGTCGCTTAAAAGTTATATTATTTTTTCGAACAATTTTTCAGATTTTATTATACAAAATAATAAAATAGTCTCTTTACTTGAAAGGTTATTAAGGAATCTAATGAAAAATAACATTGAGTAACTTTTTTGTTAATAAATTATTAAAGAATCTAAAGAAACATAAACTAAACAACATAAATAGAGACTTTTACTGAATATATAGAACAAAACATATTTATAGATTATTAAGAAAATAGAAAAAACAACAAAATAAGAGACTTTTACTTTTTGGATTATTAAGAAAACAAAAGAAAAACAACATATTGAGCAACTTTTTTTCTTTACAGATTTTTAAGGAAATTAAAAAAAAATCATATCGAAATGTTATCATTAGAAAACTTTAATATTATTTACATTTGATTTTTGATTAAAAGCATTTATTTGTTTATATTTAAATATATCAAAGTACAAGCAAAAAGGTCTTTATTCTTATATATAATACTAACGTGTAATATTATAATAAAGATTACGTTATCAAATTCGATATATTTCTACATTTTTCCTTTATAGTATGATATTTTCGTAAATGCATTTCTTTGAATACGATAATATATTGTATATACACCTGCGAAATTTAAAATAGTGCAAATTTTATATAATTGTAGAACATACAACTAATTGTTCGTGTAATAAATATTCCAAAATATCATTTTTTCATAAAGTAATAAAATTAATTACATTGAGATGTTATGTTAAGCGATTTTTTTTTTTTTCTTGTCGAATTATTTTTTTGTGAATTTATGTTGAAATGAATTTTTTAAAATATTGCAATTTTTAATTTCAAGTGAGAAGGAACTGACTTTAATCTTATATTACCAAACGTTAAGTGTTCGAATTTAATAAAAAAACAATACTTTCGATATATGGCCAATAAAATACACGATTTACATCGGATGCGTATTTCACATTCCATGTTTTAAACTCTATAGATATGCATATATCGAATCAGGCAACGAAGATTTATAATGCTAGAAACTATGACTTTATTTATGTAGATAAATATTTCTTTAACCAGATTTATGTATATACATAATTGAAATAATATATACTATACTATACATATATAAATTACTATATAGTAATAGTACTAAATGAAGTCAGGAGACTTTTAAGCTTTGCCTTGACCTTGTCCTTTGGTATTTCACAGGTCGAGCAGTATTTTAGTAGAGTGTCAAGGTGTGAGTATTTGATGCAGACTACAAGTATGTATGTACATCACTATACATATGTACTTATTATGTTGTGTATTTCGTGTCGATGTTGTTGTTGTTGTTGTTGTTATGCCTACCCCTATGGCTGATCTTGCTATACTTTCGCTCGCTTTTTATATGCGCAAACACTCTGCTTGATTGATTTATGCATGCAAACAGTGGCGCACACACGCACACTCTTACACGCACGCACACACACACACATGTACAACATACCCCAAGCCCTGTGGCAAAAAACAACACAACACAACAAAAAAAACACCAAAGCGAAAATGTGTTGCTTCTATGAATTCAGTTCGTTTATGGGCTGCCCACTCGAGTGTTCTCTCTCTCGCTCTCTCTCTCTCTCTTTGTATGTCTCCCTCTCTCTCATTCTGCTTCTGTTGCACTCACAGCATGTGTGTGAATTGAATTGGACTACGTGTCGTGTATCCCCAGAGAGTATTTTCCACACATTCGCTATAGAGACTTCAAACCTAGCATAGAACTCAACTTGCCAGTATGACAGCTGTTTTTATTTGTAGCTTTCAGCTTCTAGAGCTGCAAATAATAGTTGAGAGAAAGTATTTTCACTGTTGTACAACTCAATTTGAAATATAGTATATTATGATATTTGAATGAACAGTTCAAAATTGATAATCAGTTGCAATTAAAACTCTTCAATAGCTGTGAGAAACCTTATTCGAAATAAATCCTTCTTAATTTATTTCAATAAATTTTATCGTGTACACTTTACACAATATTTTGAACGTACGCAAGTTTCAATATACCAAATATTATACTTTCAAGTATGTTTAAGAATATAGTTTATAGTATATTTCAATATATTTTAATACTTTGCAGTCTATATTTTGTGCGTATTCAAAAGTCAATATACCAAATATACATTGAAGTATATTTTAGTATGCTTTAATGCTGAATAATGAAACATGGTCAGGAATATTTCAGTATATTTTTCGATAAACTAATGTAGTATATTTCAACCAAATATTGAACGTACTCAAAAATCAATATACCAAATAGACTTTCAACTATAGTTTAGTATATTTTAATATTGCACAGTTTATATTTTAAGCGTACTCAAAAACCAATATACCAAATATACATTGAAGTATATTTTAGTATGTTTTAATACTGAAAAAATGAAACGTGGCCAATATACCAAATATACTTTCAGGAATATTTCAGTATATTTTTCGATAAACAAATGTAGTATATTTCAATCAAATAGACTTTCAAGTATATTTCAGTATATTTTAATACTGAGCACTCTTTGTCATATTTTGCATCTACCCAAAAGTCAATATACCAAATATAGTTTTAGGTAGATTTCGCCGTATTTTAAAGCCGTCTACTCAATGAAATATTGTCAATATATCAAATATATTCTTAAGTATATTTTAGTATATTTTCGGTATAATATTTCAACGACTTAGCTACCTTTATGCTGAGTACATTTGACTGTAGCTTTATAGCTTTTCCTAGAAAGCATTCAAGAAACAATTTTGAATATATTTTATAAATTATTATAGTATTTTTTTCTTTCCTTTTTGCCAATTGAATGTTATCGTAATCCATTCAAATTCATTATTAAACTCAAGTCATTCTTCTGGTATTCTGTTACATTTCGTTCATCAGTAACCAACAACTAGATTATATAAACTTTAAAGCTGATAATTTTAGTTAGTTTTTGGGAATTTTCAAAGAAACTACAGCGAAGAGCTAATGACAATTCGTGAAGTTGCATTAAACAGAGTTGATTGTGATGACTTGAATTGGAATTGGAAGTGGAATTGGAAGTGCTTTTGCTGGCTCACTCACCTGTGTGTCCGCAGTGCATCGTCATCCACATCCACATCCACATCCTCAGCATGCGCATCTGTCGCTAATGTTTCGCTAATTAGTTGATTCGAAGTCTGCTGCATGCCTCTAATTGGCTACTTAGTTGTCTCTACTCCACACACACACACTCACTCGCTGTCTCATCAAGTTTGCCTGCGTTTGATGGCAAATCCTTTCGGAGACCTGAGCTCGGGACAATCCGGGACACAAATGGGCCATTACATTTGCCGCTGGCCGTGCATTGCGTTAATTTGAATTTATGTATAGTCAACACCCAGCGAGAGAGATAGCTATAGAGGGGCTAAAAGCCAGAAGGAGAGAGATAACCATAGAACGAGAGAGCTACTGAGATCCTCTTGATGATGATGCTACCCGAGTTGAATGGGAACAAGTGAAGGAAATTTACCAGCCTCTAATTAAGAAGTGTCTCAAGTGTTTGCCTCCATTGTGCGCATCTTTATGCGGCATAAGCCACAAAGGCGAGTCTTCTTCTGCTCTCCGAAGAATGCAGAAATCAAGAACTAACTTCTCGGAATGTCAATGCAATGTATCTTAATAGTGCAGGCGATTTCGATACTTTATAGAAATTCATAATTTGAAATTCAAATCTAGATCAATAGACAAATTTCTAGCGATCATTTCAATTAATCGAAAGCTCCTGAAATCTTATGCATTACAAAAATTTCATTATAGAATACTTTACATATTTCAATAGTAAATTACTTACATATTGGAATCAAGAAATCAACCATTAAGGCATAATATAAGTATCATAATTTTTTTTTCTTTTATAATTTAAAATGTAATATTGTAGTTGCCTAAAAAACATATTAATTTGCATATTAAGTTATATGATATATTTTCTACTCTTTGGTATATTTTAACGGTAATAGTATATTGATATATCAAATATAGACTTTTGGTTTTGACATAATTTGTACTTTATAGTATACTTAAAATAGTATACTATTATACTGATATACCAAATAAGTATAAGTTTTTGGTATGTTTGCCATATCTATGGATTCGTTGTTATATTTTAACGGTAATAGTATATTGATATACCAAATATAGGGTTTTGATATATGTATTTTAATATTTTCCGATATATTACATTTTTTGGTATGATTAAATTTTAAGTATTATTATAATCTTAATATAATGTAATAGTATATTTAAAATAGTATACTAGTATACTGATATACCAAATAAGTATAAGTTTTTGGTATGTTTGCCATATTTTTGGATTGGTTGGTATATTTTAACGGTAATAGTATATTGATATACCAAATATAGGGTTTTGATATATGTATTTTAATATTTTCCGATATATTAAATTTTTTGGTATGATTCAATTTTAAGAATTATTATAATCTTAATATAATGTAATAGTATATTTAAAATAGTATACTAGTATACTGATATACCAAATATGTATAAGTTTTTATATAATCGTAATATATTATAATATAATTATCTTAATTATTTTTGAATAATTTAATGTTTAATATGCAATTGTAATTTCTTATTCATTATTTTTCGTATGAAGTTGTTGGCCATATTTTGTACTCTATGGCATATTGTAAATGTTTTAGTATATTAATATACCAAATATAGACTTTTGGTGTATTTCCGTAATTTTTCGGTATATCACTTTGGTATATTTTAAGTATAATAATAAAAACAGTTTATTTGGGTATTATTTTATTATGGTAACTATATTTTTTTTTTGTTATTTTTAATAATCACATATTTAAGAATGTTATTATAATTCCTTATTATATTGGATTGCATTATTTTACACCATCATATCTTCTCAAAAACTCGATGTGTTTTGTTTTTTTCGAAAATTTACGCACTTCAAAGTCGTGTTATATTCAAATTCGCAGCTGTGTATGAAAAATAAACTTTTCAAATAAAATGTTGCTCTACAAAACTGATGATTTTGATGACTGCAAGTGATGGACAGTTATCGAGTTGATTTTCGCTGCGAGTAATTTAGCAAATGAAATCGCAATTGAAGCATTTGAAGCATTATTTCAACTACTCGTTTCATCGTTAATGTTTTATGAAATTGCATTTATTGCCCACCCTTCTCCTCCTCCTCCCTACTATCTAATTGCTTGGCTGTCAAGTTGAAATCGTTCTCCTCCCACACTATAACGGAGGAGGAGGGGGAGGAGGAGGAGAAGTTCCCCTCTATGCTCAGTGTATGGCGCGTGCTGATTGCATTTATGTCAACGTTCGTTTTCAATGTTAAGTGTTGCCTAGCTAGAGGGTGGAGGAAAGGGGAGTGGGGGTGGGGGTGGAGTAGGGCATGGTCCGAGGGAAATGCGAAAAGCGAAACAAAACGCAAGGCAGCCAGAGAATTATGCATGAAAAAGAGGCACAAAAGTCCGACTACTTGTTGTATGTACATATAAAGCGATGAATAAGTCTGTGAATGCGAATGCAAGTGTGTGTGAGTGTGTGCAGCAAACATGCCCAAACACACACACACACACATGTCGATATATACAAATGCATATAGAGAAGAGAGAGAGATACAGAGAGCAAATGCAAAATGCAGTCGAAAATGGAAAACGCAACAATGGAAATGTTTCCTCACTCGCTCGCTCTCACTCTCTCTCTCTCTCTTTCCATCTCCCTCTTTGGCTCTATCTGCATGCATATCACGCTCTTTACGCCCCGCATAACTCCCAGCGACAACGACAGCGACTGCAACAATAAGGCATCAGGGAGCATAATCAAAGTGCAGACTCAATGGCAATCAGAGATGTTGTTGTTGTTGTTGGTCTGTCGGTCAATCAGTCAGTCAGTCAATTAGTCATTTCGTCACTTTGTCTATGCTTTGCAGGCCTGCATATAGCATATCTCCTTCTCCATCTCTCTTACTCTCTCTCCTCTCGCTATATATAGCCTGATATGTGGTATATATACATATAAATGCATGAGCGTGCCAAGCCATATGATTACCGATTACCTCCGACTTCCAAGTATGATTATGATGTGTGATGTGTGTGGCGATGATGTGCTGGCAAAAGGCTGGGAAAGGGGGGAAGAGGGGAAGGGAGAACAGCACAATATGCGAGGAGGCTGAGGCGTTGACCTCTCAAGTTCAATGCAATATGCGCAAGGGAAACGCAACAGCAACAACAACATCAACAACAACAGCAACTGTTGCCACAACATTCAGTAGCACAATTGATTTATGTATCACATGCAAAGTTGCATTATAATACCGACTTATATATTGTAGTATTCATTAGATTAGGAAGCCATGAACTGAAGCTTATTCATATTGTAGTAATATAACATACCATATATTTTAATGTTGTTACAACAAGTCAAGAATTTTAAAGGAATAATTCGAAAATATTTTATATATTTTGAATGTACTTTGAATTTCAATGAATGTATTTTTATAATTAGACTTTAAAAAGGAAGATTTTATTTTGCAGTTTTCTAATTTGCGATACAAATAATAAGTAGATATATTTTCCGCTTTTCCAAGTTTCAATTTTTTTTAAACTCAAAACTCATATTTACGATGCCTTTATTATAGCTTATAGTTTCTTAGTTTAAACATTGTAATGTCAAGAATTTTGTAGTTCTATTATAGTTTGTAGTTTTGCAGTTTAAACATTGAAATGTCATGAATTCTAATTCTAATTCTGATATTGTTTTGGTTTTATTATGCTGTTTGGTAGAAAATTTTAAATTGGTTTGTACTCTATACAGAAAAAAAAGTTCTAAAATGAAGACTTTGCATCAACAACATAAAAATCTGAATGTTAGCAAACTTAACTTGATGTCAAGAACATTTAATATAAGACTCAAGTTGTTGTTAATAAGAAGAAAAAATCGTTTAGTGTTAAGACTAGAAATAACATCAAAAATAACATCATATAACATCAAAAAATATTGTATAATATTTTATTGTTTATTTTTTTGTACTACATACTTATTTATTATTTGATTAGCGCATTTAGTTATTCAGTTGTTGATCATTTACAAAATTTTTATCATTGATCTTATTTTGGGAAATTG
Organism: Drosophila nasuta; assembly: GCF_023558535.2. Taxonomy (NCBI): domain Eukaryota; kingdom Metazoa; phylum Arthropoda; class Insecta; order Diptera; family Drosophilidae; genus Drosophila; species Drosophila nasuta. Next base: position 19,920,211 of record NC_083459.1, on the reverse strand, counting down.
GCATTTTTCAGTCATTTTTTTTCTTATTTGTAAGAATTTCTTCTGAAAGTGATCTTATTTTAAGAACACAATTTTTAAGACGAATGTTCTTGATTTAAGAAACTAGACGACTTTTTCTGTTTTTATGAGTTTCAATTTTGTAACTCAAAACTTTTATATGGTGGAAGTTTAATTATTACTCCAAAAACATATTATACTATGTGTTTCAGTTTAATTATTATTACTCCAAAAATATATTATACTATATGTATGATATTTTTTTGTTTGCATTAGAAAAATTACTCCTTACTTTCAGTTTTGAAATATATGTTGAATATATTTTAACCAAAGGCCAAAACAGTCAGCTCAGATCATAAATTCATTTATATTCTATTTTTTGATAACAATAACTTAATTGATTGACAACTATTAAATATTGATTGAAAGTATTTTCCTCAATTATGATAATTCGAAACAGATAAATATGGAGACTGAACAATCATAGAATAGCAAAACATAAATCTGAAAAGTATAAATATTTAGTAATGCATATGAAAATGCAATTTTTATGAGAGATTTGTAAAGCAAAATGAACTTAGCCCAGCTGCAGTTTAAGAACCATTCACATAATCAGCTCAAGAATAAGTGAGGAGAGAGTAGAGAGTAGAGAGAGGGAGGAAGAAGTGTGCTAGAGGGGAATGTGCTTACATGCTTACATGTTGAAGTTTTTCTCGCACTCCTGCGCCTCGAAACAACGAGTTGAAGCTAAGGTCGAACCCTTTTAGCTGCCTGCCTGACATTTCAAGTCATTTTGTTGTGTTCACCTGTCACGTTGAGCCAACAATAGCAATAAAGAAAGAGCGAAAGGTGAAGGGAAGGAGAGAAGGAGAGGAGTAGTGCTTCAATGCCAGACTGCAACGAAATGCGTGCCAACGTGGCGTATGAGTAACAGAGCTGGGCTCTGCACAACAAAACCTGACAAATGCAGTGTAAATTGCAACAGCAACAACAACATCTAACAAGTGCAAAGTTACGTCAAGTGCTTAATCTGCTGGAATTCCATGGAATTTTAATTAAAAACTTTAACAGCTCAAAGCAAAAGACTGGAGAGAGTGGAAAGTACACGCAAAAATACTTAGTTATGACACCCTGAATGAAGTATTCGGCAGCTGTCAACTGGATTTCTACACTATTCCAATAAGTTACTTCATATATTGTAGTAATCAATCACATTATCCTTCAATCAGCTGAGAGCAGCTGAAACAGCTAATCGTCTCTCTCTCTCTCTCTCTCTCTCTCTCTCTCTCTCTCTCTTCAGCATTGCATCATCTCAGTTAACTGCAAAGCATTTAAATACGCTACGCTAATTGCATTGATTCCACACAATTAATCTTTATTTTGCACTGAACTCTTGCTACTTTGAACCGTTCGATAATCGTTTGCTTTATTTTTGCCTCGATGATATAACTATAATGCAAGTTGTATTTTACAAACCCGAACCACGAACTTGCTATTATTAAAGTCCGATATTCATTCAATTATTAGAATACTTATATGTAAATGTTGTATAGATTATTTCAGTTGCAATGTGAACGATATATGTTTAATGACTGTCAATATTAATTCTTATTTCTTTCATTAATCTAATCTAAGTGCCAAAATGAAAGTGTCAAAGTTAATGTGAAAGCAAATGCAAGGAAATATATTTTAAAAACTAATGATAATGCAAAATTGAATAATTATCAGTTTATGATAACATTGCCTAAGTGAATACATGTAAATTAATATTAAAATTATTCTAAAGATAATGTGATATTTATGTGGTCAATAATAGTAATATTAATAATAATAATAATACTCAAATGCTTACAAATGACATGCAATGCACCATTAATAATAATACTAATGATAATGCTAATACTAATGATAATAATAATACCAATGATAATGCTAACACTGAAAATTTCAAGCAAATAATAATAATGTTAATGATAATAATAATGCTCAAATGCTTACAAGTCACTTGCAATGCACCATTAATAACAATACTAATGATAATGTTAATACTGATGATAATAATAATACTAATGATAATTCTAATACTGAAAATATCAAGCAAATGTAATAAAGTGTTTTCTAGTGTTGCATTTATCAATTAATACAAAAAATTAATTATATTAGTAATAATGCTGAAGCTAATGACAATCATAATGCTTAAACTAAATCAATTTCATTGCAATTTCAATGTTAAAGCTAATCAGCACAAAGAATTATTATTGTCAATGATATTTTCTGTAAAGGACACATGCAAATTAAATTAATACAAATGCTAATGATAATGCTGATAATAATAGGCAACATTATAAGGCAATATTAATAATAATACTAATTACATTAGGTTATCCAGAAAATAAGGAAAAGCTGGCGACTTTCTAGTGTTGAATTTAGAATTGAATACAAAAAAAGCCCACAAAGTTTTAAATAATTTCCTTTGCCGATCGATGGCATTAAAACGCAATAAGTTTGATGGAAAAAATAATGCCCAATTAAATGAGATGCGATAAAAAGTTGCTGCAATTAAAAAACGAATATATCTAATTCGACAAAGTGTCCTCAGCCAACTCGCAAACTCAATTAAGTGAGGCAAGTATTCCCAAAAGCGACTTGCCACAGGCTGCAGCGAGCATTATGAATATGCCACATCAATCGTTGCTGCCACACTCAGGTGCAGGTGGAAGTGGATGTGGAAGTTGAAGCTTTTGGCCTATCGATGGCTCTAATGCAAGCAACAAATTGCGCTCTACTGCTTCTAATGATGCCACATGCCACCGCATGGCAATTGGGCTGCAGTTGAGGCAGGTGCGAGTTGAGGGAGTGCGAGGTCGTGTGTTGCAAGTTCGGTAGCTAGCTTGCTTTGCTCTATTTGACTGCAATTCCCCGGATACAGCACAGTTAATTAAGGCAGCTGGTGTCGCGTGGGCGATGACAGCGCTCTCCTTGTTGTTGTTGCTTTTCTTGTTGTTGTTGCATTTGTGGCACGAAGCTTGCGTCATGCTGCTGGACGTTACGTTGACAATTTGCTTGCTGCCTTCATTGCACAATTTAACAGTTGTTGCTCTGCTGCTGCTTCAACTCTCTCTCTCTCTCTCTCGCTCTGTCTAGCTCTGCAAGCTTGTTTTTGCGGCAACAAATTGTTGCACAGTCAGCGCCGGCGTTGACGTTTCACTGTTTTCATTCACATCTTACGACGTGGCTTTGACGCTCTCTTGTTAGCTCTCTCTCTCTCTCTCTCTCTCTTCCTCTCTCTCTCTTCCTCTCTCGCTCTCGTTGGCTCACTCTTTGTATTACGCACAACTTGCACATTGTTGTTGGTTGTCGCTTCTCTGTTTTGTGGCTCAGTTTCTTGGCCTTACCACTACTTTTGTCTTCCGGTTTTTTCCACTCACACATCCTCGACAGCAGCGCAGCGCAGTTTGACATGCACTGTGCTCTGCAACTATATTGATGTGCTTTACGCTCTCTTTCGATGCGCTCTCTCTGTGTTGCTGCTCTCTCGCTCTCTCTCTCTCTCTCTCTCTCTGTTGCTGTCTCGTCCTGCCGGCCGTCGTCATGACTTGCACTCTTTGCACCTGCGCTGTGTTTTTGCGACGCATTTTCCTAACTGCTGCTTCACATCGTCTTTCGTCATCCTGTTAGCTCCCCTTCTACACAGCTCACTCTCTTTGGTAGCATTTTGTTGTTGTTATCGCACCATGTGCCATACTCACCCGGTTTTCACTCTCTTTCTATTTGCTTCTTCTCCATCTCTGCTCGTCTTTGGCACAGTCAAAACATAACAACAACAAACCGCCGTCTCCTCTGCTGCTTGCTATGACTGCTTGCTGCCTGCGACGTAATAAACTCCAATTAGAGCACACAAACACACACACACACACATGCGTGCTTCCAATTGCTTCTGGACTTTTCGTTCTCAGGCTCGTTGGCTTCCTTTTTTCAAACTTCGCCGGCCGCAAAACGAAAGCTTGCACTTGCCCCCACTGCGCTTTCGTTTCCGCCTCAGGCTGCACTTTGAACTTTTGCCATTGGCAATTGCCACTGCCAAAAAAGAAACACAAAAGAAAATACAAGTTGAATAAAAATAACTCTTGCCCAGCTATGGCTTCATTTCCACACTGCAACTCGCATAAAAGGCTCAAAGCAGACGTGATTAATAGTCTGTGCACCACGTGTTTCTGTCAGCCATAAAGGATTGCCGCTCTTAGCAAATACAGGGTATCCACTTAGTCAGTGATTTGTGATGGCATCTCAAAGAAGCATATAGTATATATGTATAAAAAAAATACCAAATCCGTCCCTCTGTCTATTCGCTTATTCACCAGCAAACTGTTCTATTAATTTAAAATCGATCTTGCTAAAATTTCGAGCAGATTCCATTTTTTACTATGGAAACCAAATATTAACTGGATCGTATAACTATATCATTTAGCTGTCAAATATTAAGATTTCGTATTAAAAATTTGTATGGTTTTTTTTTTTAACATTTATGGAGTTTTGGAATCTTTTAATATTTGAATTTCGTATTATTATAGAATTATGGAATTTTGAAATTTTAATAATTGCATTTTTCATTTGGAATTGTATGTGGATAAAGCAATATTTCAAATTAGGCAAAATCAGAAACGAAATAAATTCAAGGGTCATATACATATGAAGCTCTATAGTTGCCAAGAACGCTCACCACAGACACAGACCCTAATCGATTTCTCGATTGATTTCAGCTTGGCTATGAGGTCCTTGCACAGTTCCGGTTGCAAAGGACATCCGGAGCAACGCTGACCACCAGGTCCACATGGCGCACATGGTCGCCAAGTGGGCCATGGAGTCGTTCTTGTTGGGCTACAGGTCGTTCTAGGAGTGGTTCGTGGTGTGGTTCGACGAGTGGTTCTGCGTGTTGTCCTCCAAGTGGTTCGACGTGTAGTTCGTCGAGTGGTTCGACGCGTGGTTCGAGGTGTTGTCCTGCGAGTTGTCCTTCGAGTGGTTCGACGTGTAGTTCTTCGAGTGGTTCGACGAGTGGTTCTACGTGTTGTCCTCCAAGTGGTTCGACGTGTAGTTCTTCGAGTGGTTCGACGTGTGGTTCTACGAGTAGTCCTTCTAGTGGTTCTTCGAGTAGTCTCACGTGTAGTACTTCTAGTGGTTCTGTGAGTTGTTTCACAAGGTTGCGTTGTCCTTTGAGTGGTTCTTCCAGTGGTTCTACGAGTAGTTCTTCTAGTGGTTCTTCGAGTAGTTCTTCGAGTGGTTCTACGAGTAGTGCTTCTAGTGGTTCTTCGAGTAGTCTCACGTGTAGTACTTCTAGTGGTTCTGTGAGTTGTTTCACAAGGTTGCGTTGTCCTTTGAGTGGTTCTTCCAGTGGTTCTACGAGTAGTTCTTCTAGTGGTTCTTCGAGTAGTTCTTCGAGTGGTTCTACGAGTAGTGCTTCTAGTGGTTCTTCGAGTAGTCTCACGTGTAGTACTTCGAGTGGTTCTGTGAGTTGTTTCACAAGGTTGCGTTGTCCTTTGAGTGGTTCTTCCAGTGGTTCTACGGGTAGTGCTTCTAGTGGTTCTGTGAGTTGTTTCACAAGGTTGCGTTGTCCTTTGAGTGGTTCTTCCAGTGGTTCTACGAGTAGTACTTCTAGTGGTTCTGT